>NC_051181.1:151229567-151597217 GCF_013339695.2 Rhipicephalus sanguineus | reverse complement strand
TTGAAAGACTGCTACGACATTTCTTTTCCGCTCAACCTCGAAATCTTATAAAAAAAGGGTTCGTCCCGCCTCGCCGCGCTTTCCACGAAATACGACCTGATGTAAGAACGAATCCCACTTCACTTCGGCTTTCACAATTCTGTTCACGAACGCAATTTATATGTACGATCCGGGACTTTCCTCGAAAGCGCGCTCAACAGTGGGCGTATTTATAACGCGCGGCCCACTCTGAGGTGTTCCTAAACATTCGATAAAAGTGCGTGTTTTGAACCGGCACGTGTAAAAAACAGAATAAAAAAAAAAGAAAAATCGCGAGAAAAGGGCTTACGTTATGAGGAAAACGAAATCGGTGGCCAAGGGCTTTTTTTTATGTTTTTCGTTATACCTAATCCTGGCCTTTGAAGCAGTAAACCATTTCTTTCATCGTGGGTAGGCAACGGCATTGAAGCATGTATACGGTATTCTCATACACAGGCTGTGTCACGTTAATGAAGCGATGGTTTTCGCTAGGCAAACAAAAATGTGTGCTGAACTGAACACCGCCAGTAATTGAGAAGGACCCACATAGAGGAACGTCCTGGCACTGGGAGAAGTTGAGGGGGAAAGATAAAGGAGAGGAGAGTTTTTTAATTAACGAATTCTGGAGCGGTTTCGCCCATAGCGGTACGCCTGAAATGGCATACTTCATATTAGAAGTGAAATCGCACGTCGCAGCAACGGCCGCAGTCACAAAGCATACATATAATATACTAGAATAACACGCAAGAAGCATGCGAATTAAGACAAGTATTTCACTAAAAACGACGTCTACCAAGAACGTTTATATGATGTGCCTTCGTTCTACGAGGCAAACAGGTATGCGCATGGTAACTGAGGGCGTGATGGTGTAGTATAGAACGTATATTTAGACAGTAAGACTGCTCTTTTTAATCTGAATAGCTAAAAGAGCATACTATAAGTAGGCATGTGTCACTCAACTCTAAAGAAAAGCACCCCTCCCCCCCCTCGTTCCCTCTCCTCATAACATTCCCCATCTACACGTCGCCTCCCTGACCTTCACACTGAGAAGGTCATTCTCTTGATGTTCATCAAAATTTCCAAAAGCTGAATGAAGGGAAAGGGGGGTAGTCACAATGAAATAGCTATATGGCTGGCTCGTTGCGTGCTCGTTCGTGGCCGTGAACGCTTAACGCAACGCTTTTCGTACCTACGCAAGTATACGTGCCCTTTGAAGCACGCACGCCCTAAAAACACACACACGCACAGATACAGGCTATGGATCACCTATAGTTCATGGTATGACTTTCAAACGTTCACGCCCCACGAGGGGGCATGCACGCGCACTCACGCACAGAATGATGCACGCGTCGTAAATTAGAACGCGTTCGAGGCAAGGCCGCATAGCGCAGTATATAATATAAGGGCGCGCAGCATTGGCTTTTGCGCAGGCCCGATCGGCGAGAGAAAGCGACTTGGAAATTAGGTCACGTGAGCACGCAATCGTCGCCCTTCATCGATGCCTCAGTGGCAGCCTTTTTCGTTTACTTTATCGAAGAGGCGACCAAGGGAGTACACACACGAATCCTGCAGTCGGGAGAGTGAGAAGACGGGGATGCCGCGGCGTTCTTGGACGGCGGCGCAAAACGAAGCATGCGTGTCCTTGCCCCACTTTCAGCACGAGCCGCTCCTAAATTCAAGCCTCCTAACGCGCTCCCTCGATCTCACCACAACAGCTATATGGTGTTACCCGAGTATATGCATATATGCCGTGAGGAGAGGGGGAAGGGGGGAGGGGGGCTCCGGAGCGCGTTGACGTTATAAGACGCGCGTATGTAGGCCAAGTGCACTGGCATTCGCCGAGCGGATGGACTGATAAGAAGAAGGTTCGCGTGTGCGTATGCATGTGTGCGACCGCTAAGAACATTTGCTGCTTGTCCCTCACAGAAAGGGAGAGTCTGTCGAACAGGACACCGGAGAGACCTATGAGCGCCTGATTTAGACTATAGAGCTCGTTCAGGAGTACGAGTTTTCAGCCTGTTTTGTTTACGCTATGACTTGTGTGTTGTGCTACGGACTGTAGGAGTTGCATGACGTTAGTGTGTGCCATTTCTTCGCTGTTTTGCTTTTCGTCTCATTCCAATTATTTCCTTTGGGACCACGGAACTTTGAACCACGGGCGCATCGCAGTTGCGAAAAGCAACGGAAGCGCTGATGCAATTTCTGTAGGCCACGGGACTTAGTGAACTGCCTGTGACGTCGAGAACAGAACACTTACCACGTCCGCGGCGAGACCAGTGGCCTTTCTCTTCTCATCGTAGACTTTTTTTTTTCCCTTCCCCCTTCCCCAGTGCAGGGCAGCCTACCGGGCTCAGCCCTGGTTAACCTTCCTACCTTTCGTTTATCATTTTCTCTCTCTCTCTCTATACTAACAGTGCAGGGTGCCCGACCAGCACGCACATTGGCTGCATCCTTCCTGCGTTTCCCTCCCTTTTTCCTCCTTCTCCTCTTTCATCACATGTTTATATTACGAGCAAATACAAGCCATCGAAATGAACTCATACCCACCACTCGATGACGGATTGCCTTATAGCTAGGGGACCGACATCGTGTGGTATTTCGCAAATGGCTTGGTTCGTGCCCGCCGCGTTGTGCGCACGTTATCATCGTTAGGCATTCGCTTGCAGAAGGTGAATACGGCAAGGTTACTTAGTTCTAGAAGAAGTCAGCGTTCTCTTTGGTTGCTTGGCATACGTACAGGGGTGTTCAAAAGTTCCCAGGCCGTTATCCTATGTAATCCTATGGCAGCGCGGCCTGGGAACTTTTGAACAGCCCCGTACGTCTCTCGAAGGGAAAGTAATGTGAGGACGATCCCCACAGGGCAGCAATGACAAGTCAGTGCTATATAATGAGCAATGGAAAAAGAAATGTTAATGTGGAACCCAACTTGGAAAACACTACGAACTTCATTAGTGGAGAAGCTTTTAGGAAAATGTCCTCAAAGAACAACCGATAAAGCAAACTGGCTTTTCGACTGACGATTGCCGAGGAAAACGCGCGATGAAAGCGAATCTCGGCTCTGTATCATCGCGAGTAGTTTGATGTTCCGTAATAGCAAGCCTTCACCTCCTCCGGTTAAAGTGGACTTTAATGCTTTTAAAGATGCCCGCTTGTTCGTCTGTTATCTTTCGTATTGCCATTTTACAACGTCTCCACCCATTTTGGCGTCACTTATGTGACGCCGAAATGTAGGAGACGTAGCTCTTTGGCGTTGGCGCACTGCGCCGCCAAAGAAAGAAAGAAAGAAAGAAAGAAAGAAAGAAAGAAAGAAAGAAAGAAAGAAAAAGAAAGAAAGAAAGAAAGAAACCTCTCGGCGCTCCGGCGCGATCGAGACACGGTGACGAAACGAGAGAATAGAAAAAGAGTTGGGAGTGTGTGTGTGTGGGGGGGGGGGGGGGGGGGGGCATCCTTTAATCACCTAGCCAACGCCGAGCGAAGCGAAAGTAAACGGCGCCGTGGCAAAATAGGAGGAAAATGGAAATGAGCCATTTCGAGGCAAGCTGCAGCGAAGGGAAGGGGAAGCCCTGCGCGCGCGATGCCACACACACATACACACACGCACGCACACACACTTGCCTCGCCCACCATTAGAAGTCTCGAGGACGACCGTCCCTCTTCATCTCTTTCTCTCAAAGCTCACAGTGACGGGCCCCGCCGCACTTCGAAAACACGTCGCAAGGCCAAACCCACTTCGAGGCGTTCGCGACGTGTGTCCGCGCGCTGCGACAGACGTGGCGGTGGCTAATAAGCAAGAACAAGAACGGCGAGAACGGATCTGCGTGAGCTTACAGGCAGGAAATCGCGGATTAACTAAAGCATCCCTCAAGGACTTTTCTTTTGCTTTTACGGTATTCTCGACGTTATTCTTCTAACTGGTTTTTCCAATCGACGCCGAAGCCACATGTCGGCACCTTCCTTGACTGAGGGTCAAGTGCAGGATAAATCTCCGCCGACGTTTCGGTTACAGAGAGTGATGACTCAGCGGGCCGGCGTTGCAAAACTTCACATCGTTCAAACGTCGTTCAAGGCCTGCACTGGCTTGCCTCGATGCGTGCACAGCGTACGGAGTGTGCTCACGTGTCCGCGACGTCGTGCGCACTATTCTCACGTGAGCGAGGCAAAAAGAAGAAAGCAATCAAGTTCATACGCAGCGGTGTGCCGAATGGACTCAAGATGTAAGCTGCATGGGTTGTAAGAGCCAACAAAACTCGTTCAGGCCCGAATTTTTTGTTTACTTTGAAAGCTTGCTTAGACCCGGACCCGCCGAAATAAAATTCAGCAGGACTCAATAGTACTCAGATCGTGGAAATCGATTTCAGCCTGTCTCAGTCGTGCGCCGAAACCCAACAGAAATGGGCCCACGTTAAAGAAACCCGGGTGGTTAAACTTATTCCAGAACCCCACCATACGGCGTGCCTCACAGTCATATCGTGGTTTTGGCACGTACAACCGCATAATTTGGGGTTTTTAACGATGAAATTTCCTGCTCACTCACACTCACTTGTTTCTTCTGTAACGTAATCACTCGTTCTCACTGAGGTCCACGATATTCACCGACTCACTCGGACTAACAAGGGCAACTGCTCCTGGTTTTCCTCTGTAATATGTATGCCGCGGCAACCATGCGAAACCGATGGCAAAACAACGTGCCGTGTCACCAATCCAGCGGTGTCGTTGTGAAACAGCTGGTTAACGTGCAGGCAAAATCATGTACTGTGGTGCGTACCGAAGCGTACGAATGCAAGGCGCGAGCTTACTTCATGTGTGACGGCACGCTGAAGCCGTCGACATGTTAGTGCTTCGACGGTATGAATTGGGTCGCAGTATTTTAGTGGAGGGTATGAATGCGAGCTCATCAAACTGCTGGGCCAAAGTGCAGAAGACACGCTAAAGAAATAAAGAAAACCTTTCCTTGCAATGCCGAGTGTGGTGGGCACTTGCCTCGTAACGATAATGACCCCTTTCTTGGGCAGTGATGTATCTCCGTGATCACGTGGCCTTTGCTCGAGGTGCCAAGTGGATAGGGTATCCAGCCAGTGACGAGTCTACTCCCTTCATTCATCACTGAAGGTGACGTCTACACGCTACATGTAAATGACGTCATGCCGCGTTCTCTAAGCGCCGGAAAATAAAAGGCAGTGCTTAGTGAAGGGGCATGCAGTGCGCAAGTATGCTGTGCACTAAGTCAATGACTGGCGCCTTTACCTTATAACATGCAGCAATACAATTTGTTGACCATGTTGATCGACAAACCACTGCTCGGTTTTAGCAGTCCCGGATGTCAACGTCATTATAGCGCTCCTGTTTGGGTTATGCTTCGCTTTCCTCTCGCAAGATGTTGTAGCACTGCAGGCGGATTCAACAGAAAAATAGAAGGATAAGAAAGAAACGGCACAGATTCAACGAATAAATCCAGTCCTGTTCGTGCATGCTCGGGAAAAACCGGTGCTCAACAGGGCGAAACCGTGTCACTTAATCTCGTCAAAGTATAAATGTGCCGTCGCAGCAAAAAATGTCCACACAGAGAGCCTATCGCCCTATCTGTGCAGTAAATCAGGTGACTGACGTGCATACTCAAGTGAAGAGAAGCGATCTTAACTGTATAAAGATAGAGAGATTGATAAAGGGAAGCCCAGGGAGAGTGATCAAGTTTCGATCAATTATTTTTTGCTTCTACGCCATTGGAAGCATCGTTAACAATTTTTGTCGCCGTCTTATTGACGAGCGATCGTTAAACATCGAAAGTGTCATAAAAAAATTGAAAAAAAAATGGGTGACGCGAGAGCACTCCAGAAATTTCTGAACATGCCCAATTAAATACTCAGTCAGACGTCCACGATCGCGGACCATCGTAAACAGTCAGTGGAATGCATAAACAAAACAAGAGAAACGTCACGGTGTTAATGTGTTCGACTTCAGCCAATAACGCACAAATAACCGAAGTTCGAGTGTCTGGTAAAAATAGAGAAATGAATAAGTTCCAAGAAAAGCGAACTGCATAAAAGACGCACACGACACACACACCATAATGTGCATGTTCAACAAAGGTCACCAAAAGCTTAGTCACGGGTTTAGCTAAGCCATGTCGACATTAAATGTCGACATTAAAGCAATTATACTGACTAAGTCAATCTTTGAAGCTGTACGTTTGACGCAGCATAGAAGATGTCGATCGCATTTACGTTTCGCGCACGCATGCACGTGATATCGAATGTCAGAGGTGCCCTATCCACTACGACTCATTTGCTATGAAAATCGACGTTAGCGCTGTTTTGCCTGTTGTTGCTAAGGGTGTTGCTGATTGGTTCACTACTAGTTAATTCACTACTTAGGCTTATCAATAATAATAATAATAATAATAATAATAATAATAATAATAATAATAATAATAATAATAATAATAATAATAATAATAATAATAATAATAATAATAATAATAATAAAACGACAGCTCTGCCGCACGTACTGTGGGCCCCACTGCACTTAATCGAAAATAATCCTAAGCAATATCATTCCTCAGTGTGTGTTTAAAAAGACTTTCGATAATCTGTCATGTACGTGCATGTCGTTGAACATGCCTAGATAGACGTAGACATACATATGCCTAGACTTGCATACGCATGATGCAAATCTATAGGCACGTTGCACGCCCAGGCAGCAAAGACATTCAGCACGACGTTACGCATGTATATCGAGATTTTTTTTTAATCTATGTGATTAACGCTCTTTCTTGCAAGAAAAGTCTGAACACATGAGAAATATATATAGAAAATATATATACAGGACAGTGCTAGTGACTTACAACATCCACACAATACCTTACAAATCAATACGCCGGCCATCATCTCGTCTGATTCTCATTCTTACGGGTGGTCTCTGCCTGCGCTATACTTAACAACATACGTTTTTCGCTGACACGGTCTCGAAATGTAAACCGTTTAGATAGTTACAAACAAGGCGAGAGCGCGTTCACCTGCAGTTTTACATAAAGTTGGTCAATGCTCCGCCAGTCTTCTCACTATCCAATAAGCTGTATACCGGCGATGGAACCGGCGTAATCCCGCAAAGAAGATCGCTTCAGAGTGTCGTTCTGTCTTCTTCGTCGTTTCTGGTCAGCTACAGCTCCGTTCGCAACGACCCAAACGCATCGATTCGCGAAGGCGACCACTGTTCGCAGAGATCGGTTGGACGCAGAGTGTATGAGAGCGGTAGGCGTGTTTTCCGCAACCGGATTACAGTATAACGTCCGTGCTGCCTATCTAATGGCAGAGGCACGTACACACACACACACATATATGTATATATAAGCGGGTTAACCAAACGAGGGCTTCTCCTGGTATAAGATCAGCAAGATTCAAGAGTGCGCAGATCTGTGTCCACTTGCGCTGTTTACGTTGCAAACGATGAGCTTGTTTTTCGTGTTGAGAGCATAGGTTGGGTAAAGGGGAAAGAGGGAGAATATAATCAAGTAATATAGACTAAATTTTGACAAATCCATAATCCAATGACTTCAAGAAAGATAGAGAGAGAGAGAGAGAGAGAGCGGGGATAAAGAACAGTGGCACCGACAACACCACAAACATATAGTTGTGGCTCTAAGGCTGAGGTGTATATATATTTGTTTTTTTGTTTTTTTAGAATGCGAAGATCGACTGATCTTCCATCGAATCTTATACGCACGATTCGTCGTCGCAGAGGTAACCTTATATACTATACAGTGCTTATATACCCAACGGTGACCGTCGTTCGCAGCTGCGGGGTCGATTCTATCGGGGGGAGCGCTCGAATGTGGTTTGTGTTGAGTGTGTGTGTGTGTGTGTGTGTGTGTGTGTGTGTGTGTGTGTGTGTGTGTGTGTGTGTGTGTGGTGTGTGTGTGTGTGTGTGTGTGTGTGTGTGGTGGTGTGTGTGTGTGTGTGTGTGTGTGTGTGTGTGTGTGTGTGTGTGTGTGTGTGTGTGTGTGTACGCGGATTCCGTGGTGGCCTTCATCTGATTTGTCCACTGATACAGGCTCACGTTGAGAGGGATACCAGTATAGGTGACGTAGTGGCATACAAGCTGTTCGACGACCATCCGGGGAAAAAAAAAATTAAGTTATGCTAATCTCGTGCACGTGGGTTTATAAAAACTAAAGCCGACGGCGTATATAGTGTTTACAAGCCGCGTATTTATCGAATGTGCGATCGTTTTCACTGGCTACCTTCTATGGTCGCATTATAATGCTCCGTCTCGAAGACAAAGCCTTTGGGAGAAACTTTGTTGACCTAAGCGACAGCACGTTTGAATGTAGTCCACATCTGTGAGCACAAGCGTGCGCACAATAAAGAAAGGGGGGCAGCCCCCCCTCCCCTCTTCTAATGGAGAACCTTGCGGGCACCTAAGTCTGTGAGTATTTCAAAGGAAAGGGAGTATACAAACAATGTTTATTAAAAGGAAATAGCTTCGTATGCCTTCGTATGTTCAAGACGTTAAGCCATGACTCGATTAGGGTTAAAGAGGCTAGTTGGCGTTTGTTTTACCTTGCCGTACATGAGCGCATGTAAGGAAAGGTAATCGTGTGCTATTGCAACATTGATTATGCATGTGCAACGCGCACTACCATTCGTTTAGGCCAGGTATGTTTCGGAACGACACGTCACAGTTTTCTTACTGCGTGACTCATTCGGGGTGTATAGGTGGCAACTGTTCAAGCGAGCGACGTAAACACGTCTGATGGCAAACGATGTACGCTAACGGTCTTCTTGCAGGTCTAATTACTGTTTCACATTCAATGCGCTAGGGGGCGCCGATGAGACCAGTGACAGACGTCTCCAAGCCCATAATCTATGATGACAAAAAAAAAAAAAGAAAACAGTCATAAAGTAGTGAACGACGACTAAATTACAGTGTCGTAGTTCATTTTGGATGGAAACACTTTTCAGCAAACGGAAAATTAGGTGACGAATGAAAACCTAAATATACGTTAATAGCGTAACGCCTTAGCAACGCATAACAGCAAAGCAAGTGCCGCTACAGGCTCGAGACGCAATGCAGCTGCGCACACGTTCTTCCGATGGAACAAATACAGCGATAGCTTGTGATTCAGGGCAAACGTCATGCGTTCAATTTACGAGAACAGCGAGCACCACACAGCGACTAGGTGCATAGCATTCAGCCAGAAACGCAGCCGCCGCTGTCACTAACAGAGCGATATGAAGTCACGTGAGCAGCAGAGCAACTGCGTAGAAAACATGCGGGGCGGAAGATGTCTATCACACTGTTGCTCAACGGCGGCGGGAAAAGGAAATCACCATGCCCTGCCGACCGCGCGAGGGCTTTTTCCAGCCCCTATTACATGCACCGAACAACTCGCTCGCTTCAGCCATGTATAGCTGTTTATGGAGGAAGGCTGCGTTCGTTGTGCAACGACTACAGGTTGTGCGAGCTGCGCCACACGCTATGTGTGAGAAACAGGCGACACGGAGTATATCTGACGATATTCCCTCGACGGCGGAGCACGCCTTGCATGTATATAATGACAGGTAGACATAAATATTCAAGTGCACAGCTGTCTCGGGAGCGTCAGGTTTTACCTGTGCGCATTCGGAATGTTGTTTACGCCACGTGTGACTTATTTCGTGCCCAAACGATAACTGACTATTCTATCTCGCACGTATTTCATTTCTTAAGAAAACCTCCGCGCTGATACATCCAAATAAGGGATACGCTATGCCGACGCTCGCACTTGTTCTTGACGTGAAAGTATGCCTAGGCTGCTAAATGTCAACGGAAAGAACGCAAGATAGGTGATTGTTGATTGGGAAAAATATAAGGCTTCAAGGAGCTCATGTATTTGATTGTACTCTTTGTGCATCGTGCAGATACATGCGCATGTACGAAGCCCACTGTTCAGAGCGACAGCGGCAGTGGTTATGCATTGTATTTTAATAATTCTTGGCGTTCTATAGCATCCCCAAACCACGATATGAGTATGAGAGATGCCTTAGTGGAGGGCTCATTCCATATTATCCTAGTTCCTTATGATCTTCATGTGGTTATCATTGAAACAGGCTGAGCTCATACCGTAAATAAAATTCATGCACGCTCTATCGCAAATACGCGGAAGGCATGCGGAACATATGTGCAGTCGTTAGATTAGAAGGGTCTCTAAGAATGACACATTAAGCGCACACGTTCAGGGCAGACCAAGAGATCTTCAGAACTATATAAACAACTAAATCTCTCGGGTTCTTAAACGAACACTAAAGAGAAAAGACGATTTTTCTTCAGTAAATCAACTTTTCACAATACCAAAAGCTCAGCTATTGCCGCTAGAAAACGCTTACGAAACGAGCAAACGCGCAAGAAGAAACTGCAGGTGGTGACGCCACTGGGAAATTTCCTCACCAACTTGCTGTGACGTCACAGATTTTGACGGCGTCTGCTAGGGCCTACGCAGTTCCTAATCGGCACAGGTTAAGCACACTGCCCTCTGAGTGGGCCAGAGATTCAATGTACCAAGTTTCAGAAACTTTTGTTGAGTCAGCATAGCCAAAGTACATGAAAACACTCTGAAATCCGTGACGTAACGCTGACGTTCACGCGCGATGATTTAAGCGCGATATTTAAAAAAAATTGACCTTAATTTTATCTTTAATGAATGTACAATTCTGAACTTAGCGACAGCTGTGTTTTGGGGAGGACAAGGTATCAGTCTAAATTGACTTATTCGTGTTCTTTAGTGTCCCTTTAAGTATAACAGTGACTATAGCTTGACGTTGGGCCAATGTTGCCGCCGAAGTTTGGACGTCGGGACAAGAACGGTCCAATGTCGGTGCGCTGCTTGGGTATACTTCCGATTCTCAATGCTTTTCTTCCTCACGGAGGACGAAGAGGCGTGCCCAAGGATTGCGGTGTAGCGAAGCAAGCGCGACTCTCGATGAAGTCTCTTAAGGTTTCCCGCCAACGAACGGGGATATAATTAGACTCGCGCCACGTATTCCTCGAATGCCCCGTGCCATACACGCCAGCCCACGCTGCGAATGCGGCATGAACGCGTCTCGCGGCCTTTTCCCGGCAGCAACGTTGACGACGATCACCCACACTCGGCGCAAAACGTTGAAGGAGAAGAAGACGCGGCGAAAAGAGCTACATGCCTCCTGGGATGCCAGTGTGATGGCGCCCGGAATGCTGTCAAGGCGATACAGAGGATTACTTTTCACGGCGGATCATCGCTCTCTGTCTTCCATACTTGGTAACGAATATTTTCGGCATCGCCTTGGAACAGCGCCTCAGAACATCGCCCCAGACCCTATAGGGTGTTATGAAGAAGCGAGACTATACACGTGTACAAAAGCGCTGCTGTGGTCGGATATTATATTTTATTATTCTATATGAAACGCACACGTTGCACATATTCATCATTAAGGCTCTAACAACGACGAAAGATCTGCCGTGTACGCTGTTGGTGGTCGTGAAAATAGGGAGTTTTAAAATAGGGTACGCAAAGCTTTGCGTTATCGTTTGTCGCCACTGCGCATGCGTCGAACGCTATATCCCCTTGCGGACACCCCTTAAGTGACCGAAATACAAAGTTTTAGAATAGGGTTCATAAGGCTTGAGTTGCTTGGTTACGCGCGCTATTTTTTAAATATAACTTGAGTACCCAAGAGGCTAGCGTATGACGCATGCGCAGTGACTACAAACGCAAAGAACAGCAATAGGCAGTTTTAGAATCGGGTACCCAAAGTTTCGCGTTAGCGTATGTCGCCACTGCGCATGAGCTATACGCTAACGCGAAACTTTGGGCACCCTGGTGTAAAACTGCCTAATAGCGGACGTACGCAACGAACGCTATCTTTGCATACGCTATTCTAAAACTGCCTAATCACTCCGAGTACGTAGCGTTCATTTCCTCCTTTACACGTGAACACCGTGTTTTGTCAGCGTGTGCCGTTTGTGAGACACAAACATGGAAGATAACAAAAAGAAAAACTGATAGGAACCTAAGGGCCGTTGAACAAGCAACAATATAGAGCACGATAGGACAAAATACAACGAACATAAAAAATGAAGCACCGAATAAAGTCGCAAAAACGATAGGGCGTTAACGAAGTTGGGAAGAGAAGGAAGAAGTGGCAAGTGCTTTGATCACGTGTTGTGCCATACTTATGAGGTCAATTAAATGCGGAAAGTGAGGGGCTAAGTGACGGGAAGCGCTGTAGAGGGTGGTATAGATGACAAGACGGTGCGATAAGATTAAGAAACTTGCGCATTTCGAGTCAGCTGATAGAGGACGTCGACCGGTAGCTTCCCGTTGGAGAGAGCAGGGTTAGGCCTAACCGAGATAGACACTTGTCCATACATCTGCCCAAGCACATCGTTGTCTGTCGCACAAACACGTCGAAATCAAGACATGAAATTAAAAACAAAGAATCAAGACACGCGCTGTGCGACAGATATAACACAGAGGTATATAAAAAGTAAACACGAGCTGGAAAGACGTCAAAGGAGAACTATTTTTACTGAAATACAAAAAGACGCATACCATCGAGGAAGAATTTTCAGAAAGAACAGAACAGGGCGTTGACGCCCTTTTCTGTTCTGTCTTAATATTCTTCCTCGGTGGTACACGTCTTTTTTGTATTTCATTAAGCATGTACCAACTAGCCCAACAACAAGTTTTACTAAAGGAAATTTTTTTGTTGCTGACGATTATTTGTAGCAACGTTTCAATAATTTCTTATCACCTGACCACTGATATCAACAGGGGCACAGTCGAACGCTTGCGAATAGCTTCAATGTCAGTTCCTGAACGCTCCGAAAAATCTGTCTCACAAAATACGTATTTTGAGTCAAGTAATCAATACTCAGCTTGTTGTCCCTTCATTTCTTTTTCCCCTTTTCTTTTAATTAAAAAAGAAAGGCTGACATTGCTGACGTGGGCGTTCCCACGTCCACATTATCGGACATTTGTGTGCGTGTAAATTTGGGAGCGTTAACCAAAGCCACTCGAAGCTGTGGTGGCAGGTTGTCGGTTCTAAAAGCTGCGAATAACGTCTATCAGGCTGTCCTTCGCATCATTATCTGTTGGATTCACGAGGCTGCGTCGGTCATTGGATCAGTTCCCCTCCTTTCGTTGATTTCTTGTCCGCCGTGGTGACTTAGCGGGTATATACGGTCTTGTGCTACTTAGTTCGAGGACGCGGGTTCGATCCGCGGGTTGCATTTCGATGGGGACGAAAAGCAAGGACAACCGTGTACTTGATTTAGGTGCAAGTTAAGGAACCCCATATTGGGGTCAAATTTAATAGGGAGCCCCCCGCTACGGTCATAATCAACCCGAGAATTTACTTTCTAAACATTTTTCTTGCGATGCTCAGGTCGCTCTGTCATTGCGTTCATTCCCGCCTGAATCGCATTAACAGGACGTCACGAGTGTGCGAATGCGTGGGCAAGGAATCCGCGCGCCAGAAAGAAATTCTTCATGGTATGTTGTTCTCTCGAGCTGGGCTCTCAACGGAGCGGGCGTTACAGTTCGCCGAGTAAAGCGTGCATGCATACGTACACGTTGTTTGCGGAAGCAAACTTCGCTCCAGCAACGTACCGCTCGTCATGTTAATCGGTGCACATGGCGTAACGTTATGACGACATCGGTGCACGCGTGGCGCCAAAGCAGAAGGATGGGGACGAGCGCGACCCTCGCATGAACTGCATGGAGAGGGCCTTCGCATGCGATCGCGGGGCTTTTCCAGGTATGTGCAAAGCGATCACGAGGCGAGGGCGTTGTGCGATGAGGCAACACTTTGCGAACACTGTATTTGCGTACATACAGGATGCTCAAACGAAATGTTTGCGCGACTTGCGAGGGGCCCTCAAACGTCCCTACTTGTCGTTTAGTGCGCAATCATGACGTCGTCCTGACGTCACCAGGATGAATAGTGGAGACCCTCGGGCTTTGCGTGACGCCCGCATCGCAGTTTACTAAACCCAAGATGGACTTTAAAGATTCAATGAAATTTTAATAACGCTAAGGACCACTGTTTCATGTAAAATAATATTAATTGCTGGGGTTTTACGCCCCAGAACCACCATATGATTATGAGAGGCGCCGTATAGTGGAGGGCTCCGGAAATTTGACCACCTGGGGTTCTTTAACGTGCGCCAAAATCTAAGCACACGGGGGTCTAGCATTTTGCCTCCATTGCATGCAATGCGGCCGCCGCGGCCGGCATTCGATCCCGCGACCTGCGGGTCAGCAGTCGAGCACCATAACCACTAGTCCACCGCGTCTGGTAGGCTTTTAAATTACGGGAAAGGAAGACGAAAGGAACACATGAATATTGATTGATTGATTGATTGATTGATTGATTGATTGATTGATTGATTGATTGATTGATTGATTGATTGATTGATTGATTGATTGATTGAAAATCGATCCTTACTTGTAGATGAAGCTGGCTACTATGGAGGCAGGAAATGGTACAGGAACTGTACCTTCAGGTACAGGAAGGTAGACTTCTTATCGATAAATATTCGATTAACTTTCATTATAAAGGAATGCGAGTCCGAACTTGCAAGTTTATAGACGAGAACACACAGAGAAGTTCATTCTATGGGTACTGGTGACAACAGTCCAGGTGACCATAACCGCACTGGGCAACAAAAGATCGCGCGAACGACACGACTGACAGGAAGACACGGCTATCACATGTGACGGTTCACTAATAGAAAAAAAAAACTAACATACACGCACATCAGGTGGCAAGTGTTGATGTGAATATGTGCTCGAAGATGTAGTGAACATGAGTGGCACCGCCTCAGGTCAACGCCACATAGAAAAAAATATTCTAGAGGGCGCTGCTCAGGTTGGCTGGTATATGCGACATCAGTGAAGTAATTAACTTTAACAGCGTAGCTGTTTAAGCCAACCGCTAGACCGTGCAGAGCGAAAAGGAAACGGTCATCATGAACCGGCACGAGCTCTGTTCGTCCTCTTCTTCGTCTTCTGCTTCGCTCCCGAAACACGTACGCCGATTTGTCCGGCGTGGGATGCAATAACATTGATGGGCGAGACAACGAGTACACACACAGAGAGAGAGAGAGAGATAAAGAAAGGGAATAAAGAAAAACATGTATGGGAAGACAGAGAAAGAAATAATGCCGAAAGAAACAGACCCAGAAAAAAGAGATAGAAAAAAGAGAGAGCAAGACAGAAAGAGAAAGAGAGAAACAAAGAAGGAGAGAGAAAGAAATAGAAAGACAGAGAGAGTGAGAAAGAGATATGAAGAAAGAGGAAGTGATAAATAGAGAGAGAGAAGAAAGAGAAAGAAAAACAGCAAGAGCGAGAAAGAGAAAAAAAAATGGAAATAAAGAGAATCAAAAAAGAGAAAGGAAGATAGGAAAAAGAAAGAGAGAAATAAAGAGAAACAAGGCAGGCCGCCCATGTCCGCACTTCCTTCAGGCTTGCAACCACTAGTGCTAAGCTGCCTTAATTTTTGCCCTTAAGGGCTAGGAGGAGGAGAAGGAGAGAAAGGAAAGGCAGTGTGATTTTAAAAAGGTAGCATAAGAAATTGAAAATCTCCCTTCCGCTCCAAAGAAATCGTTTGCGCCTCCTTCTGCGGAATGAATGAATGAATGAATGAATGAATGAATGAATGAATGAATGAATGAATGAAAAACTTTGTTCTCGAAAAGGAATTCTCCTGGCGAAGGTGTAGCGCTCAGTCCTGGGCCCTGTGGCCTTTGCCACCTTGCGAGCTCTGTCGATCAGCTTGAGCTGTTCTTCAGGCTTCGAGCAGCACAGCGCAGCCTGCCACTGCTCCGGTGTTGGTGTGTTGTTTATTCGCACCACCTTTGAACGTTGCGAGATCACGTGCTGTGAGGTTTGTTCATGTATGAGAAGCTAGCAACTTGTGTCACATCAGCAACCACAGCAACTCGGGAAACCTAGCAAGTTGCACAGGTACTGCGACTTCCGTGTCAAGCTAGAAAAAAAGAAAGCTATCTTAGTTTACCAATGCCGCAGTCATATTGGGAGTTTCTTTCGTACCTACTCCGCAGATTTTTGCGGAGTTCTTATAATTGATATCCGATCTCGAAGTTTAAGCTGTCATCCTGTAGTGCTTCTTAACGAATTCTTCGTGCATACATAAGGCACATACACGTGTGCAAGTGACGTCAACGATACATTCAGGAGCGATGAATATCAATCCACGCAGTAAGGTTCTCAACTTCGGTTCGTTCGCCCCCCTCAGTAACGTAAACAGCGTTTAATCACGCTAATGGCGTCAGTGCCGCACTGCGTCATCGAGGTATATGCGTACAGACGCAAAACGGCGAGTCGAATGACTCATCCCCGAATTAATTCATTTCGTCATTTTACCATGACGGGCGATGACCGGGAGGCTGAGCTTATCATTACGAATGTAAAGATTCGCTATATTAAAGGTTTTACTTCTTTTTTTTTCCCCTCTCACTAATTTCCCGAAGTAACAGTGACGCCGGTTCCCTAAGCACTCATCGCCTACGCCATGACTCTTTGTACAAAGCGTGATATTTTGCACCATGACATTCTACATGGCACTTCACAGAAAGGTACATTTCGTGATATAGCTCGCTATCTTTGTTCTTCTACTTTTGTTTTACGTTTTTTTATGTAGATGTCAAGTGTTTTATTTTGTTATGCGCTTCAAACAGAGGTGATTGAACCTTTATGAGAGTGACGTCTTAAAAACCTATTATTTGAACTGTTGTACCTAATCGAAGCTGTCAAATTTAATACCTGCTCCGCAGTTATTTCCGCTGTTATCGTCAGACGTTCTTTCGGCACTTTCCCTTCCATCTTCACCTCACCCCTCAACCTTACCCTAATGAAGGGTAGCAAACCAAGTCCCCGTATTCCGGTTACCTTTCCCCCGGCGTTCGGCATATCATTCCCACCTCTACCTTGGCGCTACGCGTTTGTAAAGTCGAAAGAGTTTGCCGTCTTCGACGCGTGGTACGGGTTCGACGAAGCATGAATGAAGAGAGCACGTCGGCGACCACGCGTGTATACCTGTCACGCCGTGCGTGCGCAAATGCGAAGACTTTCCTAACATTTTAATTTGCTACGATGAATAGGACCTCTGGTTTAGAAGCATAAGTGCTTCAGGAATACCACGAAATACGCGGCGGATCGTTAGCTTTTCCGTACGCACAATTTTCATTCTAAGAACTCGCCTGCTCAAGCTGCAGATAACGTCATTCGGCTGCTTCAAACGGATTGGTCGACGAGACAAGGATTACTGCATGAGAATACACAGCATGGGTTGTCACTGAACGAAAACTGCACCAAATGGCCATATGTATTAGTAACTATAGATTATACGTCGCAATGGCAGAATCGCAACCCTCATTGCTTGAGTGAGTGAGTGAGTGAGTGAGTGAGTGAGTGAGTGAGTGAGTGAGTGAGTGAGTGAGTGAGTGAGTGAGTGAGTGAGTGAGTGAGTGAGTGAGTGAGTGAGTGAGTGAGTGAGTGAGTGAGTGAGTGAGTGAGTGAGTGAGTGAGTGAGTGAGTGAGTGAGTGAGTGAGTGAGTGAGTGAGTGAGTGAGTGAGTGAGTGAGTGAGTGAGTGAGTGAGTGAGTGAGTGAGTGAGTGAGTGAGTGAGTGAGTGAGCGAGCGAGCGAGCGAGCGAGCATACTTACATATACACGCACACATGCAAACACACGCCGGAACATTCATAAAGAGTGCATGGTGGAACACTCCTCAACCCCCCCCCCCTCCGGAAAAGGTTTCTGCCTACTACCCTGTACGCAGGCAACCGTAAATATGGCGTTATTAAATGTCATCGTCATACGAAAAACATCTTAACCCATTTATACGTGTTTAGAGGGTTCTTGGCTGTCCCATGCCTAAACTCTTCAAGTTTAAAAGGCAAGATCAAAACGCAGGTAGGAACGAAGACAATTTTCTTGTTTAACTACTCATATAATTATACCTGAACCTTATTCATATTTACCAAAAGGCTACTAAGGTGTGCAACAAAAAATAAACTTTCACAGCTTTCGCTGCCGAAGTCTCGTGTCAGATATTTCTATGCACGCCAGGTGCTCCGAATTGCGACACAGATCTTAACGATGCCTTGTCTCATCGCACTTGTAGTTAAGCTGATAGTTTAGAGTGTAAATAACATTTCCTTATAGCCTTAACGATAAGTGCGTTAACCATGTAGCAACAAAACACCCTTGGGGGCGTAAACTTCCTTACAATTTTGACAGTGATGCCACTACACGGGGTAGTTAGCAAGAGCCCTGCACCATATACATGGACAAATACGGAGTGGTGATTTCCTATGGCCTTGGAGCAGACGCTGGAAGGCAATCCGCATACTTCAGCAGGGACTTGCGCGCTCTAAGAAAAGCGCAGACGGGAATGGCAGAGGCGAAGACAAATATAAGCCCGAGCTTCCACGGTAAAAGCAGGTGCTAGTTGTGCAAGAGAACACAAGACGGTAAATGTCGCGTAGAGTGCGGTCTGTGCCTGTGCTTCTGTGCTCAAAGGAGAAGGTTTCTGGACCAGTAAGAGGGAAAGAGGGTTTCCCCACGAATGCGCAGAACACTGTCTTCACTCTAAGAAAAAAGAAAAAAAGAGTCGTTTGCCTTTTTTTGGTGAGTCCTGACTTGTCGCATATATGACACTTTTAAAGAAACACGTGAACTCTCTTTGGATATTATTATACTCTCTTTGGAGTGTCGTGCGAGCCGCGACTCTCCAAAGGAGAGTTAACGTGTATCTAAAAAGAGAGTAATGTATGTGACAAATCAGGAACCTCCAAAAAGAGTAACAGGTACTCTTTTTATTTTTTCTTGAATTGTTCCGAAAGGGACCCCGTGGATTGTGCGTAACGAAACGCCTTGCAATCTTGTCACATCTCTGCGAGATACAACGAACTATGTGGTTCGTGGTGACATATTTCACGTTAAAGGTCACGGAGTCATCGTAGTGACCAGGTCTGCCAGGATAACCTCGTCTGTAGCCGCATCTTCACCACGACCACAAACATTTAATCTCTCTACGGGTTATCTCGTTGTAATTTGGTGACACATCCGAAGTCAGATTCCGCGGTGCATGCCAAAAATGCCTCTTCCACAAGTGCCGTTACGCGACGTACGTCCAAGAAAAGAGGCGATTGCACACTCCACACCGCAGGTCTGGAATGGCTCCGCGTGGAAGATCAGCGAAAGAGCCCGCAGCACTTCCGGGCCACACTGCGCGCTTTCACCCGAGTCCTGTGTCTCCACATACCCCGTTCTTTATATGCCTTCCTTTTCTCGGGGAGCGACACCGCGAGACAGTTCGTTGTCCAACGTCCGTTGCGTTAGCGTTACGCCGGTGTGAGGTAACGTCCCTTCAACGGTGCTCTTCGCGTCTCTTGGCGCTGAGAAGAAAAATAAACATGCAGGGGGGCTGAACGAAGTGTAGAAGACGATGGCATGCCCGTCCACGCACCACGGGAACGACTTTTTACACGCGTCCGTGGCAGCGCTCCAAGCGAGGGCATGCTCGGGTTCCCTGCTCGGACAAGTGCCAGCGTTTTAGATTCTCGCACGCAGAAGCAGCAGGCACGACGCATGCACGAATGGCGCCGGGGACGGCTTGGGAGGTGCACCGCCGCGCGGTGACGAGCTGAAAGCGAGGACAGACTCCATAGACGTCTTCGCAGCGAGAACGCTACGCTAGAATTGGTCCGGTAGGGCCGCGAAGAAGGGAGGAGAGCTTCATCGGTGGGGATGGTCGAAGCCACTGCCCGGAGGGTTTTCTCTCGCGCGAAGAGCTCGAGCGCGAGCTCGAAATAACGCGGGTGCCTCGGAGATGCGACAGTTGCGACTGGATGAGATAGCATTTCTCTGAATGCCGGGCTTTGGGGGAATTTCTTTCTGCGCGCGATCAGATGCAGCGTCTTTCTTTGCCCTTACCCCTGTTGTAGGGTAGCAAACGATATGTTTCAATTCCTGTTAGCCTACATGCCTTTCCCCCTATTTTCCCTCTTTCTCTCTCCGGAGCAAAAGAAGTCACGTGGTTCCTTATGCACTTGCCCAAACCGAGTCGAAAGCCACCTTTTTATTCTCAATGGGTTGTATTGGTCCCCCCCCCCCCCCCGTTCCTGAAAGTTTTCTGAACCCAACGACATCACGTTACCTGACGTCATTATGACGTCGTGGTAACGTCACCAATTTTGGTGACGGGACATATGGCGGCCAAGGGTTACGTCACCACATGAAGATTTTTTGCCTCACTCGTGTTGGCGCCCACGCCGATTGTCACTTTCCGCGTTTGATGAGGCATCTATACATATGGCTTTCGCGTTATTAGTCTGATTGATTGAATTATTTGGTATAATGCGGTTTGCCGCACATGCTACAGCACAAAAATAGACCGCGTGAAGTCCTGCGGATCCGTCGTCCGTGAAGTTCTCAATGTGTGCTGATCCGTCCGTGTTCCGGCACCTGCAAGCCATTTGGATGTGCGTGGCCTTCGTCCCTTGACAAAGCCGCAGCAGATGGTGACAGAGGAGTAAATCTTGAAATGAAGTGTTTCTTGAAGAAGGAAAACGGGGCGCTATCTTCCGCAACCCTTACGCGAGCACAACTCAAAGCCACCTTGAAATTTAAAACCAGACGCTCGTCTTGTTGATTTATCTCACTCCCTCCTTACTCTCTCGACGAGGCCAAAGTACGTCTCGACAGCGTTATAGAATACGACACGTAAAAATATAGGCAAGATGTACGCCTTTCCTGTCTATAGTCTCGTTCATCATGAAATACCAGTTTGAAGCGCACCGAAGGCGCGGACGATGAAACTTCACATGACAGCGCTTACACTGTCCGCGTCTTTGGTGCGCTTTGGACTGTGTTTCTTCAAGAACGTCTACCAACTAGCCCAACTCGCCACCTTCTTGCATTGTAGCGTCGTGCATAGATTTCTTTGGTGTCATCCGTCCCAACACAAACAGTACGAAATAAGTCAGCAAGTGTTGGTTTGACCTTAAGCACCTAATAAAGTTCTCCATACCGTACCATACCATTGCATACGTTGCAGAAAAAAGCAAAGCAGTCGATCAGATATCAGAACCGCAGCATAGTTATTCTTTAATTTTCTATGTATACGCCGAGAACAGCGCACAGCTGTGCACTCCTGGAGCGACTGCTACAGGAGTGTACGCTTCGTAAATGTCTGCGCGAATTATTTTAACACGAAAGTGTTTTATGCCGGGGTCCACCAAGTACATCCGTCACGGATATGACGTTGATAAAATGGACGCCAACGGGTGAGAAAGAAGAAAACCAAGAAAAAGATACCTCGCTGGGAATCGAACCCACGACGTTGCGGCCGCGACGGCAAGCGCCCGACGCACTACCGACTAAGCTAATTCGGGAGATACCTGACACGGCGCGAACGCGCCTTATATCTTTCACACACTCTCTTTCGCGGCGGGCGGAGCGGGGCGGTGCCGCCGTCTGTGAGATGTGAAAAGAAGTAATGCTTCACGCTCGACAGTTACTAGCGCTTACTCCGAGATTGCACGCGGTATCGGAGGTCATGGTTAAAGCGTCTCGATGCCAGAGCGGTAGACTGGCCGCGCTGGCGTCGCCGAGGCACCCTTGACGCAGTTACGTTCTTTGCCTTTGGCTTCGTGTTAGCGTGCGTCGGCTCATCGGAGTAGTGCAGCTCCCACGTCCACCAACGGGATTTCTCCGCCGCCGACTGCTTCAATTGCGAGAGCACCGACTAACAAAACTGCTGCAATATGCATTGCAGAAAGGACGCGAGTTCGACGGGCGAATGTCGTGCCTTGGTGGTGGTTAGTCGTCGCGATATAGACATGCTGTCAACATGGGTGCATCCACGTCAAACGGTGCTATAGCTGCCAAACACGAATAGACATTGTACAAGCTCTCATATATCACTACACAATAAGCAGTACTTCTGTTAAGACAGCGCCTGCGAGACAGGGGCCAGCGGGACGCACGCGTTTGCGGCTCAGGCTACGAACCTCTACCTCCCGTGTTGCTGAAGCGCAGTGTGTGTTATGTACGCATGAGCACAGGCGTCGGCTACCCTTTACTAGAAAGCGCACACCGTGCAGTTTCTCTCCTTAATTGACGACGCTTTGAAGAAGTGCATACCGGGTACCAATGTTGATTATGAGCTTGTTGATATCATCCTTACGCGGGATTCACGATTCGATGTGTCCAAATATATGTTCACACCTTCAGTTACCGTGCGCAACGGTTTAATCATGATCATGGGCGTTAGTCGTCGCGATATAGACATGCTGTCAACATGGGTGCATCCACGTCAAACGGTGCTATAGCTGCCAAACACGAATAGACATTGTACAAGCTCTCATATATCACTACACAATAAGCAGTACTTCTGTTAAGACACGTGTCACTTTCGTGTTATACCGATTCCTATGACAGAGGGATCAGCCATGTTTTTTCATAAACGATCAGTTTCATCGGGCTTCGAGCACGAGTCACAGTAAGCACCGCAATCCATTTAATTTTTTTTTCTTTCGGGAGCCCTGCTGTGAGAGCTTTTGCGGGGAACTGATACCACATGCTATAGAGGAGAACTGTGTACAACGAACATTCGTAAATCCCGCATTCCTTCTGCTCTGAAGGCCACGTATATGTTGGCGCAGAACTAAAGCAAATTTGTCTTGTCTGTATACGCTACGTCTCCATGTTCGGTGCGGACTGGGCCAAAAGGAATCCTTTCTTCAGTCAATGGCCCTCGAGTTATGACCTCACAGCTCTCACTGTTTTTCTCTGTCTCGCTAAAAAAAAGTACACACACACACACACACACACACACACACACACACACACACACCACACACACACACACACACACACACACACACACACACACACACACACACACACACACGCACACACTTTTCTTTAGGTTTTCTTTACGACCAATCGGCTGTATGCGATATCCCATGAACGCTGTTTTGCTTGCTCTTCCGCATATTTCGCAAAGAGCAAAACATTTGTTGACATAGAAGAATGGACGTGAGGTTCTCCAAATGTCATGCGGCCACCGAGCGAGCAGACGCATCAGCGATCGATTATTCCCATTGTCGACTTCATTGAAAGCAGCCTTTAACAGGGACAACAAACCACTGATTACCTTCGGTTTATTTCGAAAGACGCTTTCGTAGGCTTACTTTATTTTTCTCTGCTAAGACGACTGCAGGCTGCACTCAAAACAAATATCCATTGCTGTTTTCCTCTTGGAAGCAACGTCACTTTTTTCAAGCCGTTCTCGGCGCCTGCCCTCGCCGAATGCACACCTACAACGCCAAATTATTGGAATGAAATATCCCGCGAAGTGCGCCCTCCATGCAGACGAGTGCTACTTGCTGAGAGAGCTCGAATTGCGCACAGCTCTAGGGTAGCGCTTTTTGTGACGACAATGATGTGGCAAACAGGAAGACGACGCTCCTGGCTTTTTTTTTTTCTGTGTACTGTAATGTGTCCTTGTCTGAGAAAGCACTACAATACACCCTGTGTGCGCGAGATAGGCTGACATATCAACGTGGTTCAAAGGAGGCCACATTGTTGTTTCTTTTTCTTTTTTCTTTTTTTTTTAAGTGCGAAGCATTTCCGGGCGGAATAGAAGGCACCTTGACCACATTTATCTTACTTTTCCTTCTCCGTGTCATTAGATGTCAACAAATAACGAAGTATACATAATTATTCCGAGTGCTGGACATCGGTCCTCCTGTAAAGAAACCCAGTGTTCTAAACACTGTGGTGCAAGCCCCCACAGGGTAGAATGTTCCGCGTGCAAGCAACCCGTTCAAACAGGTGGCACGGTTTTGTTTTCTGAAGAATGTGTCTCGCGCAAACCAGTGGTTGGAGACGCTTGCTACGTTTTCATTTCCACTGTCGCCTATCCGTGCGGCGGTACAAACCAGAACACCAAGGAAGGCATGGACACAACTGACGCAGCTTGGCCTACGCTTCCGAATTCGCCGCGACATGGCGATTCACAGTGCACGTCGACAACAGTGAACAATGTATCTCCGACTTACCAGTTGCCTGAAGAAGACAAACCAATCATCGTAGTGATTTAGCCACTGCTAGACACATTTCGAGCGTTTGTCGGACAGCTGAAATCCCCATACACTCAGTCCATGCAACAGGTATTGGATGTTCTATGTCCAGCACTTGCAAGCCTTCAGTAGGCACCTTGATTCGACTATCTACAGTGGAACGAGATACGCGTCCAGTACTATGGAACGCAGCAGTGTCCTTTAAGCTCACGCGAATTCATTGTATGCTCACTTCTTTCTATCTCCCTATCTTTTCATCCCATAATCCCCTTCTCCCAGCAGCAAACCGGACGCGCGTCTGGTTAACCTTCCTGACTTTCCTTCCTCTTTCTCCTCCTCCTCCTTTTATTTCCACAACGCTAACGCTTTTACCGTCGGTCTCGCCTCGTGAACAGCCCGGACTAGAGGGTAAACGCGACGTGCAGTCGCGTCCCCTCTTAGAAGTCCTGTCATAGAGCAGTTAAGCAAAGCTATACAATTATTTTATCTGCCGACATAGCACACACAACAGAAATGCTCGAGGAAACGACACTCCATTTCAACCCATGGACATTCCTTGACGCTGCCCTGCGGGGAAAGCAGCTGCCGAAGCTCTTTCATGTGGCACGGTTCGCCTGTGCAAGCGAACTGCACTCACACACACACACACACATAGCTCGGCTTCGAAGGGTTCGAGGAAGCGAAAAGCGCCCGGGCAATGGATCGAAGCCAAGAAGGTGCCAGGCGGCGAGGGAGTCGTCCGGCTCTTGTAGGTTCGCCGGGGCGCGCTGGCAGTTCGAGAAGTGCTTGCATATGCGAAGAAGGATCGCCGACTAGGGGTCTCCGCCCCTCGGTCGAGATAGAGAGAGAGAGAGGCTCTTCTTTCGTCCCCAGGCTTTAGCGGCCGCTGTGTTGACTGATGGGAGCTACGCAAGTAAGTGTATATGGCGAGCCGAGAACAGTCTCGACACTGCGCCGTCGCCTTCCTCAGCGGGGCTGTGGAGAAGACAGCATCGGCCCAGGCGGCCGGATCTTTCGAAGATGGCCAAGGCGTGCGGGTGTTTGGGAGATATATGACCGGCCCTTAGAGGCTCGCCTGCCTGTCCCGTGTACATAGGAGCCGCGCCCAGGGAAGAAAGAGGGAAACCAAGAGTGTCCCTGTGGCGTTTGCTCTGGGAGATTTAAAACGGCGGTGAGTGGCGCCGCCGCTGTCGTAAAAGTGTGTAGGAAAAAAAGGAGACTGTGCGAAAAGCGAAGGACCGATGAAAACAAGTGCTGCAGAACCATCCCCTTAAAGCTTCTGGAGCGTTGTGTATGTAGAGAATGTTCGAGTGTTTATGGCTCGGCAGCGAGCCACATCTGCGACCCGGCGTGCGTGTGCTCGGCAATGACGTCATCGAAGGACACAAAGGATTGGAATGACTATCGTGTGATGCAAGGACTCTCACTTGCAATGAGCGAGAACATTACTTGTCGGAGGCACTATTTGTAAAGAACGTTTAGACGGATTTCCTTTTCCCGTACTCTGTTGTTGATGTTGATGCTATATAAGTAAACCTGAAGCGTCAAGTCACAACGTCACATGGCATCATTCATGCGACCGCTCCACTACGCAATACACGCAATGTGGCATTTTCCAAGTTGTAATTGAACGGACGAGCAATGCGTAGGCTACGAAAATGCACGCGAACAGACAACTTGCGCAATGCTCACAGAGTGCTTTTAATGGTCCGTCTTGCACATCTCCCCTAGTAGCAAAATTAAACAACGGAACGCCGCGGAGCCCTAACTCCGCCTCATAGGCGTGAGCAGGGTTCCCCTTCAGGGGGAGGGGGGGGGGGAAAGGTTCGTCGCAGCTCCCACCTCCCTATTATGTCAATGTGTGGGGCTTACTTTGCGCCCCCCCCCCCCCTAGGTGAATAGGGGAAGCGGCCGCCCCCCGTGCGCACGCCTATGCTCCGCCTGGACAGCGGGAACGTGGTGTGACTGCCGTATGCGCTGTTACCAGTTCCTTGACGAATACCCATTAACTTCGTCACACACAGCATGCCGGTGCTGTTGTGATAGCTCCCGTCACGCATCACCGTAAGTGGCGTGACCAGGACGCAAGCTATTACAAGCTGCACAGTGTAACGAAGAAGGGAAAGAACAAATTAAGCCAGCCTCGCACACACGCAAGGGGGCGATCTATTGTGGAAGCTTTTATTGCAGGAGTAATGAATAGGGCGTGGTGTGCTCTCCAAGCCTGAAAGGTTAAAAATAATAAGGAAGGCCACACGGCACCACTCAAGGAAGTCTGTGGATGGCGCAAAACAACAGTACAACGGAGACGATTGAAGACGTATGTGATGGGGTCACCCTCGAGATCACAGGTGTGCGCATCGAGGGGCGGGGGTCCCAGTCATGCTCATCTTTTGCAATGCTTTAGAGCTTGTTCTCACTCGAGTTCACAACAGTTCAGTAGGCACCACGACGACGCCCAGATAGCTGTCATTGGAAATGTCGCGTACACAGATAACGACCGGGGATGGTGAAGCTCCTCACCCAATGAGAGATGCCTCTGGAACTTGCACGTCGTGGCGTGCCCCACTCCATTTTGCAGGCAGTGACATGCATACTCGCTCTCTGGCGACCATGTGCTCACAGCAGACTCATTACCCGACGCCAGCAGCGAGTCGCTTCAATGGGGTGAGGAGGAGCCCTATGCCGCTGTCGACGACGACCAGAGAAGACATGCACGCAACAGACACGGAGCATGTGCTTCGCCCTGCGAGCGAGCACCTCGGCGGGGGAGCAGCAGCAGCATGCAGTGTGGGGAGATTGCTCGCACACTCTTGAGGGCAAAGCGAAGACCGTGTAAATAATAGCTCGCTCCGGCTGCGAAGAAGACGGAGGGTTGTGTGGCGTCGTCGTGGGCCAAGAGACGAAAACGGCTGCGATGGAGAAACCGTGGCGAGACTGAACTCCGCGTGCACTCATCTGGAGATCTTTCCGAGACGCAAGGGCGAGGAGGAACCGCACTTGGACCAACCGAAGACGAAGCGTCGGTCGGTTGCCAAGCGTAGTATGTACGCCGAGCGGGGGAAGAGTGCACTAGAGTTACTGTATATGCTACCTTTAGGAAGCAGAGTTGCGCATCTGTCTTCCAACGCCGCTAGCAACCATGCATTGCGGAGAAGCTGCCGCTTGGGCCAATTTTTTTTTTATTTCTTGACGCCGCCGCTGCAGCGAACTGAATTAACACTAGCCATCGACAGCCAATGTTTATCGCCGGTCTTCGACACGCCAGACAGGTTAATCGGCGACACGATAGGCATGTCGCCGGCAAAAACGAAGTGTGACTTCACCGCATAGCTGTGGTTGCTAGCCGGACCTATGCGCAACTCTGCTACCTAAAGGTAGCATATACAGTGACTCTAGAGTGCACGTACTGCAGCAGGCGAGGCTGCCGGGAATGCGGCGTCCTCACCTGCAGAAAAGAGCCCCATCAGAGCGATTCGAAACGGTAGAGGAGAAAGGAAAGCTAAGAAAAGTTACGGTGTAGACGGCTATTACGCGAAGCCCAACGCTAGGAACAGGAGAGCCCTGGCGGAGACCTGTATTACGAGAGTACACTCACGGATTGAAATGCGACATCATCGTTTTCAGTATCACGACTGCCATGAGCAATTGCTCGTGATAACCGCGCCATGTCGCTGCAAATCTGGCCCCTAAAGGAAATGCTGACTCTGATGGGAATGCTGACTCAAGTAAAAATGACACGAACTGTAGATCCGGAAACGAAAGTACTAGCATTACTTAGCCTTAAAATTGCGTGTTTCAATGCGTGAGTACTTTGCGTCCTACTATGTCTGTATGCTTGCAATACACAGTGAATTAACCAAAAGCCTGTACAAAAGTATTCACAATGCACTAAATTTTGGATTTAAAGTTTTAGTGAAATGGAAATGGAATAGACGGGCTCAAGGTGGCCGTAGCTCGGCCAGCTGATATACACCCCAGCTGAGAAGGCTTCGTCGAGATCGCTGAGAGAAAACGAAGGGGGAAAATGCTGCGTAGTGGTATTCCAGTGGCTCTGTCATTAAGAAAGAAAACCAATGGCTTACAGGACGATCAAGTTTAACCTAGTTTAACCAACTGACAGCTGCTGCAGAGCACTCCGACCTGATATATTCGCAGCTGTACGCCGCCTTGTTTTCAAGCCAAGAATCCAGTCAAGCGCTTTGACATCAACAACGTAGTTCATGCTGTATACCGCAGCTTGAGATAAATCTGAAAACCTTGATTTCGGAAGGATGATTTGCCAGCTGAATCGCTGTCTTGACAAAGCGGTACCCTGACATTTATTATTCCCGTTCTCCGCGATTTAGACGAGGGTTCGTCGTTGCTATGTACCAGCTAGCTGAGATTCAGGCGCTGATGCAGGGGCGTAGCCAAGGGGGGGGGGGGGGGTTGGGGGGTTCAAACCCCCCCCGAAATTTTTCAGTTTTGCTTGCGTATATATACACGTACACATACAAACGTACGCACGAACATACATAAAGTATGGTTGAACCCCCCCCCCCCCCCCCCCCCCCGAAAAAAATTTCTGGCTACGCCCCTGCGCTGATGCATGACCTTCAGGTATCGCACAACCATCGCCCAATTCATAAAGTCCTTGCTTGAGCGCTTCATAAATGTATCTTCTGTGTTGAGGTCACAGAGGAAGTAGCAAAGTGCACTGCTTTTGTGTTCTGAAAGCATATAGTGCCTGTTATGCGAGAGCACTTGGTGCAATCTACATGCCTTATTTAGGATCACTTGATGCACACCATGCGGCAAAAATGGCGACACACCGCGATTTCAACAGCCCCATAGTGCTTAGTGAGGCAACATCCGTTAATATTTGCCTCGAAAGGAATAGCATGGACAATCAGACACGAGAACACTTTCACTTTAAGCATCTACCAAGATCAGAGCCTTGAGCCTGCGTCCACGAAAGATCGCTTTGGGTGATACACTTGCGCTTGGCGTAGTGCCGCCGGTACCGCCCGGGCACACTCGCAACAGCTTCTACAATCAGCAAGAAGTAAACGCGCTACACCTATAGAGTGGCCTGTTCATAATACGACCCTATTCAATACCTCATACGGCTTTCTAGGAATAAACAAAAGATAGCGTCGCAGAAATGGGTGCTTGGCGCCGATAGGATATACCGTACAGATCAGCGTTCTTCAAACAGTGTCCAAGGGCACAGGAGCGATCCGATCTTCTGAAGACGCTTCATACGCATGCGACGTATCGGAATTCCCTCAAGGCCGTCAATGCACGTCTCAACAACGCCTCGCTTCCTTTTTTTTTTTTTTCCTTCGTAGCCAGCTGCTCCCCGAACGAGATGACGAAAGCGAGACGATAGAACATGCGGTATATAGCTGGAACGGCACGTCCTGTGGATGCAGCAACGACTGTAAGTGAGCACTGCAATCACGGCAGCTGGCGTCCTATCCCTCTTGCACCCGTGTGGTGTGCAGCGCATGTTTTTAATTGGCTCGACCTGGGCCGGGGACGCACCAGAGGAAACACGTGCATGCACGTCCGCACTCTTATCTGCGCCACCTCTTTCATGAAAGCGGAATCCTAGCTGAACACTGTGACTCATAAAGAAAGCCTCCCCAAATGCATGAAAGAGGAAAAAAAAGAACAAATCCAGAAGCAAGGAGAAAGAGAAGGCATGACAAAGTACAAAACACAGACAACAAGAACGAAGTGGCAAGTGTGATTTGCGAAAGGGCGAGGAATAATGTGTATGCAGGGATGGGGGTATACAATGCTCCCTGCAGCAAAGAGCGCGTGTGTGCAGAAAGAGGGGAAGGGTGTTTAGTAGCAGTGGGGCTGGGAGCTTCGCAAAGGAACCTGGTCTACCGTTCTCGAGCTCAATTCTCCCCCTTTCTCTCTTTTTATATATCTCTTTTCAGCGAACGACCTCACCTCCACGCAAGCAAAGCCAAAGGCTAGGCTGCAGTGCACAAGGGGGTCCCGGGCGACCCCTCCTTCCCACCCACTATTTATTTCTCTGGACTCCTCACTGAATCACCACCCCACCAGGCACCGCAGACCTATGTCCAGTCGGGTGCGCAGCGCCCGAAAAGCGGATAGGAAAGAAAGAAATATATAGCGTACAGAAAGCGGACACTGCTTTAGTGCCTCGCTGCTGTTCGGGGGACAATGGAGTAGGAGCAGCCATGGCACTGGACACGCTGGGGGACCTTTTGGCACAGGACTGCTGGCGTGGCGCTGCGGACCCTCCTCGTGCGGGCTGGTCTTTTGTTGCGGCGTCAGCTGTCCGTGCGGCAACTGCGCTCGTATACAGAGGCCGTCGCGACGAGATGGGAAAGCGCCGGCATCGCTATCTCTTCGCTAAGGGCGCCTATCGGGGAGCGCTGGAGTGGAATGGTCCGGCGGCGACGGTCATCCTAATCCCAGTGGTGGCGAACAGCCATAGGAGGCATGGGGATACGTCATTGTGTCATATGGCTAAGAATGCGTGAGTGCGTTCGCGTGGGTCTCTATTTGCGATCGAGAGAGATGAGGTTGAAGACGAGACGTGCGAATGGACGAAATAGGATCGGTGAAGAACACCAGAGCCGCTGCACTCGACAAGCAAATGCGAGAGCTAGGCCTAGAGTTAATTAAACCTCGTGTGATTTGAGGCTGTGTTCAGAAGCGGTGTCATGGACTGTGATATTGCATATTGGGATGGTGGATCGTGGTCATACAGAGTTCGGCTCTCGGTCCACCTTGCTCCTCCAACCCACTTCACATGAATCGTCTCCGCAGCGGCAGTGTGTCAGGACAAACGATTGAAGGCGCGTAAGGGTTAGACTTACGTTACAGTCGCCCTTTCCAGAGGAAAGAAAGGTTCGAACAGATCAGTAGGAAATCGCAAACAGGGACTTCGTAGAGTGCGGAGTTCTTGCGCGGGGTTGCAAAGGTGACCACAGGGTTTCTAAAGGTCGGAATACGACAGGGATCCTTATGAAAAAGGGTCGTACGGAAAATCTGTTGCGACGACTCGATTTAGGTAACGGCAGCCGCGTGCTGCAGGCGGATCAGCGCGGTCAGCGCAGCATGGGGGGAACAGTGTCCTACATGCATAGCGGCCAGACGTCGATTACGGTGTGGTCTCCCGCATAGTGCACGATCCTTACATACGCAGATAACCATAAAGAAGCAGCGAAAAGTAGTTAGCGACCTTTTGTGTCCGGGTCCTCGCTCGTAACGTGCGTCGCCAGCACCTCCTGTACCCCCTGCAGTACGGCTTCCCTGCAGCGCAAAATGGGGCACAGACAAAACACGAGAGAGAGAGAGACAGAATCGTGTTACGTCACGGACTCATGAAGAAAAGACACTGAACACGGTTTTTTTCCTGTTCCCTCTTAATTTATCTCCACGTTTCTCGGTCATATTCGGTCACGTGTTCTTTTCCCCACCATCATTCTTCTTCATCGCTGAATCTGAATAATAATTGCTGGTATTTTACGGGCCAGTAGTGGAGAGCTCCGAAAATTTCGACCACCAGGGGTTCCTGTGCACCTAAATTAAGTACACTGGCCTTTAGCATTTTCGCCTTCATTGAAAATGCGACCGCTGCGGCCGGGATGGAACCCGCGACCTTCGAGTCAGCAGCCGCGAGCAGCGCGCAGCCACTGTATCAATGCGTCGGCGCATCGGTGAACTATCAAGCATATCCGAGAGAAGAGAGAGAGAAGAAATAGTAGAGAAGGAAAGGCAGGGAGGTTAACCAGTATAGGACAACCGGTTTGCTACCCTACACATGGGGACAGGGTGGGGGAGATTTAAAGATGAAGAGGAAAGAGAGAGAGAGAGAGAGAAAGATAAAAAGATAGCACGACACAGCACACATCGAATCAGTCGGTCACTCTTGCGTGGTAGCATAGCACACATAGAAACAGTCGGTCACTCTTGCGTGGTAGTTGGTCACTCCTGCGTGGTACGCGACATTTCTGTCACAGGCGCTTGGCCAAGTTCGTCGCTCTCAAAAACCTCAGCAGTGCCTTCGTCGCCTTCAGTTGTGATGTCTTCTGTTGACAACATGCAAGTATTGTTTGAACAGACATTGGTCTACTATCAAGGCGCCCTAGAACGGACGCCAATGACTGTCTCTGAGCATTATATACCGGACAGTCGCACAGGACGTGGTGTAGCGTCTCCTCGCAACGACAGGCATCGCAGAGAGCGTTGTCGGCCATTCCAATTCGAAAGGAATAGGATTTCGTAAATGCCACCCCTAGCCATAAGCGATAAAGCAGTGTGGCCTCTCTTCGGCGGAGTCCAGTTGGCATACAGATATGCATCAAAGAGGACAGGTGGCGTTGACGATTAGTCCGGTTGGTTTGGCTGCTTGGTGGGCACCATAGAGCGAGCGTGATCTCCTGTGCAAGGCCTCGAAGACTGCTGGCAGCGTCAGACCTTGAAAGTGGGATGGTATCTTCTGTGTGCTTTCATGAGCTGTCCGAGCGGCATTATCGGCCTGTTCGTTCCCTATGACGCCGCAGTGACTTGGCAGCCATTGAAACGTCACGTGGTGCCCTTTCTCATATGAAGTGTGGAGAAGACCTCGAATTTTTGAAATATCCGAGAAATGACGATATACGCAAGGACGTGCTGCTTTATGGTCGTTTGGTGCGGGGTCTTTCACGGATGCGTTTAAGTTTTGTATCTTGGGCTGTTGCCGCTTCATATCTGTAACGACCAAATGAATGGCATTGGCCAATACGCATGAAAACGAGCGCACTGGTGTACTAGGCGTTCCATGACTTCGTTAATTTCACGTCACGATGTGCTGAAGTGGGAAGTCATTCAAGAGCCCTAAAATGGCGGAACCGACGAATCGAATGTAAAATCGTCTGTATACCTGTAAGTTATGCGAGTGAGTCAGAAAAGCGTTTTCGTCATAGTTTTGTATACTTTAATGTCTTCACAGGCGTTCACAGGCCTGTTGGAAATTCAAAGAACTTTCTCCAAGATTCATTACTTAAGGACTATATAAGCGCTGTAACCTCAATATGACCAAACATGGAACAAACCGAAGCAAGCGCCAACGTATACAGAGCTTGTCGCATATGCATCGATGAAACGTCCTGAAATGTCAAAGCGAGCTGCCGAGCTTTTTTTTTCTCTCTCTCTCTATGAAGATCTCTTCGAAAAAACACGCGCATTCAAACAAAAAGATAACCACATGTGTTTAGTGAGAATCATACGCACTAGAGCGACGCTGTCGTGTAAACTTTTTTACGGGTGGCTAAAAAGCACCTTTCTTTGTTTTGTCTCTCTCTTCCAGAACCTTCTTGCGAGTTCTCGAAAAATATGAACGGCAAAGAAAGGGTGCGCGTGTTCAGATGAACCGATGAATGGCTATATCTACCGAAAGAATACAGCTATATATAGATAATAACGATAGCGTTTCGAAAACAAGGGCATCCGTCTCTTCCAAGAGCACGAATGAATCGGGTGAAATGCCACCGAATGAAAACAATAAAACCCGCCACACGCGTACTTCGATATCGTCGATTAGGAGGAGGAGGAGGAGGAAGGAAATGAAGGAAAGGCAGGGAGGTTAACCAGACGCGCGTCCGGTTTGCTACCCTACGCTGGGGGGAAGGGATGAAGGGATTAAAAGAAAGAAAGAAGAGGGAAGAAGGCACTGTCAGGGTACATATGCACCTCGTCGATTAAAAATCAGTTCAAGAATGGGCCTCGTTGTCTTGCTTCGGTTTTGACCTTTCTTTTTTTTCTAGGAAATTCTAGAAAATATCGCATCTCTTTGACATGACAGCGAGCAAGTTCAAACGCTTCGTTTGTTCTCTTCTTGAGTAAAGAAGTTGAGAAAACCGTACGCTGCGTTTTTTTTTCTTCTTCTTCTTCTTTTTCTCTTTTTGTTACTCGCTGACAGAGAGTGACTATTGTTTTTTGAGAGTGACACAGTAGAATTTCCACTGAAGTGTTTTTCTTTTCTTTTTTTGGCACTCTAAATTTCTGACTTATGATGTGTCAGCGACATTTCATTATTATGCGATATAGCCTTATTATGGGCTGCAGTATCTTTAAATAAATAGTGTGACGTCTCTCTCTCTCAATAATTTTTTGTCTTTATACTTCCCTGAGGACTCTTACATAATCTGTCACCTTGATTTCGCCGTGAACTTAGATATTTCAGCCTAATTACAGCTTACTCATGCAGGTGACGTTTTTCGATTAGTGTGTACTCTTAGCTAAGGTCACCATTACATCGGCACGTTTTTTTTACTTTGTTTAGTGCTTTGTTTCTTAGCTAAGATTTTGAAGACTATATGACCTTAAATTCCGAGCAGAACTTATTTGACGTAATCTATTTCTGCGCTTGTCACGTGGACACAACAGGACGACCTTTTCTATATATGCCTGTGCCTATAGCTACTGCATGCAAAAGTCATGCAACAAATAATAGATGGCTTGCACGACGTCATGGACGCAGCCGGCATGGACGGATTGTACTGGCACTCCATAATGGCGGCTTTGATGACAAACAAGTTGCGTTGGTGTGAAAACGACGGGGCAGGAACGTCTCTGTGCGTGCAGGACGAAAGAACCTGCATGTGACATTCTGATAACATCAATGTGACGTCGCTAACGTCGCGTCCTCACGTGCTGGTGCTCCAACACGGCGGTTTCAGTGACGTCATTGCAAGCCATCTATATCACTGAATGCGCCTATGACGAAGAAAGAGAGGTAAACAAATTTTAACGATATCTCGCAGGCGTTGTTCGTGCATACTTGATCTGCTGACTTGTTACTTCAGGTAGCTGATAACTATATGGTATACGTAGGGATCACAAACACACGAAACGCATATATATTCACACACACACACATACCCAAAAGAGTTGTTCACAAGTTTTCGTTGAGGCCTGTCAATTCCAGGCGCACTGGCGGCGCTTTCGCAACGCGCAGGTGGTGTTTTGCCACGGGACCAGAGAGAGCGAGAGAAACGAAGAGGAAAGGCAGGGAGGTTAACCAAGCCTTGGCTCGGTTGGCTACCCTACACTTGGGGTGGGGGAAAGGGTTGAATAATAGATAGGATAGAAAAGAAAGAACAAGAACGGGCCCAGAATCTACCGCAGCCCTATGGGGTCGAGCCGTGTCGCAAGTGTATTGTCACCTTCTGAGACTATCTCTCCGACAAATAGCGGCAACATTGTCCAGGGGTGGGGCCAGCGGGGGGAGGGAGGGGGTTAGGGGGCCGCCCCCCTAAAACTTTCACCAGTCACCGCCCCCCCCCCCCTAAACCCTGCCCCTGCCCCTCGGAGAGCAAGCATAGTAAGAGAGAAAACACAACTTTCTTACACATTGCCAAAACACAATGCATAAGTTCGCGGCCTCCCCCCATCCCTTACAATGAATAACCCAGCGCACGCCTATTGTTCTAAGTACCCCACTAGTGATTGTGACCCAGTCCTCCGAGTGCTCGCCGTGTTTACACCGTTTCGTGACTGTCTCTCTGCCGTCTTTGTCGTCTATAATGTTCTGCGCCTTGCGACGCACTTCATCGATGTGTTTTTCTCACGCCAGAAAGGAAGCACTCGTGCCACCAAAGCAAGCATCCACTGCGTATATGCTGTACATCGAGGACAGAACCGCCATGCTGTCCACCGTGCGACCTATAGGACAACCTTGTCCCTCTCCCCAAACTCGGCGAGGTCCTTGAAAGAACGACCAGATCGGAGTAAACAGGCATATTAAGAGGGAAGAAATGCGCCGAGAAAAAGAGTTGGGGGGTGAGCGATAGCACGGAACGGCGAAAACATTGCGCGGCGCATATTCGCTTGGAACGCGCTCTCTTAATATATATAGTAAATACAGTGTGCACTCGGCGCAGTGGAAAACACCTTATTGCGTGTCAAACGCAAATCGACTCGACACACGACCCCTTATAATGTAACCGTCTTTGTATATAGTGCACACGCACGCACACATACGCGTATACAGTGACAGCTTGCTCAAATGCTCGGTCGAGGCCCTAAGCAAAATGCAGGGGATTTCAGGAATAACTTGTTTTTCACTGCCTAGGCGTCCGCAAGGTTCTCTAGGGGGGGGGGGGGGGGGGCAAGTTTCTTATTTCAATCCTATTCCTGCTTACATCTCAACTGGAACTCCGGACCAAACGTAATTAGTGGACATCGAACACTTTGGCGCCGATATTAGCGTCATCTTAGCACTTGTTTGCTCATTTGAAAGCAGGAATATTTCATCTCATAGTTAATCATGCGGCGACACATAATACAGCTCGAGCAGTTGGTTTTTAAGCACACACCCAAATACCACCTGCACCAATCCTTCACCCTATAAGGACAATCGATTTGCACGAGCGGTTTTAGACTGATAGTGATGCCGTATATCGCACAAGACTGACGTTGCGTTTGTTCTCTCTCCCCTCTTTCTCACTTTCTCTAATCTTCTAACTTTGAAACTCCCCCATCCCTTTCCACAGTGTAAGTTAGTATACCGGGTTCGCTAAACTCGTTAACATCCCTGTCTTTTCTCTCTCTCCTGTTTCCCTTCCCTTTTCTTCCCTCCCCTTTTCCTCCCCCAAATATTGAATCCAGGATAAGCGGCAAGGTCTAAGACTCGGCAGCAATATGCATTGATCAGCCTCGGACGCTCATTAGCCATAACACTGTATGCGAAGGTTTTGCAGCCGGAAGGAGGGATGCGGCTTTGGCGTAGGTGATGGCGCATAGAAGCTCGCTGCATGCATATACGATATAGATCATGTACAAGCGAGGCTATGAGATGACTGCGCAGGGCACCTCAGCTTATGCCGGGACCTTCGGTGGACCACTCCAAGGTGAAGAACGAGAGCTTGCTTTTCCAAGGCTGCGCTAGCCGCGCGACGCTCTACGCCGAGCAGGCAGAAAGGTAAACTAATGAGCACTCGGCAAACACTTATGGCGCCGCGCACCGCTATGGCGGCATTCTCGAATGTTCGTACACAGCGACCCACGAAAGCGACCGAGTATATACCGGATAGCAGAGGCAAGCTGGACAGCTAAGAAGGACGTATGTTGGCAGGCGTTCGCCTGCGAACTTGAGAGATCAAAATGACAGGCCTATAAAAATATGGAGCCCATATATACACCCGCTCCAAGATTCTTCCGAAGTGAGGCGCAGTGCCAATTGATTGATTATTGAAATCGGGGCTGATTCGACGACAGATACGTCTCTGAATTTGGCTCGCCGTGCATACCAACGCATTTCAGAGCTTCATAATGTTACATGGTAGGCGCAGCAGCATTTCGATGTTTGTTCAATACAAAAAAGAACGAGTGTGCTTATACATTTAGGTGACGTTAAATAACTACAGGTGGTCAAAACTAATCGAGGGTGCTCCAGGACAGCGTGCCTGATAATAATAATGGTTTTGACGCGTACAACATTACGATTGAATTCGACGTAACTGGCTAACGGAGGAGAAGGCTGGATAAGGGCGCGGAAAAAAACATTATAAGATACCAAACACGAAACCAAGCTTGTTCTTGATCTGAATCAAATTCAATATTTTTAAACGATACAGGTTATAAGTGCGGAACTTGTTGGTACAGTCTGCAATATTAATTTTCTTTCTTTTTCTCCCATATAAGCGTAGTGTTTGAGGCCCGTGTACTTATATTTGGGTGCACGTTAAAGAACCCCAGGTGGTCCAAATTTCTGGAGCCCTCCACTACGGCGTCTCTCATAATTATATCGTGGTTTTGGGACGTTAAACCCCAGATATTATTATTATTATCCCATATAAGCGTGCGTTCGCACATTCTAGTATCTAATGAAAAACGTTCAAAAAATTTATTTATTCAATGCACTCACTCAGTTGTGTGCTTTCCTTGGCTTCAGTAACTCATTCGCACCCCCCCCCCCCCCAAAAAAAAAAAAAAAAAAAAGAAACACACAATCTTTGCCAAAGGATGGAACGCTCGCTCGAGCACATTACGCAAGACGAAGTGGGCTGCTTGATGTTCGCACTTATGTTATAGAAATGGTGGCGGTATATTGCAATTTCTTGACAAACAAAGACGGGCATCCTCCAACAAACAAAGAAAACAAAGAGAAAAAGAAGTTAGAGAACTGATTGCTACGGGCAGTTTTACGGCCTGAGCTTTCGTTCGGTATAAAAGTGCTTCGGTCAATCTTCATTCCACCTCAAACACGGGCAGTTTCGAAGGAGATACCCGCAACAGCGTCCAGTGCAATGGTCTTCCCGTACAACGGCACCGCAGTCACTTCTCAAACGCAACTCTCAGTTCCAGCAACTTCCTCCTCCATCACCCGTCTTTCCATTTACGAGCCGTTCCAGTTCTGCACGCACACACACGTGCATTGTATACACACACGCGCGCGGACCGGAAAGCGCCGACAGGTACGCACGGCCGGCCCATAAAAACTCAGTCTCCCAGAATGCCCGGGTAGAAATTGCACATACGGCCGTTTTGCGCTGCGGAGTCTCTCTTATCGCTTTTCCGGCTATGTGCTGCGGGTCTCACGAAAACAAGAAAGAAAGAAGAATGCGAAGCTGCGACGATGGTAGAACAATGAAGTATATAAACCAAAATGATGCGAGAAAGACCGAAGAAGATCCACATGAAGTTGTGAAGCTGAATGAAGGAGAAATGAAGGGGAATGTGAGGACGCGAATAAGGTAGAACACAAGGAAGCTATGAAACAAAGGAGAGAGAGATATATTAAGGGGAAAGGCAGGTAGGTTAACCAAGCCTTGGCTCGGTTGGCTACCCTAGCCGTGGGGTGAGGGAAAGGGGAAATAATAGATAAGATATAGAAGAATGAACAGCGTAGAAAAGAAGAAGGAGAAATGAACAGTTAGTGCGAACACACACAACACGAACTTGCGCTGGTAGTTCACAAACGCTCATGAAGTCCGGTCGTCTTCAAGTAGCACAATAGGGCCTTCGTGGCCTTGCGCATGCACGAAACCATGGGCCGAAGTCCCAGGATCTTGTTTTCAGACACCGGTCTTATGTCATGAAGGATCACGAAGAAGGATGAAGATGGTTAATGTGAAGTTGGGAAGAAGAATTAGGAAGGTAATAGGAGCCCGCGGGTTCGAGGTAGGAATACGAATGCGAATATGCAAAGACGAAGAATTGGTGGAGCTGCTCAAAAAGAATGTTAATTTGAATATGGGGCGCAGAAAGAAGTACGCAAAGTTGGAATGAAGAATGAAGAAGTCTGGTGATAAGCGGAGGTTACAACAACAGCAAGAGGGAAGAGAGACGCGAAGATTGTAAAGAATAATGCCACGGTGTCAAGAAGTAGAAGACGAAGGAGCAGAAAGAAACTTGCAAAGTTGGAAGAAGACTGTGACGATGAATAACAAAGAATGAGAAATTGCGAAGAAGCGGCACCCGAACCTGCATCTAAATGTTCAGATGACAGTCTCGGCCAATACCCCGTAGTGCGTATGCGCCGCGTTGATGAGGCAGCCCACAAACAAGGAATGATTTCGATAACTGAATAGAATAAGTTGTGACGTAGAATAATGAGAATGGAGCAGGAGGAGGAGAATGATGAAGAAGAGGAAGAAGATAAATTGGAAAGAGAACGCGGGCGACGTTCTGTTCTACATCGACCACTGGTGTGAAGAAACCGCGTCCGTGTCACCCCCAAGTCCCGACCGGCACAGAAGGATCACCGAGGTGGAAAGGGAGAGGAGGGAGTCTTGTTGCGAAGACATATCTCGAGACATTCGAGAGCGTTCGCGAAAGACCGGAGAGCAGTTTAAAATCTTTAGAAAAGAAAAAAAAAACAGAATATAAGAGATAATGACGCCCGTTGGAGACGGCACTGGTGAGATCGAGAAAGCGTTGGGCCGCCATTCAGAGCGGTAGCAGTAGCGCAGCAAAAAACCGAAGATCGTCGCAGCGACCAAATCCGCTTGCAACCCACGCGCAGATAAACGAAGAAGGAAACGAATAGATAGATAGATAGAGAGAAATAGAGAGTGGGGGAGAAATAAAGAAGAAAAATCGCACGGGAGATTCGAGGCAACAGCGAAATGCGCAGCCTGCAAGGCTGTACACACGCTGCATTGTTTTTGTTTTTGTTTTTCCTCGGAACGCCGTTTCTCCCGAGTTTTCTTTTCCTTTTTTTTTCTTTTTCAGAGGATCGAGGAAAGAAATAAACATCGCGCCACAATCAGCAGGCGCCGTGGTGTCGAGGCGAGGCCCTCGAACTGCGAGAGTCCGGTTCCAAGAGCTCACGATACGAACGAACGGTTACAGAAAAATGAATAAAGAAAGCCGGATTGTCGATACTATAATTCACGGAGAACTTTTCTTTCGGATTAGACTTCTTCTGTTCGTTAGATAGGTGGTCTATTATGTAGAGCGTGCTGATGAAGCTCTTTGGCAAGTGTATTTATTACCGTCGGTGCGTCGCCACTTCTACGAGTACCAAAATTGTATACGAACGCAACCAAGCCCGCCGTGGAGGTGCAGTGACTATATAGACGCCATCCTTCAGTGCGTGAGGTAGCGAGTTCGATTTCCACGCTCGCGACGGCCACATTTCGATGGGGCCAAAACGCTAAAACTGTGGTGTATACCTGAACGCGCATGTTAACGGACGTCAGAGGGATCAAGATTGAATTGGAGTACTGAACTATACGCCGTGCCCCTCGTAGCCTAGTGTGCAATTTCGTTGCGTCGAAGAAACCTACAATTCGCTTATTTGGTCCACTATATGATCCGTAAACTTACCATCGCGCTGTCTGCCCACACTAAAAGATATCGGCTACTTGTTCTTGTTCCTGTTCAACCGTTAACTGTGGCTCACATGCACATCCACTGTGGGGGATTGGCCAAGAACTGAGTTCTTTTATAAGTTTACATAAAACTTGATAGGTTAGCTTACAGAGTACAAAATTTACTCATATATAGGGGAAATTTCAGTGCGTGATAAAATTTACATTGAAAAACAATGCTTTTATTACAAATAATATTAACAAATAAAAAATAAAAACGCTAATTTTTATGCAGATATGTGTATACACAAAAAGGTAAGAGTAACGTGTTTACCTAGGTAACCAATTGGCTTCATTAAGATAAGTCCGCACAGCCAAGCAGAGTTCCTCACTGCAGGAGCCAGGACTTAAAGAGACACTAAAGAGAAACAGTGAACCGGTTTAGATCAATAAATTGGGCTCTGAGAACTCTAATGTCGTTAATTTCGCCATCATAGGTTTATTAATAGAGGAGAAAATCAAGTTCAAAGTTTCATTTTCAAATTTTGCGCCGAAATCTCCCCGCGTGATGTCACTGATTTCAATGTGTATTTATCGTATTTTGGCACCATTGGCTCAACAAAATTACCCCAAACTTGGTACGTTGAGTCTATGGCCCCCTCAGACGACAAAGTACAGTGCTCGTCAAATGAAACCCGAAAAGCGGCAAGCCTTCGCATGGCATAGTGCGCGCCGTCCAGTTATCACCATTGACAGGCGCGCGCATCTGGTTTGACCACACTGCGAATATGCGCGCCTGTCCATGGTGATAACTGGACGGCGCGCACTATACCATGCGAAGGCTTTCCGCTGTTCGAATTTCATTTGACGAGCACTGTACTTCATTTTTACCGATTAGGAACTACGTAGACCCTAGTAGGCGCCGTCAAAACATGTGACGTCACGGCGAATGGTGCGGAAACTTCAAGGTGGCGTCGCCACCCACATTTTGTTTTTGCGTGTTTTCTCGCTTGGTAAGCGTCTTCTCGCAGCGAGCGTGGTGTTTTTGGTATCGTGAAAGAGAACTTTACTAATATGAAAATGAATCGTTTTGTTCTTTAGTGTCCCTTTAAGACTCCACTGTTGTTGCTTCCATTTGACCTTCTGCATCTGCATCCTCCTCCTCTGCCGGTGTAGGCCCTTCAATACTCTAAGTTCTCGCGGGAGCTGATTAACAAACCGGGTGCAACCTGGTTAACCTCCCTGCCTCTTTCTTTCTCTCTCTCTCTCTCGTGCGAGAGCTGAACCACCACGCATGAGCCAGCTTTGCGGACCGTTGATGTCCCAAGGCATGAGGCCGTAAAAGACGGTGTACACTAGGGGAGGGGCGGGAGAAAGTGGCATCGTCATCGCGTGCTCGTGTCAATTTAATCGACGCTACGGAGCCCCACCCTATTCGTAGCCCGCGGCGCGGAAAAGTCAAGTCGGTCCGCTCGCCTTATTGTAAGTCGACACGCGACAAGCTCTGAACAGCGGGCACGTTCAAACAAATCTCACTTCGCTCCAATTCACAAAGGGTTTAAAAGAACGCCATATAAAGAAAATCATGAATCAGTCGAGTCGGGTGGTAGAGTAATATATATGTCTTCACAAAACTCTATATTTGCATTTCAATCACAGACAAAGGGTACAGCCTTTTGATCGGCATATACGCAAAGGCCAAACGGGTTCAGCCCGCAGCTCCTTTGTGGCCTCAACAATTTCAAAGTCCGCGTTTTCGCGTAGGCCTTGTTTCTGTGCGCTGTGAAAGTTCTCGAATGTTCCGAAGTTGGCTCTGTTTCCTTTAGAACGAAACGTATTCCTTCTAAATCGATAAAAAAAATTGGTCTTCAGCAAACGCTCGTCGAGTTTATTTTGTAGAAATGCGAGAATGGCTAGCTGCGTGTTCTGTAAACACGAGCGGATGTGGATGTGTTTAGACTTGCAGTCGGAACGCCCCCGTCTCAATATACTACAAGCCAGAATCCGCAACACTGCTGCTATCAGCTACGACCATTGGATACGCGACAGAGACCACAAAACACTGCTTGAATCCATACACAACGCACTGCAGGCATTGCAGCATAATACACTCATGCGCACCAAGCATTGTGCCTTAAGGGCAAGACTTCGAAGCAATAAAACGAAAAAAAGGAGGGAGAGAATATCATTGTCCATCTCCTAGGCCACCGGGCCTATACACCATTTCACGGAATTTGGAATATTATTCCAAATATATTTGGACGCAGCTGCCCGATCCGCTCACGACGGTGTCAGCAGTATCACCATTCCCCTCTCAAGATCGGACGCCGCAAAAGAGCTTCGTGTGCTAGCTCGTCGTATAACGTTGAACTTGTGGAAATCATCGACATTTACAAGTGCACGGCTGCATACCTTGGACCCTGATCTTGAATTACGCATCCCGTCCAGCTTATCACGACGTGACTCCACCTTGCTGGTCCGTCTATGGCTGGGAGTGGCCTTCTCAAATGCATATTCCTTTATTATTGGAATGGCGGAGAGCCCGTCATGTGAAGTCTGCGGGTGCAGCGAAACAGTCGCGCACCTTCTTTGTGAGTGCACTCGCTTCAATTCCGAAAGAGCGGCCCTCTCAGCCGCACTAGGCCAGCTGGACAACCGCCCTCTCACGGAGAAGAAAATCCTAGGGCCCTGGCCTACCCGGTCTTCAGCACGAGCCGCTCTGAAGGCGTTGTTGCGGTTTCTCCAAGCAACCAGACTAAATGTCAAACTGTGACTGATGGAAGAAAATGACTGATGGAAGAAAAATGACTGATGTTGCTGTGTAGTACTTGGACTGCTGTTATGACTTCGTTTTGTTTGTTTGATTTTTTTTATTGTTGTTGTAGTATTTTCTTCTTCTTCTTCTCTTTCATTCTTTTACATCCCCTTTCCCCTTCCCACGTGCAGGGTAGCAAACCGGAGACTGCTTCTGGTTAACCTCCCTGTCTTTCCTTTCTCCCTCTTCTCTCTCTTTGGAATATTATTCGGAAAAGCGCTGTGCGAGCGCGTTTCATTGGCAATTTCTAAACACGTCATGGCCCCCACATGTGCGGCGCGAATGGTCACGACACGGAGCAAAGAGAATGGTATTCCATGGTACGGTATAGGCACCCATGCACCTCCCCCTCTGCGATGCAAAAAGATCTGCGGGCGAAGCCACGTTAAATATACCAGACATACCCACAGCCCCGCTGGTGATTACAGTTGCGATATTCTAAATTTTCATTCGATGAATGTTCACAAATTGCTTAAATTTGAATATATTGCTATTCCTTTGGACAAGTGAGCCCCCCCCCCCCAAAAAAAAAAAAAAAAACGGTGTACGGCATTATCCGACGCCGCCGACAGGCCAATAGCCGCATAAAAAAAAAGCAGAGGAAGAAACATATGGACAGATGTGTTCCGGCGCCGAGAAAAAGTTCCATTACGTTCATATTCGCCACAGGAGATCGCCGTTTCGCAGAGTGTTATGCGTTCTGCTTGACGTATACCCAAACATCTGCAGCCGCTTGTTATTGCATTGTCGCATTAGAAACAACACCAGAGAAAACTCGTGCGAATCACGTGATCGACGCCTACCTGGGGACGTCTTATATTGCCTCGTCGCCCGCTCTTTGTTGAAATAGAATGCACCATCATTCTTCGCCACAGGCATCCAAAAATTTTCGTCTTGATCCTCTCGCAGCCAAGTTGCAACCGCGCACGAAAGGTCAGGTATGCGCGCAATGCACCGGCGCCAAATGCATCAATGGCATATTCCTATAACAAGAAGACATGAGCACGCGAGGGGCCACACATTTAGTGTCCGTGTATAGACGGTTTCGTAGGCTAATCGATGAACGCCTTTGTCTGTAGATCCGCCGGCTCATTCGCCAAGCACAAAAACAGAACGCAAAAACATGCGCGTGTTTCTTCGCTGGAGAACAGAGGGCGCGAGTCAATTGTCATTTCGATATTTCGATCTCTTTCTTTCCAATCACTGTCTGGATGGAGGTAAAGTCATCTGTGACCCTTCGTTAAATTATTAAACGTGCACGTGTGTGTACTCCCCAGCATAAAGGTCCCAAGGAGACTGGTTCCAATAGAAATGTGAATTTCTGAAGCTACATACCATTGGAAGTAACTTTCTTAAAAGCAATACAGACAATTCGTAGATATCAGAAGAGACAAACTAATCTACAGAGAAGGAATTATCGAGACGGTAGCGGGAGCAATAGTCTATCTTGCCGAGGAAAGATATCTGCAGAGAGGCGCCAAAACTCAGGCAAATGAGCAATATCAAAATCTACCTTCAAAAAAGAAAAAGAAATGATTAGGAATGCACGATCGATAGGCAGGCATAAGAAATGGAGCAAAGAGTCAACCCGCCGGAAGTGTCTAGTGTTCGTCACGACGAAAGAAAGAAAGAAAGAAAGAAAGAAAGAAAGAAAGAAAGAAAGAAAGAAAGAAAGAAAGATAGAAAGAAAGAAAGAAAGAAAGAAAGAAAGAAAGAAAGAAAGAAAGAAAGAAAGAAAGAAAGAAATACTTGCAACTACACTGTAGTTGCAAGCTATAGTATTGCCTTCGCGACAGACTTGAACAGGAAGACGCACGCAAGTGTAGAAAGGTCAAGCGAAAACGTTATTCTCACGCACTCGGAATATCAGCTCGTGACGCCAGTAAACTGGTATTCACGAGAATTGCAGCTTCTCGAAATAACTAAAAATAACCCGGGCTCCGACGTTGCACCTAGGCTTAAGTCTTCGAATAGTATACAACAGCCGACTGCATGATGGGCCCGTTGGTACACCATGGTGAAGGATGATAAATGGCGTTTATAAATTGCGTTTGAGCCTGAGGAGGCGCTAGAAATTCTTAGCGTACTTGCAGCCCCTTGAAAGGCATGTTTCTTTATTACTGATTCATTGTGGTAGGTATATAAACTGGAGCTTAAAAATTAATTTCTTGGTTCACCTAAAATATAACACCATTTTCATGGCTATCAATAGCAGCAGTGGCGCCAGGATTTTTTTTTTTTTTTGCTTACTGGGGGGGGGGGAGCATAAGGGGGCAGGAATATTTAGGGGGGCTGCCTCCCGTGCCCCCCCCCTCCTCCTCCCCCCACCCCCACGGCACCGCCCCTGAACTATGGAGGGCAGTATAGATGAAGATTATCATGACAAACAGCGAAATGTAGATGCGATTGAACAATTTTGAGACAAAACATGCATCACGAAGCCTTTACGGGCTCTCAGCGAAGGAGTGAGAAGCCCACGGCACCAGCATTGGCAATTAAACATGGGATAACTGTTGCCTAAAGCTGGCTAATGTTAGCTGGCGCAGCTAGCACATGACTTGAGCAGCTGACGATTAACACAGACGACAGTTACACTTAGGGAAATTCACCGCCGTCTTCCTTATGCCGTGCACGCGAAATACGCAAAACAAGATACGCATTGCTTAAGCAGGCGCATTAGCGGTACGAAAGCAATCGAGCGGAGACAATTATTGGGCAATTCGAAGATGCGACCTTTCTTACGCAAACAGCACTCTATACTCGATGAAGGAGGAAGTATTAACAGGCACTCGCATAGACCCGGCCCTTCGATCCCCATTGACGTCAGGCCCGGAAGCGCATAAAATGCAGACGCGACTCGTCTCGTGTATAGTGTGAGTCATGTCAGAGCCAGAACGATGCTCTTTGTTCAAGCAGAAAGGGAAAACAAGGTAAAATAACGCGGCACTCGGCGACGAGATCGCCTTAATACTCGCCACGCGAGGCTGAACAAGAACGACGGGAAAACAACATTCCCGAGAGAGCCGAGTGATTATCCTTCCGAAGGGATGTTTGCAAACATGCTGACGTAATTGGACTGCACAATCGCGTCTCCCACACCAGGGTTCCTCGACGCTTCAGTCTTGTACAGCCTTCATCACAAGTAACCACAACACATCCTAAATGTTTTCTTGTTTATATTACGGAGAGGAGATTCTGGTTTCCATGACTTCGATACACTTTATAATTTAATGTTAGTTCCTTCAAAGACACTCAGTCTTTGCTCCTTAGATAAGTTAAGCCGCTAGATATCTGTCTCTGGTTGCCATGTGTGCACGGATGGGAACGGTACCGTGACCACGTAGGTGGCTCAGTGGTTATGGTGCCCGGTATCTTACCCAATAGACGCCGGTGCGATCCTGGCCGTGAGGGCCCGCATTTCGACGGAGGCGAAACGCTAAAAGCCCGTGTACTGCGCGATTTCAGTGCACGTTAAAGAATCCCAGAGGGCTGAAATTATCTAGAGCCCTCCACTACGGCGTCTTTCATAGCCTGGGTCGCTGGGGCACGTTAAACGCAATAAAACGACCGACCTAAACGCTATTGGGTATGCATACCTGCCAACTCTTCCGAATTTTCCGTAAAATGTACGAATTTCGACCTCGCTTACGATTTTACGAATGTTACCTGAAATTTTACGGAAAACGTATCATTTCTGATAAAAAAAATTAAAAGTTCATTAAAACAGCGTGGCCTTCGTGATCAGCTACTGCGCATTGCCGTAGCTAGTCGCGGAGGCCCCGGAAACGGCGCTGTGTTATCATCTGCAGCAGCTGCTTCAACATTTAGCGACTTCTGTCGTGTTCTCGGGGGGTGGCTACGAATACATACCGCCTTGGCGCGTACGCAAAGCGCAAACATGGGCAGTGGGCTTTGTTCGCGGGTCGGCGGTGAGGACTACATTGTTCGTGTCGCTTTTCGTATGACCGGCTGCCGCGTCCGACGCAGTAGGACTGCTGTGTTTAAGCCCAGGTGCGACGTGCAGTGGGCACGTTTGGGAGCTGTTTGAAGTGTTGACAAATCGCTCAGGTTCCACAGAATTTTATTGGTTATCTGGGCATTCTCTTCATTCCCCACAGTAATGCGGAATGCGAGAGAATATTCAGCACTGTCAACAAAACTCGAACGGAGTTTCGCTCATCTTGTCTGTGAAGAAATTCTCCAGAGCCTGCTGATGGTGAAAGGGCACCAGAGTGGAACTTGCTTTGAGCAAAGCTACACGGAGAACTTTCTGAAGCGAGCAAAGTCCGCAATAGCAAAGTCACTGCAAAAATAAATTGTTGGCTGCTGATTACTCTCTGACCGATTTTACTTATGGTTGTAAAAGCATGATTAAGCTTGTCGCCAAAGGCAAAACCCTCCGAGCTTGAAAACAAAAAAAAAGTCAGTTTCACCGCAAGGGCGACGCAATGAATGCGATAGCAACAAATTGTAGTGTTACACGAAGTGAGGCTGGCAGCTAACTGTTTTGTATCCGATCTCGCGTAACTACAAAACGCTGTTGTAAGAGAATACGGCCGCTCCAGGGAGCGATGCTCTCCGCATATTCACTTCGCGTTGAGAGCGCAGCACGTAGAAGTAGTAGAAGGGTTTACGAGCAGCCCGCTGTGATAGCTTTCGCGATAGCGCGCGCCAGCGATCACGACCACGCTCTTAGATTCAGAGTTCAGAGTTGCTCCTCGCGCGACAGCCCCCCCCCCCCCCCCCCGCGTCTTTTAAGGCTCGTTAAAGGGCGGCGCGTTTTCAGTTTGCTTCGACGGCAGGCCTCCCGAGCGGGGTGATATTATCGCATGCACCCTCCGATCGACGGAAATGGGCCGGCTCGTTTGAACTCTGCTTCGGCCACGTTCGTCGCCCCCGCTCGTGCTCTTTTACCCCGCGGTAGAACATACAATGCGCGGGGGGATCTTATCAATTTGGACTTCATACCGGAAGGACATGACGGCGACGCCAAAAAACCCGTCGAGACTGTCCATATAATTGCTATCGCAATAAAAAGTGGGTTGGCTACACCCCCCCCCCCCCCCCCGCCGCATGAAAGTTTTACTAATTTCTATGTCGCCAGGTTGGCAGGTATGGGTATGTGCAACGACACGCCTCGTCCGTTCGTTATACGAACTATCCTCCTGCGCTGTCTCGATGCATAGCTCAAGTATTTTCGGATTGGTGCACTTCACAAATAAGCTCGCTTACTGGCTCATTTGACTTGGTTGTCTCCCTCTTACGATAGTACTATAATTGCGTTGACGCGCTGTGGAACCACTCGTCAGTACTTCGCAGTTTTTGTATTAGTCGACATCAGAAGCCAACAACAGTGCAATCACTTTTCCCCATCCTCGGCGGCCCTCGTTAGGCATAATACGAGGAAAAGCTATGCAACAAAGTAAACGAAGTGCGTCGTAAGAGCAATGCGCGCTGCGATGCGCAATATTTAGAACAGTTTCAAAAGCCCAGATGCCCTGACAAAAAGCCGGAAGAGAGGTACACTTCGCGGCTGCGAGATGTTTGTCTATATAGACCACCAACCGGCCGGATCCACCCGTCGTACAGCTCAGCACGTCTTTATGGCAAGACATCTCTGTACGCCTTGCGACCTCGGCAATTCGACAGATATACCGTTAAAGCACAGGGCTTCACGCGTGTGGCTTGGCTCGTACATGTAAGCCTTGAAAGGATCAGCATCATCGGCCTATCTTATGACCAATGCAGTACGAAGGCCTCTCCCAATGGCCTCCAACAAAACGTGGCTCGTGCGAGCGGATTTCATTTAATGCCTGCAAATTTCTTGATTTTGTCGCTCCATTTAACCCTTTGCCGTCCTCGGACGCGCTTCCCATCTCTTGGTATATATTCCGATGTTCTAACAGAGCATCTGTTATCCGTCCTTCTGCTGACGTGGCCTGCCAAGGTCCACTTTGTGCTCTTAATATCTACTAAGATATCAACTACCCATCTATGCTTTCGGATCCACTCTGCTGTCTTACTATCTCTTAGAAATACGTCTATAATTTAGGATATCACTACTATTTTATTTATGCCTAAATTCTGGCTCACCAAACCACGGCTGCAGCAGTAATAATGACGTTTTGGGCATTCCTGAAGCGTTATTTAACAACGCATAGGGAAGAGAATCAAAGAAAGGAAGTAACCAGAAAGCTGGAAGGGCAAGCAAATGTATCTTCAAATATTTTGCGAAGTAATATTTCGCCATTCACTCCAACGACGTACACCCACCACGGCGTGTTGTTAACTTGTCTTTGTACTACCACACGCTGCATTCGTTTGGACTATTTCTTTGGCTTGACTTCTTACCAGTTGCTTTTTAAATGCGAAGCGTTTCTTAGCGAACTGTTATTGTACTGTTTTCAAACCTGATGTATGCCCCTCGCCCCCTCCCCTTATGTGATGCATTCGGGCCCTTAAGGTGTAACAAATGAAATGAAATGAAATACATTTATTTACCTGGTGAGACGAACGTGACGGTTGTAACATAGAAAGGTTAGAGCTTATCAGTTAAGCTAATGTCTTCAACGAACATAAACAGAAATTTTAAAGCTTGACGTTGCTTCACAAAGACCACAAGGCCTCGGAAAAGACATTAGGGCCTGCGCGCCATACACATCATGTTAGGTTGGGTGCGGTTACCTTAAAAAGTAACGTCAACAGGGCCTTGCTGTGCTGTCGCCGATAGCGGCACGAGCGTGGAGGTGCTTGCAGTGCAATCTCGCATGGAGGCTTCGCAAGCAAACAGCAGCGATAACCGAGCGTCAACAGCAAGCGTGCCAACTTGCAGCGCAAACATGAATAGAGGATAACATTGCTGCGCGTCCCGTGCGGGGGCCGTGCCCCGTGAGTTGCGACGATTTCGACAACGAGAACGCAACTTCCAGAGCTGACCCGCTCATTTTTATCATGAGTTGCAGAACCGTTAGCGCGGCGAGAAAAAGAATCTTACTAAAGCCAATCTTCCCGTTTAGGCAGACGAAACGAGACGATTGGTTACGAAAGACGCCATACCGGAGGATATCTGAATAATCTTGACATCAATACGGCTACAATAGGTACATGAGCGATAAGGCAATGTGAAGAAGCACCGAGGTACCACCGAAAGCATGTCATATATTGCCTTTGTGTGAAATATTGCCTGGTTGAGTATAAAAAAGTTTATAAGTTCGCGCACCTGCGTTGCTTACGTCACGTCTCTTGTCCCCGCCACCATAACTTGTGCGCAAACGCTTATATCATCATTAAATTCTACACGAACTCGTCCAGAGGCGTCCGTCAGGGGAGGGTACAATCATCCCCCCGCCCACAAACACACACACACACACACACACACACACACACACACACACACACACACACACACACACACACACACACACAGACATTGATCATGTCCACCGCGAGGGAAGGGGTGGGGGCTATCACATACATAAGCAGCCCCAATTAGGAGCAGCGTTGTGCTCTACATGTAGATTTGTAATTATATTGCTAGAATGAACCATGCGTTTGTACACTTCCCAATTTGGCCCACAGATTTATTTTACATGATTCTGCCGATGTGGACAGTTCGTTCAGCTGACACACGCACGCGCGCGCACCTACACACGCACATGCCCCGAGTCCTCCTCTGAAAGGTGGGCAGCAGAAATAGAACTCTGCACACGTGCACTGCAGTGGTCTTATGCTATCTGACTACTGTGTACGCACTGGTTGTTTTCTTTTTTTTTTGTCAGCTTTTTTTTTTTCTTTCTCGGAGAAGTGTCCCCGCTATTTCGTCAGCAGCCTGGAGCAGTGCTTTCCTTCGCTTTGCAAACTCGCGCTGCGCTTCGCAAGTTCCACGAGGCCGCGCGCACCGGTAGAAAGGCGAGCGCTATCAGCGACGCGCTGAGCGCCGAGAAGAGTTGGCAAACCTCGAAGGGGCCGCGGCCCGCTATCGCGGATTTCGAGCTGTCGACGCAGCAGCCACAGGGCATGCGGCAACGGAGTGACGACGACGGCCGACTCCGGAATGACAGCTGCACTGACCCGATTTCGCCACTGCTTCCACGGCAAGGACGGGCTTTTTGGGATGAGCCAGAGCCACGTTTATAACTACGTGTTTCACGCCAATGCCGTGCAGCGCTGCGAAAGGCTGCGCGTATTTGCCATTCAGTAACGAGAAACAACGGCACGACTTTCAGGCAGAAAGAGAACCTCGAAATGGGGTTATCTTGCCCTAACCATTACAGTATTTCAAGATAAGAGAAAGACAAAAGGCAGCTATGCATGGTAACCAGAAGCAAGTTTCGACTTGCTACCCTGAACGATAGATAGATAGATAGATAGATAGATAGATAGATAGATAGATAGATAGATAGATAGATAGATAGATAGATAGATAGATAGATAGATAGATAGATAGATAGATAGATAGATAGATAGATAGATAGATAGATAGATAGATAGATAGATAGATAGATAGATAGATAGATAGATAGATAGATAGATAGGAGAGGCAGGGATGATAACCTGGAACATGTCTCTGGGGGTGAAAGAAGGATGGAGAGATACTTACGGACACTGGTGTAGTACATGGAGCATGGCCTCAAAACAAACGGAAGGCAACGTTTCAGCTACATGGTGACTTAATTGTCCGTAGCTATACGTTTATACACGAGCCTTAAAAAAGTCTGATCGAGTAGATTTGTCCAAGGTTGACATCTGGTCAAGTCGTCCATCTAAACGCCATAGCGTTGTGCTGATCGACCGTGCAGGCGACTAGCTTTGTCAACTTACCGCGCAAGGAAGGTGTAGCTCTTTAGTTCTTTTTTTCCTCATCAATTTAACCATGGGCGTCGGCAGGATTTTGTCTTGAGGGATACAAGCCCGTGTTGCGTCGCGGTAGGAGATGGTGGGGGTGGCAAGTTTTGGTGTTGCGTGGGGGGTGCAAGTGCCCCTTTTGCACCCCCCTGCCTACGCCCATGCATTCAACCTGCATTGCGCATGGGAGGATTAGAGGCTCACGATGTACCAGCCGTTAGTTTAGTTCTCGCCTGTTTGTAACTGGCTGACGTGACCCACAACTTTTGCGGAGCCGTACGAGGGGCGATGTTCGAGGGGACGTGTGTGCAGACATGTATGCGCACGTTCCAAGCAAGCTAGGCACCGTCTTTCCTCGCTTTTCAAGGAGGCCTGCACTGCGTTCTGATAATCGAGGCGTGTGCGCTGCCGCCCGTCCGCCCGCTTCTCACGCGCTACATTATCGTACAAATCGCAAGTTGCGAATGTGTGTACACAAAGACGACCGGCTGCGGCAAATAGAAAACCTACGCGATACGAAAGGTGCTCGCTGGCCTCATACTGCCGTCCCATCTCCCATCAACTTGTCAGCGCCATTCCTATGCACACGTTCTTCAAAGCTAAACTCGTCACGGCCCGTCTTTCTTTCCACCGCGTACATATGTTTCCGTGTAGCTACACGTCATGAACGGGCAGAATGGTCATTCGAACCAGTGTGTAAATATCAGTCGAGAGAAATACACACAATCATCAATTACATCTCTGTACAGAAGGTCTATTGATGTCAGAACAGGTCAAGAGAAACGCCACGAAATTCCTGCACGGCACTTTTTGAGAGGGATGCGAACGGCGCTGAAATCGATCATCTCAACGTTGGAAGAAAACAAATCACTGCGCTTAGCAAATACATTTCGTAAACATGAGTAGCTGTTCTGTTACCTCGAGTAGCACCAGGGATCTAAATACTCGCGAGCGCAGATTTCTGTTTCTTTTTATTGCAGCATCTTAGCATGGGACGTAAAGCTGAACCCGAAACATTCTATGGTGTTTAATTAGGTTATCACGTCACTAGAGGGTTTCGTATGCGCTGCCCGTCACACGCGCTGATCAGCGGATAGCGTGCAGCTTAGATAAGGGAGAATGCTGACTTCGTAAACTTACTGCTGCTTTCTTTCTCTCTCTCTTTTCTTTCACGTTGCTCGCGCATTTCCCGATACATATAAAGACGCATCCCATTGATGCACATACACCCTCAAGCTTATAAAGAGATGCACGCGCACACTCTTAAACTCACGCACACGTACTCGCGCACGGTTACACAACATGTGCACACATATACGTAAAAGCACGCGCATCATATTCATACACTGGTACACACCACACAAACAAGGACAAACTTGTACGCACACACATACACACACACCCATACACACACACATCTCATATGTACACACACGTACAAGTACGAGCACGCATTCGTACACAGATACACATCGCACAAAAAAGACTGACTTCTATGCACACACATTTACACACGCACACAGACAGAGGCCCACACATCATGTGCACAGGCAAATAAAAGCACGCGCATGCATTCATGCACAGATACACTCCACACAAACAAGGAAAAACTTGTACACACACACATTTACACACACGCCCACGCACTGACACATAGACAGAGATACGCGCCCACACACATACACACACGCACGCGCTGAAAACAGTAACGTATAACGGTTTGGCAAAACAAGCTCTAGAAAGAGGCGACGACCTGGGTCAGGGTGATTCTCTTTATTTTTGCTCCACAAAAGACCCTGCCGGCAGCAGGTAGACGGCTTGAAGGCCCGCCTGCTGTGTTGTCGGAAAAATGCTTGCTCACGACCACCCAAAGCAGTGCTGCGTCGCTGCATACGTCAAGGCAGACACGTAGGCGACTGCGGCGAGCAGGAAAGGGTTGCATAGGTCAGGCCTCAACACACCTCAACAGAGAGAGAGAGAGACAGCCACACCCAGCTGAAGAGTTCGCGGGGGGCCAAGCGAGTGAGTCAGGCCGGTTTTAGAGGCATCTGTTGCTGGCTCTGCTGCCCGCAGTGCGTGTCCCGACGCGTCCGTCCTGCCAGGCAGGGCTCACGCAATGCATTGTTATCGGGCAGCAATGCAGGAGCAGCGGCACAACGCTTTCAAGTGGGCGTCAGGCCTGGTACAAAATTAAGCCCGGCGCAATAAGACCTACACGCAAGTTATACAAGTGAGGCGCACATAGCCGCGCTTGAAAGGGGCACAAAATAAGAATATGGCATCAGCTGCGCTGCACTGTGTTTCCGTAAGGTTTCGTAAACTAGCGAAAACGGGCGAAAATGAACAGGCGGTTGGCGACGGCGCCTTGAAGTTCTCACACGCTGTGAAGTCGTGTTTCCCATCCTGTAACCATCATGTACCCCTTACCTCTGCTCCGGCTGCCACCTTCTGACACTGTGGACATTCACAAAGAAAATCTTCGGCGCACCACGCGAGCTCTCATACCTCCGCGTGGTCATGACCTCCCGAGTGGACTCACTCGTCAAGAGGAGGTATCGCTCCGAAGAGTTCGCGTGAGTGCGGCTGTGACACCTTCAATCCGCGCTAAGTGGGGCTACACCGACACAACTTCAAGCTGCCCATTTTGTCCTGCGCCGGTGCGGGACGCAGACCTGAACCACCTCTTATAGACATGCCCTGGGCTACAAACGGCTCGTCGACGCCACCTGCGGCGTGCAGGACTACAGCACACCAGGCCACCGGACCTGCAGCGATGGATATACGGTCCGAACCATAGGTCCCTCCTGGACTTCATGGGGGAAACACAGCTGCACCATTTTGTGTAATGTGTATTGATGCCGCAGGGCAAACTAACGCGAATAATAAAAAAAAAGTAGTGTTTCATTGGCGCTGGCTCCGCAGAGTTGGTATTTACGTAATTAAAGATGGAGAGAGGGAACGCATACTTAGCAGTCGGCGAACATGGGGAGATTAGAGAACATGTAATGGTGTCACATCGGAACAAAGAAGAGAAGATGCGTTCAAAACGGGGGCGTAGCAAGGACAAACAGGCACTGAATAAAATTCAGTGAGTGAGTATGTGTGTGCGTATGTGTGTGCGTATGTATGTATGTATGTATGTATGTATGTATGTATGTATGTATGTATGTATGTATGTATGTATGTATGTATGTATGTATGTATGTATGTATGTATGTATGTATGTATGTGTGCGCTTCTTTCCGCGAAGGTGTTGGCTTAGTTGCACTTCTAACGCGTTGACATCGATGTCGTCACCTTTGTCTCACCTGTATACATGCTGTCGCCATATCTATACTTGCAGTTTGTAAAGGCGTTTATTGACGGCGGGATTGACGGCGACGATGCGCAGCGACGACAGTAACGACAGAGCGCAGACTCTCACGAGCAAGAGCACGAGGGGCGTGCTCTCCGAGAAGAGGCGAAGAGGGCGACCCACTGGAAGACGCTGAAGAGGACGGCCCATTACAGCGTTCTAATGCTTCTGTACAATTTGATTACTTCATTTACCTGCCCCGGCTTCCTCTACGTGGGGCCCACACACCCCAACTCCATTTCCCTCCATGCAGGACATGTACTGGGAGGGGACACCCTCCATGGGATACGATGGCATGGGGCTGAGATAATGTGTAGGACGCCTACGGAAAAATTGTCAGCATTTTATTAAAGAGCTATCTCAAGAACTATCCCGCCCTACACTACAACTTTAACAACAAGAGTCATTTCGCTCTTTCTGGTGAGATCTGACCTATCACATATATGACTCTCTATAAAGATACATGTTAAAGGGGTCATGAAGCACCCCTTGGGCTGATTGAAAAAACACATCCTGCGGAAAGCTGACACGGCTATGAACTGCTCTGCCAAATATTGCAGTCGTGCGCGCCGCGTAATGGCCACAAGCGGAGAGCGAAGTTGCCGTTTCCCCAGGCACCCTCTTTTCAAACAGAGGCCGGTTCTCACTCTCGTCGGTGGGCGGGGCGTCTGTCCGCTGTACGTCGCAAAGACATAGCATGCTTATTGGCCGATAGCCGACGTAAATCGAGAGCGGCGTTCGGATCAGATGCGCTTCTTGCCGCGGAATGCCGCCACTTGCCGGCGCCGCACTCGCGCAAGCGAATCACAGCGGGAGAGCGATCGCGTTTCATGACGCGCGCTGGCGTAACTTCTTTCCCCCATGCCATCCCTCCCTGTCTAGCTTCCAGTGCGCTCGTCGGCACGAGAAAAGAGAGAAAGCGCTGGGAGCGTGCGCCAAACCCCCGTAACTCCGCTGATTCTTGACGGATTCGAGAAATTTTTGCGGCAATCGATTCGGGAGGCAGTACACTCCGATACTGAGGCCATTAGATCATTACTTGGAAAAGTGGTTCATGACCCCTTTAACTGTCTTTGGATGTCATGATACTCTCCTTGGAGGAATGCAAAAAATGTTCCAAAAGCCAGGTGAATAAATTATTGTAAAAGGTTTACTTCGACTTAACACAAGAATTATTAACAAAATAAGGTAGACGCTTCGCCACCTATGCAGGCGGCATCCTCAGTATGCACCAGTGTTGCGGAGTTGCCACTCTGGAATTGGAATGACTCCGTAATCTTTCCACATTTTCGCGACCCGGGAATAGAATGGGAATGCGATGGGGACAATGCTTCGAGGAATTGAATGGGAATGGAATTAAGCGCCTCTTGCACGGAGTGGAATGGGAATTGAATTACGTCTTTTTCCGAAAATAGAGCACGTTTTCGTCCCTACACGCTGTTTTTCAAACTTCAAGCATTAGTAAGTCAGAGCCTCGAATTTAACAATAAAGCGGTATTTTTAAAATGGCTTGGCTGATTACAAGCACGGTACACTTATAAGCGATGCGCCTTCTACAAACCGAGGCATAAGTGAGTGTACAAACAAATGCATTATCCCAGCAGATACTGAAGGGAGAACAAATTATCCCTGCGCGTTGGTTCCCATTGACACCCCCACACGAAAGTGGCGAATACTCTATGCACAGCCTGATCTCTTTCTCACGAGCAGTTTAGTACCTGACACACGACCTTTGCGACAAGGAAGACATTGCATACCTGCGCACAGGCGAAAACAGGAAATTCTCTTCACCCCATCCATGCTTGCGAGGCGCGCTCGACAATTAAGCGTGAGTGCTGACGAGCAGTGCGGCCCTGTGTTCCGTATTCGATGCAAAGGCACAAGGTGCCCGAGCGGTGCACTGTTCCAACTAATACCAGTAGATCTAGAGGGTTTTGTTCCCCGTTAACCAAATCTTAATTTTCTCCATATTAACGACCGCTCCAGACGCGGGGCAAAAATGCTTATTCTACTTGAACACTACATTTATCAGCATAAAAATACGCTATGCCGTCATTTTAGCATTAACACATTTAAGGTTAAACAATATTAAGACATCACCATTCGTTCAAACAAGCTGACCTCGCAAATATTATAGGTAGTGGGAGAACTACCCCTATGGGAATTAGGGTGGTTGTATTGCACGAGATATGTCACCAAGCCACTATCCCTCGAGCTTGGTAACGTGTTTTGCGTACTTTTGCAGTTATTAATGCATCTGATGACATCACCTTTATGGGGCGCTCATTCTTAACTCGATAAAACTATCATGATGCATCTAAAGAGTAAAGAAGGGAAGGCATCAAGATGCCTTTCCTACATTGAGGAATTACAGTAATGGAATTTAACTGCCCGGCCATTCCCGGAGTGGGAATGGGATAAGTTTTTTTCATTCCGAGGAATTGAAAGGAATGGGATTGTAATGGAATGGAGGCGCCCATTCCGCAACTCTGGTATACACTGGCAAGAAATGAGCGGAGGTCGACCAGTTCACTATATTATAGTCACATACGTCCTTGTGAACGTCCGGTAGGGGACCGCGGTTGTCGTTGCAAGCCGATGCGTCGCGACGAATGAACCACAATTTAAGGAGTTTTGTTTTCTTTATTCTCCAATAGAGAGTAACATGTACCTTTAAAGAGAGTTATATACGTGGCATTTTAGCACACACCAAAAAAGAGTAAAGGGTACTCGTTTTTTCGCCATGTGCAAACAAACGTGGGCCTTTTCGTCCCTAATTCTCTTCCCCATAAAATGTGCCCAGCCTGTAGGGATAGTATGAATATACGCTGCAAAATTTATCAGTGCTTCATTAGGAAGTTTTTTTCTATCTCTCCGTTGAAGTACGCAAACAAAAGAAAGACGCACGCAGTCTTTATTATATATATATATATATATATATATATATATATATATATATATATATATATATATATATATATATATATATATATATATATATATATATATATATATATATAAGTACACACAAAGCGAACCCCAGCACGTGTGCAGCTGTTTCCTGCTATGGTATGATCGCCCTGCATGACTGAGGCCGTTTGTTCTTCGAACTTTGACGTCACGCCGCACTGCTGGGGTGTTTCCACTGTATACTGTGATTTACGTGTCTCGGCTGTTCACTGACAAGAGAGAGTGCTCGCTGCTTCGCTAACTCTGTATTGTCTCATTATTTCCCTGCCTCGCTCTATCTGTTTCTTTTTTCTTTCCTTTGACAAGATATCCATTGAAAACACCCGGACAGAAGTTCAGCGCCTTCGTACAAGCCATACGTCTCGCAGTGCAAGCGGCCTCACAGCGCGAAGAACAATAAGAAGGCCGCGAGTACATGACGTCACGCGTGCACCGAGTGCACCTGCCGCGAGCCACTGGAATGTCCTCGTGCGGTGTTTTTGTCCCCTAAACGTCACCGCGTTTGCGCAAGTTCAGCTACTCTATACACCTTTTCAAATTCTCACGCCAGGGAGGCGCCATATTGAAATGCGCGCCGTCTAACGTGTAAGATTGGCGAAATCGCCATCTTGGGCTGCGCGTACTCGAACCGGCGCGCTATCTGTTGGTGTGAGGTCCCTGCTAAAGCCTGCGTTTGCTGATTTTTCGTTTCTTTAAGCTGTTTTGTTAGGTATCGTCGCTGCCATTGACTTATTCGTCGCTGTATGAACCGTTCAGCGGCGCGCATTCGCCCGTGCGACGCAAGAATTAGCTCCGCGTCTGCGAACGGCAGTGCTTCGTCGTCGGTACCAGTAGCAGCCAGCGTAGTACCAGGTCGATCACGGCGTGAAGTGTTAATAATCGGTAACAGCGTTCTTGCACCTGTCTACCGCTTTCCTTTATTGACGTACTAAATGTCTACGGATTATCCATCAGTTTCAAACCTCCGCGCATACTCGTTCGCGGCGCGTAAGTTTGTCAGCTGTAAACTGTAAACACCGTACAATCCTTATTCACAGATACAGTTGACCTACATTCACCCCGACGACGTCGAAGACTATGTCGAGGAGACCTGTGAGTGGCCAGAAATACCGCGAGCGAACATTGTTTATATCTCGTTGAGGCGAATGCGTGGGGTCTTCGCCAGGTGTGCAACTACGAGGCACTGGAGTCGCGCAGCTACGTGCAGTTTGACTGTGTGGGTCAATCGCTGGCGCACAATGTGAAGGAAGAAGTCGTGCTGGTGAAGGGGAATGTGACACCGTCGCAAGCCGTGAACAGTAGGCCCCATCGCGCGTGGGTTTCCGCGAGGCCGTCCGCTGAAGTACGGCGCGCGCAGGCTGCACATGCGTAACCGGGCAAGGCGGAGTTTGCAGCCGTGTCGGCCGCTGTGTTATGGACGATATGAAGTGTGTATCCGCAACATTCTCACGAGTTAGTAGGTGAGTCATCAGTGGCTTGCGTACCTTTCTTTCCTATCTAGGATGCTGCTTGGGAACGTTGTTCTCGTCGTTTTTCTTGCCGCCAACGAAATACCGGGAACAGAGGCGTGACCAGGGCGACACGCGCAAGTTCTTACTATTTAGTGAAGCCACCCACTGCTGCCGCAATTCAGGCGACGAAGGAAAACGATGCAGCGCGAACATGCCACGCTTGCACTCATCGCGTGGCGTACATGCGCTGCGGACACACGATTGCACCTTAAATATTTCTCTTCCGCTGCTTGTTCGTGCACCCGTGCACGACGCAGTGATGGCCAGACGATCGGTTCTTTGAATACGCACCATTTCCGGCCATGACAATCGCTTTTTATCGCAAAGAAGGGCCTAATTCACACACAACATCCAAGCGTACCAAGCGTACAGATACAACATGCGCAGCCCAAAGCGCGATGGCAACACTGAAAACATACCCTCGACCCCTGCAGCGCACTGGTGCCAGCATGGGTGCGAGGGTGCTCCTGTGAAAAGGTGTATAGTCATTGGCGTATCCAGAATATAGGGTATAGCCTTAGTGTATATGGTTGCCAGTAGCGTAGCCAGAAATTTTTTCCGGTAGGAAAGGGGGAGGGGGGGCTTCAACCATACATTATGTATGTTCGTGCGTGCGTTTGTATGTGTGCGTGTATACATATTCATGCAAAATTGAACATTTCCTTGTAAAAGTCACCCCCGCCCCCCTCTCCTGGCTACGCCAGTGAGGGTTGCGATAGGGTAGTTGCAGGGTATGGCTAGAATATAGGCTAGCCCCCTCCCCGAAATAAAAATCCTGGCAGCGCCCCTGATTATATATGTTTGACTTTTATAGACTTTTGTTCTCGGAGCATAATATCACATACGTATAGACGTGGTATTTGCGTGGAATTAGCGAGTTTTAGTATAGCGGAAAACAGCAAACGCAAGGGTTTAGCGTTAGCGTTAGCGTTGCGTGCTCCTAACTGCGCATGAGCAGAACGTAAACGTAGCCCGAGCTCTTACGTACGAACGCTATTTCTGGAATATAGCGTTCAACGCTAACGCACGCAAGAGATCCCGTACGTAGGGCAAGATGGCGGTGCCTGTTGAAGCGAGAGCCGTCCACTTCGAATCTTTGTAGCCGTCGTCCTGCATTATTAAACTTATTCATTCCCTAATAATGTTCGTGTTTGATTTAGATTTGAGTAATGAGGCTTCGCCAACCGTGTACCGCCGATAAAATAGCTCCGTTTTTGAGATACAATGTGGATTTGCGCTGCAGAAGGCTTAGCAAGATTTGTTTGCAAGGTTCGCTCATGTTTTCTGTAGCAGCGCAGAGATGGCGACGCTGTCTTTAGTCGCCTCTTTCCAAGATACGGCCACAAGTGAAGCAGATACATGTCAGGCGTCGTTTCCCTTCATGCCTTTCGCGGCAGTGCATGAATGTGATGCGTGATGCGTCCCAGCTTAAAAAGGCCAAGTAATAGGGGTGTTGAAGAATTCTCGAACGCGGCATGTCGACAGAAACCAGTGTGTCAGAACTCAACACTTCTGCAAACGCGACATGGAGACGCAACAGTGGTGACTTTGGATCAGCTCGACTTGGTGGCGCTTTTGTGGATTCTACAGTGCATTTAGTGTTTTTATGTCTAGATGGCGCCGTATGTGCTTGCGTTAGCGTTAGCGGGAATGCCTTCCGCTGTACTAAAAGACCACCAGTTGGCACGCAGCGCGTTCTGTTTTAGCGTTAGCGTTGAGACGCACGCTAACGCTAACGTAAGCGTTTCCCGCTATACTAAAACTCGCTATTATCAAGACGGGCTGCGCGTGGGCGGGATTGCCTAACCAACAAAAACCACCTGCCACTGTGCTCTAGTGTTATGGTGCTTGACTGCTGACCCGAAGGTGGCGGGATCGAATCCCGGCCCCGGTGGCCGCATTTTCGATTAGGTGGAGATTCTTGAGACCCAAGATTTAAATGCACCTTAAAGAACCCCAGGTGGTCGAAATTTCCGGAGCCCTCTACTACGGCGTCCCTCATAATCATATCGTGGTTTTTGGGACTTCAAAAATCGGCAATTATATCACAACCAACAAAAACCACGCAGATCAAATTTTCAAGCTCGTGCGCTATAGGATGCGCGTGAAGTGAAGCTATGCTCGTCGTGAAGCTGTTGTTATGGGTGGCACACAACTGAATACAAACAAACAGAAGTTCAATATAAGATAAATTCATGTTTGAAGTGACTAGAATTCGTTGAACAGAAAATGTCGCTGGTGCCAACTTTTCGACAAGCGTGCTTGCCCTGACGAAGACGAATCTTTTTGTCGAAGAAGCGTTGATTCTATCGACCTTTCCTGTTCAACGAAATATCTGCAGGCATCTAAATGAAGATACGGGTAGTCCCTTCTTATGAGCGTAGCCAGTTGTCGACGCTCGTAGTTTCAATGGACAGAAAAAAAAAGCAAAGCTTTCTTCTTCAGGTGGAGAGAAGTTTGTTTTCTCTGTTCGAATGAACAAAACAAGACTATTTATACGGTGGGAATTGGCGCTATCGCGCAATTGTGCGAGTCCTCCAGGCTGTCACCAAATTTCATTTGCAGTTGTGCCACCGCGGGAAGCTAGACCACTCCCTCTCTCTTTCTTTCCCCGCTTACATATATATATATATATATATATATATATATATATATATATATATATATATATATATATATATATATATATATATATATATATATATATATATATATATATATATATATATGTTGTTAAGCGGTTTATTGGACGGGACTCGGCGACAATTCGCTATGGCGACAGTCCAGGCCAGAGCACGGGCTCCGAGAGCGAGCGGCGTTTACAAGAGGACGATCCACTAGGATCCGCTGGAGAACGCAACCGTTAAACAGTACCAATTGCTTCGCCACAATTACACCGGGTACGAAAAGGGAGCCGTCCGGCGACCTAACAGCTCGTCACTATGAGTGGGTCATAGTAGGCCTTGAGGCGCTCCACGTTGACTATGTCGCGCCCTCGACGGCGCATGTTCGAAGCTGGTTCGATGGGTTCGATCAAGTAATTGACCGGGGATGTGCGCTCGACGACCCGGTATGGGCCTTCGTATTTCGGCAGCAGTTTTGAAGAGAGGCCACTTGCAGTGGTAGGGACCGAGAGCCATACGAGCGCTCCAGGGAGGAACGTGGGCTCAGAAGTGCTGGTGCCGTCGCGAATGCTCTTTTGCAGCTCTTGTTCCTGCGTCGTAAATGTCTTGGAAGCACGCGACACTCTTCAGCAAGCCTGGCTGTGTCAGAAATAGGCGCACACTCAGATGGATCCGGCTTGTATGGAAGTATCGTGTCGATGGTGTGCGACGGGTGCCTTCCGTACAGTAAGAAGAAGGGTGAAAAACCAGTAGTGCTCTGAGGGGCGGTATTATAGGCGTAGGTGACGAAGGGCAGAATGGCATCCCAATTGGTGTGATCGGCGGCGACGTACATTGACAGCATGTCGCCGAGCGTGCGGTTAAAGCGTTCGGTTAGGCCATTCGTCTGCGGGTGGTAAGCAGTAGTTTTGCGGTGAACAGCATGGCACTCTTTCAGAATGGCTTCCACGACTTCCGATAAGAAGACACGGCCTCGATCGCTGAGAAGCTCCTGGGGTGGACCGTGACGCAGCATGAATCGGTGTAGCAGGAAGGAGGCAACATCGCGCGCTGTAGCCGCTGGGAGGGCGGCGGTTTCGGCGTATCGCGTTAGATGGTCAACAGCGACGATGGCCCAGCGGTTACCAGCCGAAGTCAGAGGAAGGGGTCCATACAAATCGATGCCCACGCGCCCAAACGGACGGTTAGGGCAAGGTAATGGTTGTAGACCTGCTGGCGACACGTGCGTTGCAGGTTTTCGGCGTTGGCAATCGAGGCAGGAGCGAACGAACTTCTGCACGTAGCCGTACATCCCACGCCAGAAGTATCGTTGTCGTATGCGGTGGTAAGTTTTGGATACCCCAGAGTGCGCGCATTGCGGGTCAGAGAGCATATTTCATTATTTCGCATATTTCGCATATTTCAGAACGCAGACTGCGGGGTATGACTAGTAGCCACTGGCGGCCGTCGGCGTTGTAATTGCGTCGGTGCAGGAGGTCGTCACGAACGGCGAAATGGTGGGCTTGACGACGCAACGCGCGAGTGGATGGTGTTGCCGACGGATCAGTGAGCAAGTCGATCAGCGAGGTGATCCATTTATCCTTGCGCTGTTCGGTAGCGATGGTGTGAACGTTGATTGAAGCAACAGCCATGTGAGATACCGAGCAGGGGGCATTGTCGTCAGGCAAGGGAGAGCGCGAGAGGGCGTCGGCGTCAGCATGCTGGCGTCCGTTGCGGTACAGCACGCGGATGTCGTAGTCCTGCAGGCGAAGTGCCCAGCGGGCGAGACGGCCTGAGGGATCCTTCAATGACGACAGCCAGCATAGTGCATGATGGTCGGTGACGACGTCAAATGGGCGACCATACAAATAAGGTCGAAACTTTGTAAGGGCCCATATGATCGCCAGGCACTCTTTTTCCGTTACTGAGTAATTGGTCTCGGCTCTGGTAAGTGTACGGCTTGCGTATGCCACGACATATTCGGGGAACCCTGGTTTGCGCTGCGCAAGGACAGCGCCGAGGCCTACACCGCTGGCGTCCGTGTGTACCTCCGTTGAGGCCGTAGGATCGTAGTGGCGTAGGATGGGAGGAGACGTCAACAAACGACGGAGCTTTGCGAACGCGTCGTCACACTCGGACGACCACGAATTTAGGGGTCCGTTACTTCCAAGGAGCTTCGTCAGTGGCGATATGATGGTGGCAAAGTTTCTTATGAAGCGTCGAAAGTACGAACACAGTCCTACGAAACTGCGCAGTTCTTTTACGGTCTTAGGTTTGGGAAATTCGGCCACGGCCCGAAGCTTGGCCGGATCAGGAAGGATTCCGTTCTTGGACACGACGTAGCCGAGGATTGTCAGCTGCCGTGCTGCAAATCGGCACTTCTTCAGATTCAGTTGGAGGCCGGCGTTGCGCAAACGCGTCAAAACATGCCGCAGACGTTGGAGATGCGTGGAGAAGTCCGGAGCGAAAACCACGACGTCGTCGAGGTAACACAAGCACGTGTGCCATTTCAAGTTGCGCAGAACGGTGTCCATCATGCGCTCGAAGGTCGCGGGCGCATTACACAGACCAAACGGCATGACGTTGAACTCGTACAAGCCGTCGGGCGTGACAAAGGCTGTCTTCGGTCGAGCGTCATCCGCCATGGGTACTTGCCAGTACCCCGAGCGCAAATCAAGAGACGAAAAGAATTCGGCTCCTTGCAGGCTGTCAATCGCGTCGTCGATTCGCGGCAGCGGATAAACATCCTTGCGAGTGATCTTGTTGAGCTGTCGGTAGTCCACACAGAACCGCACAGAACCGTCCTTCTTGGCAACGAGAACAACAGGAGACGCCCACGGGCTGTCCGAGGGTCGAATAACGTCGCGTCGAAGCATATCGTCGACTTGCTCATTAATGACCCGGCGTTCTGCGGGAGACACGCGATATGGACGTTGCCGCAGTGGTGGTTGGGCGCCGGTGTCGATGCGATGCGTAACAGCGGAAGTGCGGCCGAGAGAAGTTTGCCCGACATCGAAAGAAGAACGAAATTCTTCCAGCAGGCACAGAAGTTGGGAACGCTGGACCGATGTGAGGTCGTCAGCAATGGAGGACCTAAACACATCAGCAGGTGACGAATCGGACGCGGAAACAGCACTGAGCGTACCGGAACTGGGACAGTGCGTGTCATCGGGTGCGTCCATAACTTGTGCGTCTTCGAGGGGTTCCACTCTGCCAAGACATTCCCCTCGCACCAACGTAACAATGTATGGAGATGGGTTGTTAACAAAAATAGCGGTGCTGCCCTGAGTGACTTGGACGGTCGCGAAAGGTACCAGCAAGCCTCTCCTTGTGCAAACGCGGTCAGATGGCGAAATGAGCGCAATGGTGTCCGAGAGACCGGCGCAGTCGACTGACACAGCCGTCGACGAGTTTGGAGGCACTTTGGTATCCTCTTTGACGAGGATCTTGCTCGATACCGATGAAGTGTCTGCCGGCGTCAGATCTGAGAACGGGGAGAGTTCGATTTCGGCTTGTGCGCAATGAATTACGGCGTCGTGGCGGGAGAGAAAATCCCATCCCAGGATGACGTCGTGAGAGCATGCAGCAATTATAATGAACTCGACGTCGTACAAAACGTCCTGAATGACGACGCGAGCCGTGCATATTGCTGTAGGGTGAATACTCTGGGAGCTCGCTGTACGGAGAGACATCCCAGAAAGTGGCGTCCTCACTTTTCGCAGTAATCGGCTCAATTTTTGGTCCATAACAGATACGGCGGCTCCAGTGTCGACAAGGGCAGATGCGGGAACACCGTCGACAAACACGTCTATCACGTTCGATGGGCGTCGCTGAGGGCTTTCGCAGTTCGATAGCGTCGCAGCCCTTGCCTCCTGGAGTGCGACGACTAGTTTTCCTGGTCGCGAGCGACCGGACGTGGGCGCATCGGCGACAGTGAGCGACGTCGTGGAGACGAAGAGCGCCGAGTAGATGGAGCTGGGCGTGACGTCGGCGACAGAGGCGTAGGTGGGGCGTAAAATGTGCGGTTTGACTGGCTGGTGGCGGGCGACACGACTTGAGGCGGTTGGACGCGATTGCAGTAACGCGCCACATGGCCGGCGTAACCGCATGCGAAGCATATGGGGCGGTTGTCAGGTGTGCGCCATCGGTTTGCTGGAGCAGGGCCCGCCCATGGCGCAGAACGTGATTGACGGGGTGGTGACTGATATGACTGCATCGTTGGCTGCAGTCGTGGCCTCTGCATGACGTCGGCGTAGGTAGCCGGCACAGCCGCTTCGAAGGACTGATGTCTAGGGGCGGCTTCGGCGTAACTGTGTGGGGCTGCCGCAGGTATTATTGGGGACGTCCTGGCGACAACTTGGGCGTAACTGAGTGGTGCAGGAGCTGGATGGTGCTGGTGGTACTCAGGCATGACCTCAGCGATTTCCTGCTCAATCGCTCGACGGAGGGGAGGGAGAAGAGTGGTTGACGGCTGTTGAACGTACTGAGGTTGAGCAAAGTCCAGCAGCGAGAACTGGCGCGCAATTTCCTCGCGCACGAATGACTTCACCTCTGCGAGCAAGGCGGAGTGGTCGGATATGGTCGACAAGCCAGCGAGCTCGGCGTCGCGGGATGGAGAGCGACGGGTCATCGACCGCTGCCGGCGCAGCTCCTCGTAGCTCTGGCAGAGCGTGATGACCTCGGCCACTGTGCTGGGGTGTTTGGCGAGCAGCATCGTGAAGGCATCGTCGTCGATGCCTTTCATAATGTGCCTCATCTTGTCAGATTCCGACATGGTGGCGTCGGCTTTCTTACACAAATCGAGGATGTCTTCAATATAGCTGGTAAAGGTTTCGCCGGCCTGCTGAGCGCGTTCTCGCAAACGCTGTTCGGCCTGCAGCTTACGAACGGCAGGGCGGCCAAACATGTTGATGATGGCGGTCTTGAAGTCGGACCACGTCGTAAAATCGGATGCGTGGTTGTTGTACCACAGGCCGGCCACACCCGCGAGGTAGAAAACCAAGTTGGTCAATTTTCCCGCCTCGTCCCATTTATTGGGGACACTCACGCGTTCATAGATCGCGAGCCAGTCCTCCACGTCGGTCCCATCTGCGCCAGTGAAGACTGGGGGGTCGCGGATACGAGGGACACCTGGGCATGAGGTCGGTGTAGGCGGAGGCGTCTGCTGGGCGGCGTCTTGAGGCATGGTAGCTGGTAGGGTACGGGATCGAAGCTCCAGAGGCATCGAATGGGAGCACTGGACGAATGGGAGTTTATTGGACGGGACTCGGCGACAATTCGCTATGGCGACAGTCCAGGCCAGAGCACGGGCTCCGAGAGCGAGCGGCGTTTACAAGAGGACGACCCACTAGGAGCCGCTGGAGAACGCAACCGTTAAACAGTACCAATTGCTTGGCCACAATATATATATATATATATATATATATATATATATATATATATATATATATATATATATGCCTGACAAAAATTTGTAGGCACAAAGAAACGAGGGCAAGAAATGACCGGACAGGATATATGCCATACTCGCAATAGTCTTTCTCCTATACACTATACACGTTCACAACGGAAACAGCTGTTTATAAAACAGAACATATTCAGACGACAGCTTCGATATTGGCTTTAATTATTTGTTACAAGCACGAATTCGGCACTTCCTTCGCGCGTTGTTGGATCTCGACTGTGTAATATGCACCTAACACAATAAGGGCAGAGCGCAATCGAAGCTGCAAATGTACCATAGCAGGCAAACACGCTAGAAAAAGATGGAAAGCGTACTATAAAAAATACATACACCAGGAAAAGACACACTTATAATGAGCATTGCAACAAGAAAAAAAAAAATAAGTTGAATTCTGCGCAATGATGGTAAGTATTTTCTTAGTCATTCATTCATTCACAAAACTTTATTAACAAGAGTCCTGAAGTCAGATCTTTTCAGACCTAGGCGGGCCGCGTCTACGTCGGCACCAGTGTAGCATACACAGACTGCGTGGTGAGCGATTTCCCAGCTCTCACAAAAGTTTCGAAAGACGAAAGATAAGGTGTGAACCTTTCGCGGTGGCAACACGTTATCTTTTAACGAACTGGTATAGTGAAATTCTGCTTCTGAGCGATAATGCTATAGTGAAATTCTGTTTTCTCCTCCGATAATTTGTTTAAAATGTTGCGATACTACCATAGGCATGCGTAGGGTTCACCAAGGGGGAGAGGGAGGGACGCAACCCCCCCCCCCTGCCACCACCACCCTTCACTGGTCAATCCGAAAGAAGCGATTATGTGCTGCTCACAACGGCCTCCCTTTGGTCCCCGGCTTTCAGGCTGTAAGGGTTTTGAAAAGTAAGCAGTTATAACTGTTAAACCTGCATGACCATAATGCAGCACTTCGAACGATGACGTCACAGCTCCGACCGATTAAAGGTATGGGGCGGACTTCTTAGAAAATAGAGCAACCCCCCCCCCCACCCCCCCATTGCTTTCCACTGCGCAAGCCTGTGGATATGAGTACGAAAGACTACCGCACCATGCAAAGCGCGCCGTCAACAGAGGCTTCTGGCATGTGTGACAAACAACACGGTAAAGGTTAAAGGGGTACTGACAACATTTTTTCGAAGGCGAGTTTACTCTGCCACACCTGTATGCAGAGACGGTTCTGAGCAAGTGTGAATCTCAGCAAATGCTGATAAGGTACATTATTTTGATATTAAAGTCAATTTTTCCATGGCGCACCTACCGACATCGACACTAGCTTGACGTCAGGCTACAGTACCAATTCTGATGACTTCACGAAGTATATTCTAGGCACTATAGTCTGGCTGACGTCAGGTACCAAAACTTCCAAGATGGCCGCTTGTGCGTCACCAACGGAGCAACTGTGCGGAGCGGCCGTGGAACGTCACTATATATTGTGCGAGCACGTGACGAGAAGCTCTTAATGTGTTGTGACGTCAGAGTGCAGTAAGAACCGAAACTGGCTTTTAAAAACATACTGTAATTACTTTTTCAGGGTGCACTCGCGCTTAGCACTACCGTTTCTAGGCTCTTGAGGGCTTGACCTTTCATTTTACGTAAAAGAGCAACTGAAAATTTTCGTGTCAGTACCCTTTAAAAGCGCAAAATCACAGCGGCCCTTTAAATGCTGATGACATCGTGAGTTAGTCCCTCCCCTCCCCACCCTTTCTTTTTCTCCGGCATTAGACATTAGACATGTTTGAATTTCGAAACCCGTATTCCATTGTGCGTCTGCAGCAAGCGTGTTTTCAGCACATTCGTTTTAACTACGCATCTACACTCTGATTCGATGTTCCTGTAAGTGTTCCTCTTCACGTGTTTACAGCGTGTGTGTTCATTGAACTTGATATCTTCCCACTCTCCGCTGCGGATTAGTACGAGATTGGGAGTTCGACTGCCCTGCAGCCATGGGATAGAGCCCGTCTCTGAATTTTCGGAGACTGTATAAAGTTCTGAAGAGAACTTGCTTAGAGACAAATATATCGAGAAAGCGTATCCAAATCTGTCTTGGTCCATGACATCTGGATGGTTGTACAGAGAATGCTGAAAAACAAGATGAAAATATCGCTTCATAACTTTCCTTAGTTTACGCTCGAAGTGGTTATCAGTGCGTACTTTCCATCAAACCTCTCCAGTTGGAGCCCGCATGGGTTTAAGAAGTGTTAAAACCAATATAATTTCAACTTTACAGAAAAGGAAAATTTGTGTATGTGACCAGTAATCAAACGCTTAGCCAGAATTTTTTTTCGGGGGGGGGGGGGGGGGAGGTGAGCCACCCAACCCCACCCTGGCTACGCCAGTGTCTGTAGAGTAGATACAATTCTAATTACGATTAGAAAGAAATAGTGATCGTGCTCAGTTACGAAAATTGTGTGTAATATGCCCAGAAAGACATCGTTTTGAAAAATTTATTGTTCTCACCTGATAAAACAAAGCGCTAACTATTCTCCAAATACTAATAACTCGCAACTGCCCCAGCCCACTTCTATTACGGAAAAGGAGTTGTATATGGTGGAGGAGGGTGCGGGGGGGTGGCAGCACCGTAAACTACACATGTACATGACACGTGTACCTCGATCTACACGTTCGCCGCGTACAATTCACCCCAATGGGGGCGACTGCTGTAATGCCCCAGCGTTATACCTGTTCTCCGAACTGTGCTGCACAGCAGGCAGATGTTATCCAAGGCGTAGGACGCCGCTGCGTTGCAAGCGCAGGTGGCGTGACGCGATTACCCCGAGCAAACGTGCAGTACACACTAGGCAGCAATGCTATCGCGACGCCGCGTTCCGTGCGACATTTAAATTGTGACGCGTGTTCCCTAGCAAGGGGGGCACTTCCAGGTCACATGACGTTATTCATAACACATAACTATGCAGTCGGTATCCGCTTCATTCAGCAGGAACGACCGGTCATCCAGAAGGAAAGAAGGAAAACAGGAGAGAGCCGAGCAGGGATGTTAACAGGTTTAGAAAAACCAGTATGCTACCCTGCACAGGGGAAAGGGATGGGAGAGCATGAAAAACACCCTCTAAGGCCGCTACATTAACTTTGTAGCGGGCGTACGATGAAAAAATATACTGCCCTGCTACTGCATAATGAAGAATCTGACTCCTCGTTGTGTCCTTACAACTAGTATTACAATAATGATACCATTGCGTTCATGCCATAGAGTTTGAGATTTCGGTGACCCAAACTAAGGGGACCGGAAAGCGCCGGGTATACGAAGGATTCCGAACTGGTTTAGAAAAGAACGAGAACCGGTTCATGGGTGTGGAGCTCTGGGTACGCAAAGGCCCTTCCGGTTACCCAAAGTCCAAACCTTCCTGTTGTCTCTATATCGCTTTCAATATGATATATGTAGAAATGAAATTGAACCTCATGCAGTATGTTTGTTATATAGATAGCCTACAGCGATGACAATGGTCAGTATATGTAGCGTCTTATTGCTGACGTTTAGGCTGCGATGTAGCAGTATCTGTGCAGTAACTGAACGATATAGTTCGTGCATTCATCGAGCCCCTAGCAATATGGGTTCTGTAGTTGCAGGAAGGATCTAGAGGAATCGCGTGAACAAGCTCCAGAGCGCGCCGTCGCGAAGACGTATTGCGAAGACATGGCGGCGCTGCCGTCGAATTTTGTTGGCTCAGCTGTTCTGAGACCCGCATTCCTGGATGTCGTCAAAATATCGCTTTCAGTGCGCGCTGACTGGCTGAACAAAATTCGTTGCTGGTCTAGTTAGTTCATAATCTTGAATGCTGGATAGCGCGGATTCGACACAGCACATCGCTGTTTTTTTCTTTGTCATATGTAGAATTCGCGCTAACCAGTATTTAAGACTGATTGGCTGAAAAGCGGGCAACTTCAGTCATTGGACACTCGAGACTTACGTCACGCAAAGCGACACTGTATTGGCCGCGAGATCGACCTATAGGTGGCAGCCCCGTCGCCGCATTAGTGTGGAGAGGCGGTCGGAGGCGCGTATACAAATGCACACAGCGGCGCTTCGTTGTGAGCGGTTTTAGCCGATTGTCGGCGAATAAAATGCGTTGATTGCAGCTTACTGGTAATATATAAGCTCTTCATTGTTGAATCGATGCACGAAGATCATCCAACGTTACTATTACTAGTGAGAGAAGCGCAATCTGCCGATGAAAGGGATGCTCGCCCTGGATGACAGTCTGCGCTTACGCACTATATGACTTTTTTGTTGTTTTCTCTGTACGTGTTTAGCTTGGGTTTTGTGTACTACGCTCAGCAGTAGCACGATTGAACTATTTAAGTGTGTACTTCTTGTTCATTTGTATACCAGCCCATATTCCTGTGCAATGAGTTCAATAGCGCTGTTCACGCGAATACGCATATATACGCTGCAGGTAAGAGTTTAGCACGGAGCTTTCATCGATTGATTACGTGCACGACAATGATGCAACAAAGGTCCAGTTATATTATGGAACAAGTGTCTTCTTTTTTTTAAAACTAATAATGTCCGCTGCCTTCCATCAATTTATAACAACTCCACACAAACGCTGAATGTAATGTAAAAATAAAGGATGAGGTTTTGCGTGAAATTATACGACATAAATGTAAGGCACACCGTCGAGATTAATTTTGAACATCTGGGTCTTCAAAGCGTACCTTAATCTAAGTACACGGGTGATTCTGCATAAATTTCGCCCCAAGTTGAAATTGCGCACGGCAACTCCGTTTTATCACTGCCGTGTCATTTCATTGTGTTTTTTTTTTTTCTTTTATCTAGGGACAGTTTGAGTACCAAAGTCTCAGACTTCACCTGATAGAAATATTTCGCTGTAGCAGGACCACGAACGTGCAATGAAAGGACATCTTAAGCACAACTAAAGCTCATCATGAACTGGAGTACCGCGGTTATATCACCTAACAACAACGCGAAAAGTGCATGAGCCTCGTTTTTGTTTACCACCGAGTCGCTGAAACGCTGCATTCACGCACTATTTAATGTTCCTCGTGTTTGGGACTATGCCAAGCGCACTTTAGGGTGTGCTTGAACCAGAAAGCGGCACCAACACCGAAATGATTCTGGCGAACGAAGGGTACGACACCAATACACAGCCCTCTCGAAAGTTGCACTCACTGATCTTATTACAATGCTCATGCAGCCGAGCAAGCCCATTCGCTTCTGTACACCATGTTAGGTATACGTACGAGCAGTTAAACTCGCGCTAACATAACAGAACAAACCGCCCTTTGAGAATGTGCAGGGCGTACGAGCACATGCAAACACGACGTGGCTAGCAGACGACGCAGGGAGCGGCGCACTTCAGGCAGTAGCCGCGAGGCGGCGACTCCGCTCGATCTCGCGGCCAATAGCCGAAAGTGATCATTTCGGAATACGGCCCCTGAACTTAACTTTGGCTTCTTTCAACGTCTCGGCGCACAAGAGGTATTCAGAGCCCCCAAACACAGCCACGGAAGGCATCGCTCTTCCGTAAACCCATCAAATCCGGAATAACGCACTAACTATTTTTTTTTTTTTTGCTTTGACGAGAGGTCACATCAAGCAGTTGTATAATGATGCACATGCAGTCACATGACTGTCGGGAGAATGATTCACTAACGTATGGAATTCAGGAATTCGAAGTGCGATAACTACACCTACACAGCCGGGAAGATTGAATTCAGACTAAAAAAAGAAAAAAAATGCGGAAAAAGAAAGATAATAATAATATCTGGGGGTCCCAAAACCACGATATGATTATGAGAGACGCCGTAGTGGAGGGCTCCGGAAATTTCGACCGCCTGGGGTTCTTTAACGTGCACCTAAATTTAAGTACATGGGCCTCAAACATTTTCGCCTTCATCGAAAATGCAGCCGCCGCGGCCGGGATTCGATCCCGCGACCTTCGGGTCAGCAGTCGAGCGCCATAACCACTAGAACACCGTGGCGGGGCAGGAAAAAGAAAGAAGGTGAGAAAGAATAAAAAGGAAGTAAGGAAACGCTTTTAAAAAAAGATGGAGGCTTCACCGTTGAACAATAGCCGTAATATCTTGCGATGTGGCCTTTTCTCTTTATTATTCATTTATTTTTTTCTTTCTGAACAGACGTAGCCGGCGCCTTGTCACTAGCGTGGAATCCAGAGGACAAACTCTTCGTTGCAGCTGCTGCCGGGGGGGGGGGGGGGGGGGAGGTTCTATATATTCGCTGACATTTTAAAAGCGTGTTCCTTTCGAACGACTCCGCGACAAAGAAAGAAAAACAATTAGGAAAAAAGAAAGCGAAAGAAAACAGCTTGAGCGAACAACGCAAGTGGGCAGCTAGCAGCTTTCCAAAATGCCGTTGAGAAATACAGTCAGCTGCGACTGGCGCCGAGCGGGCTTAGAGCTACGGAGAAAACATAAAATAAACAAAAACACAAAGCATAAGACGGATAGGATGGAAACTTCTAGAAGGTCCACGTGATGGCACGCGTGGGAGAATAAACAGTGCACGAATATACTGACTCATTGGACCAACCAGACCTTCGCAGGAAGTCATGTCGACCACTCAGAATGCTACATACAATGGCACTTCGATAAATAATTCATATAATAGAAAAATCACGCCCCTATTAGAAAACAAGTACCGGATAACACATGCATGCCGCGGCCACTATCTCTCTCTCCCGTGTATATATATATACATATATATATATATATATATATATATATATATATATATATATATATATATATATATATATATATATATATATATATATATATATATATATATATATATATATATATATATACGGTACAGTAACAGCTTATTTAATGTTAATAGCCAATAGTCTCAGGAGGGGTCCTCCCTTCATCAGAGTTTATGCAAACCCTGATGAAGTGAGGTTATGAAATAATGAGATAAAGGAAACTGAAATAGAGTGGACGACGAAACAACCATCCGCCGGCGGGGACCGAACCCACAACCTTCGCATACGCGTGCGATGGTGTACCCACTGAGCCGCGCCGGCGTTTCAAGCCACAAGCACGAAGATTTTAGACAAGATGTAGTACTGAGAACATGGTTCCTGTAGCTGCAGAAAGTTCTCAGCGCCAATTGTTAACACTGACATTCTCCTTCTAGGAAACTTCACATACGTGTTATCGCACATACGTACGGACAACTGACATAGGACAAACGCACCGGCTGATATACGTCTTGTATCAATTCGTCTCGGATTGGATATACGTCTCATATGGATTGGCGTCAGTGTGGGCCTGCGTAACCCAGAAAAGCCATATGGTGCAACAGTTTTCAAAAAAAAAAAGTATGACTTTTTTTCACAGATGTTCATGTTGAAAAGGCCACACCGTACTTCTCAGAAGCGTGTGCGTGTCCTTAAAACAGCTGCGTTCTTTTTTCTTCATTTTTTAACGCGAAAAGCTTGCGTGCTAAAAGCCACGGGCGCAGGATGTGCCCTCTACGCAGCCAGAAAACAAAACCTTCGTATGTGAACATCGCCTTATTTTCTTCATCTTGTTTTTCAGCATTGTTTAAAAACGATCCAGTTTCTACGTAAAAGCTGTTCTCCATTATTGCGCCAAGGAACCCCCATCAGCTGTTGTCGTCATCTGTTTTCACGTTCATGCAAACGAGACAATTCTTCAGAAAGTTAAAAAAAAAAAAAAAAACTACCGCTTAGCAATTGCTACTGCCACTACATTGCGAGGATAACGCAGTACGAAGAAAGACTTGTTGAGAAAAAAAAGTAAGTATATAAGAATATAAAAATAAAGGAATATAACAAACGAGCGCTCGTATTCTGCATTCACAGTAAGGAGACCTGAGGAACGCTGCATTTTTAAACAGTGCAGGCGCTTTTTGTTTGTTTGTAGTCAAATTACAGCTTTTAAACTGCGTCAGGAACTAATACCAATGAAGTTTTTGAGCGAGGGCTCGTATTGATCGGAGAAAACCTTAAAAGCTTTAAGAAGCTTACGTAATGCGTTACGAAAACAGCACATTTATACTTTCGACTTCCAAATAAAAAAAGAAGCGTATTCAGAAAGAACTGTAAGCCGGTCGATCAGCGATACCACTTTTACGATTCACGAGCGATGTGTTTCATTGTTAAACTAAAAGAAAAACGGCGATCCACAAATATAGCAACCGCTCGCAGTCACCGAGCTAACGACAAAGACAACACGAAGCGAACGATTCAGCAAACAAGAAAGTTCACAAACACATCGCGTCACTGAAAACTTGTTCCTGCCTTCATGAAACACTAGAGAGCTAAGTCATCCGCAATGCGGGTTCTCTTGTAAATAACTTTCTTTTTAATTAAGAGAGACGACTGTTTTGTAAGATGCGTGTTGTGCTTACGACGCCGAAAAACAGCAACAGCAACCAAGAAGTAACAAAAGGCGTAGGGACGCCATCCTAACAAAGAACGCGAGCAGCCTCACGTACGCACAGCTGAGAGGTCCAGGTCGGTGCTAAATCAAGGTCACTCGCAAATTCTGCCTAGTCACGTCTTCGTAAACTTGTCGAGTCATTGCGGTCACCTTGGCTCATGGCGTCAGCTTGCGTGGTTATCAAAATCACGACGTGGAATGAACGCAAGTTGTCGGATGAGACCCTTCGACGATGTAAACAAAGGGACCGACGCCCAAGCCACATCCCCCTCTCCCTTCCCCCCTTAGGCCTAGACGCCCCATATTTAGTATCGTAACGACTGCTTTCATTAACTGAACATGCGAGTAATCCTAAACACGCTCTATTCGTGCAATGTTTCAGTGACTTATAGGGCTAATACGTGCCAAATGCAAAACAGCTGGAGCACCAGATGGCCGTCGCTGGCCTCTCGTCGAGCGTCCAATATGGCGGCTCTGCCCTAGCAACAACGGCCGATCAGGAAATATTTCTGTGTGCGAGCAAGCAGAGGTAAATAAACTATAACCACAGTGTTTCACGTTCTTCGTAAAGTAACTCTGTTAGCTATTTAACTACGCGAGAGAGGAAAGACCGGCCGTGCTATTAGGAACATAGTTGTAAACAAGCCGCGTCCACGTAGGCAGCTAGGAAACCGGCTCTACGTCCATAGGGGCGTTAAAGAACAATAACGACAGTGACTCGATTTAAGCATTTATTAAAACAGTCATAAAGAATACGAGTTAGCGTGGATCCACGAGAAAATAACGTCGGTGCAGGACCGGCTTACTTCAGAACTCCGGGCGAAAACAGCTTCGTAAGATTCCGCATAGGGAGCGTCGGTGGCAGCGGTGGAGCGGGCGAGCGTCTGCTACGGAAGGGAGCAGACGACAAAGGCCTTTCTCTCCACAGGACGCGTTTCTCGCGTCGCCCCACCGGCCCTGACGTCGACTTCCGGAGAGAGCAGCCAATCCCGTTGACGGACTGGTTGTTTTTTCGAAAGCGCGAGCATCCGATTGGCCAGAGTTCTACGTCATCAATGACGTCGCCGGCGAGGAGGGTTTGGCGATGCCGGCCGCATATATACGAGGCGCACGGAGAGCGGCGTTCAGTCGTACGCCTTGAAAAGGACACCAAAGGTGGCGGCTCTGCCGTCTTTTCGCGTTGTAACCCACCTGCCAAAAAATAAGTGAAACTATATATATACATTAGCCGTACACCTCAGTCGGAACCGTCCAAGTGTATCTGTGTGCACCCCCCGAGTCATCGTTGTGGCTGTTGTGTGATTGTTTGCGACTGGTGAGTCGTCGTCTCCCTGTGATCTCCGTAGTGAGCGTCGTCAGCTGGATCCCTGCGCCGCAGCGATCGCCATATTGGATAGTCAGCACTAGGCCTACCTGCGACAAGCCCAAGCGAGTCGCTTGCCCCGGGCCGAATCCGTGGGTGGAATCAAAGTGGCTCGTGCTCGGTTACCGGTCAAAGTGTGCTCCCACCCTCGCTGTTGGCTTGGCCACTGCTGGACTCGAAGCTCATCATGAGACTGGAGATCCGAAGTGCGTCCGAATTCCTCATGAATATTCTTCGGCTCGGTCGGAACCTGGATTCCCGACTGCTCGACGTGTTCCGAGGAACCTTAGAGGACTTGTTGCGGCACCACTACCAGCACCATTGGTTTCCCGAGAAGCCGTCTAAGGGCTCCGGCTACCGCTGCATCCGAATCAACCACAAGATGGACCCGATCCTGGCCAAGGCGGGCCGCGCTTGCGGTCTGCAAGAAGCTAGTCTGCGCGAGCTCCTGCCCAACGAGCTGACGCTCTGGGTGGACCCGCTCGAGGTGTCGTACCGCATCGGCGAGAACGGATCCATCTGCGTGCTCTACGATGGCGGGCACCTCCACGCGTCGAGCAGCAGCAGCAGCAGCAGCAGCAGCAGTAGCGTGAGCAGCCACGTTAATGGTGGCAGCAGCAACAACAACAACCACTACTCGTTGCTCACCAACTCGCCGCAGGGCGCGCTCTCCTACCACCACCAGCACAACAATCACCTGAACAACAACCACCACCACCACCATCACTACTCGGGCTACGAGCGTATCGCGGCGAGGCCCGCGGGCTGCAAGGGTTCGTGGGACGCCGACCCGCGGAACATCAACTTCGAGCCGATGGCCACGTACGTGTCGAGCTAAAAGAGCGCTTATATCTCTCCTAAGTGTGTGACAAGAGACAGACTGCCAAAATGTTCGCGCTTCAGTGCGTTTGAGGGTTGGGGGCCGCGGTGGGCTGCGTTGCAGCCGCGCCGACGCCGCCACTCCGCGCATATCCGATGGTTGATGACGCCGCCTCCTTGTGTGATAGACCGGTCGGCTTTCCTCGGCTCCCAGTCACCCTTGCTGAGTCGGCAACTACTACGGACTCGTCGTGTATGTGCGCGAAGTTGTGTTCTAAGCGAGAAAGCCGCCGGGTGCCTCGATTTACCTCCGCAGCGTCGCTATCGCCGGGCAGCGACTGCGGGCGTTGTGGAGCGCACCGGTGCGGTCGCTACCTGCGTAGTGCTTTACTTTAAAAACGTGCCGTGTTCGTCGTTCAGTGCGAGACTGCCGGCGGCTTTCTTGTTTTCTTCGTCTTCTTGCGACGACTTCGCGTACCTCACACGGATCCGTGTGCAAAACCAGCGCCGTTGCCGACCTGCTGCGGTAGCCGGGAACCGAAGAAGCCCGGCTGTTTTGCGAGGGCGATCGTCTTCGGGATCGGTTCGAGTGCACCCCCGTCGTCACCTTCCAACAACGTCGACACCACGGTGACGGGACGGCGGTGCATTGCGCAGTGGTGGTTCAGCCCGCCTCCCAACCTGGCGCCTCCTTCGCTTGGCCACAAGGGCTGGGAGGTATGGTACAATGTGATCTCGTTAAAAAAGCAAACACAAACTTTTTTGTTTTAGAAGAAGGCCCCTCTTTGAAATTTTTTTTTCGAGACTTGTTTACCGTAATAGGAACCTCGTCGTCGTAGTTGATGCGTGCTTCACCGGAGTAAAAAAAAAAAAAAAAAAAAAGACTTGACTGATGAAAGAGGCACCAACTACAGCGACGCGATTTTTTATTAACTTCGGTCATGTCAACATGTCCACCACCCAGTGTGTTTTTTTTAGTTTATTTAAGTGAACGCGTGATGAAAAAGAAGTGCTCTTCCTCTCCTTCTCTCCCCCCGGTTTTTTTATATATGTATAATTATGTATATGTGTGTATAATAGTAAAAATGCCAGCCACTACTACACGAGTGAAGGTCAAAAAAACAAAACTTGCGTAGCGGCGAGGGATGTTTTTAAAAAGGAAAAAACACAAACTCGTGTAGGCGATTGTACAAAAAAACGAAGTGAAATGCCAACAAAAAATACACACCCCCATACAAAGAGTTTTTCTGGAGAGTCAGGGGCAAAAGTGACGTGTTTGAAAGGCAACGACAGACTGATGCTGTTTGGAATGTGTATACCACTACGTCTCTCTCTCTCAAAGTCAGAGCAATCACGTTTTTTGTGTGTTTGTGTGTACACAACCTGAAAGTACAAGTTTTTTCAGGGACCATTGCCGCCCCCGAAAATGCCCATCTTTTTTTTCTTCGGAGAAGAAAAAAAAACATACATCAATGAAGAGAGTGCGCGAAAGGAAGAAAAACAAACTTTTAAACGAGTGTACATCTTAGCGACGCATCGGCAAGAGCAGCTTTGACGAACGTAAATACTACAGGGAATTGAAAGTAGCGTCGATAAGCAAAGTAACATACACTGCGTAGGGCCAAGTCGGGCGAGGTGTTTTCGAAAAACACAAGTCAAAATTTGTAATTATACACAAGCCTAGCCGGTCAGTCAAGCTCTTTCGAAGGTCCCTTTTGTAACCGACTTTTTAATTTTTGCGGCCGCTGCCAGAGTAAAGACAAACCCCTACGGGCGTTTAAAAAAACAAGACTAAGTCCCTCCGGTGAATTGGAAGATCCTCGATTGTTTTCAATTTGGTAAAACTCATTATTGCGCTGCTAATTTTGTCATAAATTGGGGTGGGCGAGAGAATTTTCTGCATTTGTCACTGTAATAACGTTTTTTTTTTCTGTTATTATTTTTAACGGCCTCAATTTTTTTTTTCCCCTTTTGTCGATTGTCTCCCCCGCCCCCACGAGTAACTATTCGCCGACACCACTGCTAGTTACTCTTACCAACCACTGTGATCGCTGCCGCTACAGCCGTCATTATTACGTCGTCTTTTGTCGTCTCACCGCAGTTAATGAAAGCAAAATGACACATTCAAACCTACTGCATTCTGTTTTGTTCACACCCCGTGCAAAAATCAAGTATACAACTCGGTTTTGTAAACTGGTCACTGAATTTTTTTTTGCTTTCTCTCGAGTGTTTTTTGCTGCTGCAACGGCGTGTTCAATGACTCGCCAAAGTATTACTGCCCTGCCTAGCTATTACTTATGTATAGTTTTCCTCTACTGTTACTATTTTCTGGCCTCCTGTGCCTGGCTGTGCTAATCCAAAATTGGATATTTGCCGGTGATTATAAGAATGTCGGTGTGTAATTCTTCGCAGTTGGGTTCAGTCGTTGCAGTTCTGCACCAGTCGTTCCACCAATTGGAAGGCTCCGTAAAGAATTGGCAAAATGCATTAGTGGATTCTCTGGATCGGACAATGTACTGTTGTGTTTTCTTAATTCTACGGCCCCTTTCATTTGCACACTCGATTAGAAGGCAACGACTGTACCCAACCTTGTGAAAACAAAAATGTGTGTTGCAATCGTGCTTTTATTCTACATCTCGTCTTGTAAAGAAACCATCTGTTGTATTTTCTGTTGCTGGATCCCCGTACCTTGTGCTGTCATTCTGAACTCCTGAAATGGTCTTGTTGCCATACCTGTCTCCGGTGATCCATTCTACTCTTGCATGATGACCAGTCTAAGAAAAAAAAGAAAATTGGCTGTTTTGTTTTACCCGTCGCACCTTGCCCTGTGAATCTTCTGTACAATTTCTCTTTTTTCTTTCTTTCCAGATAAAACAAACATTTTAACAATTGTGTAAATGAGCGAAAGTGATAAGAATATGTCGTCTTTAAAACAAAACGTGATTGATGAGAGAGTTCTCGAAACACATTGTTGTTTTTATTTTTTAAATCGCGCATTATTTACATGCTCATCAACCACAAACACATCGTGCGTCGTCGTCGTCAACCCTCGTATGACTGAAACTGCATTTTGCCAGTTTGTCTTGTAAAGATTCATTTTTTCTTTTTTTTTTCTCTCTGTCTTGTAAAAAGGAAAGTTGTATAAAGGCATTATGTAAATGTACAGTCGTACAACTATAGGAGATTTTTTTGTACAGTAAATAAATCTCGTGGATGCATTGAAAACGTGCGGCTGTTCTCCTTTCGATGGGCTGCGCTCGGCCGCTCAGAGAAAATGTACTGGACATTTCAAAGACTGGCTCACAACTCAACACCCCCTGATCCTTTACCGAGTTATTTCATCCCCTTCTATTTATTTTGACGTCCAAAGTGGTGAAAACTCAAGTGTTGGCTTCAAACCATTCCCGTCACACAACTGTGGATATATGCTCAGAAGACATCCCGAGCTTCGCTCGTCGCTAGAGGATACATTACTACGGATATACGAATCAGAAGCCTTGAGGATATCGATAAGGGACACAACGAAAATGGATAACATACTAGACAGAGGTAAGCATAGCTCAGGTTGACTTCGAACTGCAAGGTGCAGTTAGCCTGAGCGTTTGTTCTATTGTTTCTTCTGAAGTGTATACAAAATTGAAGGATCGAGTAAGGAGGCCATAGTAGCGACCTCGTATGTAAACGTAGGAAGGTTGCTAGAAACAACCCAAGCATCTACCTCCACGGTCTCTGAAACTGATGAGTCAAATGCTTCTGCTGTGCACTCCGCAAAACTGGTTTCTCCTAATTCTGCCCTCCAAGGACTACTGCAGCAAGTGTTGCAGTTGAAGCGTGGGGAACACTTTCAAGCCGTTCTCCACAGAGTTGGCGTGATTATATTTAACGTCGCACCACTCCCGTCAACACGGGGTGGGCACGTATTGTCGACTATAGCCAAGGTGAGCTAGCCCGGTGTTAATGCGACTACAGCAGTCTAACCCTTGTGCCACCTGTTTTAGCTAGTGCAACGACCTATACCTGTGATTACACCCTCGCCTTATCTGCTTTCCAATGACGACGTGCAGGCGCCGCTAGGGTGCTCTTCTGCTGCATCCATGAAACCATACGTAGCAAATGACGCCATAAAAGTTGAGTGTGACGCACTTTCGCGTAGCCTGCTTTCGCGACCAAAAAAGTAGAGCGTCGCATACGAAAGAGGGGAATAGGAAGGGCGTTTTGTAACCCGACGTAGCGTCACCGGCGTCACGTTCTCACATTAAAGTCGCAATGAAGAAATTGCAGCATAGAAGAAGATGACGGTGCATGTTTGAGCGCGTTAAACGAAACTAGCGGAGTGACGCGTTTATGTATTACATATCGAACGGTTTCCAGGGATTCTGCATTCCGGAGAAGCACCTTTCCTTTGGACTGTTGCCCAGGGGTACGAAGGCTGACGCCGCTGCGTCGGCAGTGCATTTTTGAGGAGTCATGCATATTTACAACAGCCCTGAGATTACTGTCGCGGCACCCAGGCAGCCTCACTGTTGGAAAGGTGCATAGATAGTGCGTTGTTCACTGAAAAGCACAAGTGTGTGGTCGTGAGCAATGTGAGAGGGAACACTGAAACCACCTTTTAAAGGTCACAGCGTCGAAACTGAATTTGCAAGGTTTTGGCAAAAGTGTTCATAACACGTACGACTTTCGGTCAAGCGGAAAAGTATCTCGGCAATTCAATACGTCACATTCGTATCTGTTCATTACAAGCAATCGTCTATGAAACACGAAGTCGCTGTTCACTGTCGTATTGTTCACGACTGTACAAAAAGCAACACGCGATTCCACGCAGCGTAAGCTCCTCCACCCATGTTTACACCGCACGAAGAGCTCGCCCAAGTATAGATAAAAGCCGCCGCAGATACGAAGTCACTTCAACGTTTAATTGGCGGATTCATACACCTCTCCGAGCGCACTTCCTGCGTACATCCCGTAAGCACAGCTTACTGACGCAGTAAACGCCAACGGCCCAGCAAGGTACCCGTGCTTTATATCTTTCGTTTAGGAAAGTCGTGCAAACTTCAATGGTTGGAAGTGAATCTCTCGCATTATGGCGAGCGAGAGAGCTCTTTAAAAATTACGCGGAGACGTACAAGCGCATCAGAGCAGTTAGTCGGGCAGTGCACCATTAGGATGCGCATCCGAAGCCTGGCAAAGTCCTAGAAATTTGTAAGCAACAAGGAAACGCCTCGCGATGCAGCACAAATACAATTGGCAATTTTACTAGAACCGTTATTCTCGTGAATAAACGTGTGCCTTTTAACCACGAAACGCAGGAACGGACGATATCTTGATTTTAGCGCTAAAAAAGACGAACTCTCGCGCTAAAATCAAGATGTCATCAAGTGTTCACCAACTCGTCCAACAAAAGGTTCTTAAGAATACGCAGGTACGGAGTGTGCCATATTAGCGAGGTTAGAAATGTCAGATTCGAAAAGCCCTTCCCATACAGTTTATTATTCAAAGCAGACTGAAACCAAACTTTTTGGTGGGGAAAGTTCAAACGCTTGTGTTTACGCTCTCGTGCTCTTCAAAGCATTTTTCTTCCTTTTTTCCTTCTCTTTTTAGCGCAGATACGACCGCATCACGGAAACTTCCAGAGCTGCGCTTCGCTTTTTCTTTACTCATTTTTTTTTTTGCTATTGTTTCAGAAGCTGCAGCTGAAAAACAAGCGTAGGAACAAAAGAAAGTTATAAAACCTGTCAAAAACACTGTTCCGGATTCGCCACGCTCAATTAACTACTGCGCAGATGATTCCCTTCGCGTAAACAACATTCCAGAACCTTTTTATATTAGCTGAACGTCAACGGTGGTCGCTTTGACATGCATTATTCGAACAGCCCCGAGTACTGGAATTCAGGCAGAAGCGCTGTTGAGGTACCCTCTAGCCGCCGCGTAGGCTTAGTGGCCATGACGTTGCACGTGCTAAGCTCGAGGACGCGGGTTCGATTCCCGGCCACGCGGCCGTATATCGATGAGAGCGTAATGTAAAAACAAAGGGCGTGCGAATATTCGAAAATTTCGAATAACGAATCGAATAGCGTTCTATATAGTGTATGTTTGAAATACCGAATATTTTTTCGAATATTTTTCGAATTATCTGCAACGACGAAAAAATGCTCGAATGAACGAGACGCTTGAACAGTGAGGGGTAAATTTTTTTGTTTTCATCCCCGAATTAATCAGATGCATGCAGCTGTGTAGTTACGGGACTATCGTCGCAATATTGATCACAGAATGAAGGTGTTTTTGCTTAAAACTCCAGCTTCACCTAGGCGACCGTGTCATCAATCCAATACATGATATGACATGGCATCAATGCACTACCATGACATTCATGATAACGTTAACACATGAAACGTGGTTAATATTTATGTAGCAGATTTATTTAGAAGCTGTTGACAAAGAACCACCTTGACTATTCACTGCTATATATTTCAACCGGCAGTAACAAAATATATCAAAGGCTTTCGTTGCTGCGGTAAACGAGCTTGCCTCTGTTTATGTAACTGTAGTATTTTTTGACGTTAAAAGTAATCGTAATGTTCCTTAGTTAAAGCTTGTTAATATTTGTTTCAAATGAAATGTGGAATTCTTGGTCTGTTTTAAACATTGTTACCTTACCAGCCTAGGGCTGCATTGAAAATGGTTGTCTTATTACTCGAAAACTATTCGAACTGTATTCGATTTGTATTCGTATTCGATTCGGTGTCGTCACTATTCGATTTGGTTCTAAATTTCACTATTCGCACACCCCTAGCAAGAACGCAAGCGGTCAAATTTAATCCAGTGTCCTCCACTACGACTTGCCTCCACAACAGTATCTTAGTTTTGGCAACTGAAACCCCAGAATTTATCTAAAGAAAATTTTAAACGACCCGTTGACGGGAAACTTAGTCGAAAAACTTTCGGCTGATAAATCCATTAAAAAAAATCCGCGACACTAAACTCCACACACAAGGCTTTCACGTCATCAGTAGTCTGCTAACGTCTGTAACAATTGTGGTGCTGTTAACGCGCTATCAACGGCATAGCAGCCTGTTTATGGACACCGTAATTAGCGAATAATAATAATAATAATAATAATAATAATAATAATAATAATAATAATAATAATAATAATAATAAATAGCGCTGCCTTCCAATGGTGCTAACACAGCCGAAGCGGATTATTTGTTTCAGTGCTAATAATGAACATAGCGATTACGGAAGGGTCGTCCGTTGATAACGACCGCATCCAGCCGTGATGTACGCATTTGCCTCGATAAACATCGAACGGGCTTTCAATTCACGAAGCCTGAGTATTACCTACATCAGCGAGAGGCTTGCAACAGCCTTCACGCGACGACCAGGTTGCGAGCGAGTATACCCAACGTATGCGTTGCAATCCATTGATAAAATGCCTCCCTATCACACAATGGTCGATCGCGATATACCGCAGATTGTCACCGAACCCGAAAATTGGAATTCGGCTGACACAATATGCCGGGTGGGTTGATGGTAGGCATCCCCTTCATATCGGGATGATGGTTAGTGGTAGCACGCTCTTTATTGGACCTATATGTCATCATCACCGACATAAATAATCGCCATCGTCATCATCATCATCAGCAGCAGCCTGTTTTACGTCCACTTCAGGGAGAAGGCCTTTAAGGATAATCTCCAATTCTCTCTGTCTTGCGCCAGTTGGTTCCATTTCAGAGCCGCCTACGTGGCGCTGTAGTTACGGAGCTCGGCTGCTGACCAGAGAGGACTCGGTTTCGATCCCGGCCGCGGAGGTCGCATTTTGATGGAGGCGAAACGCTCGAGGTCCGCGTACTGCGAGATTTCAGTGCAAGCAAAGAAACCTCAGGTGGTCCGAGTCGTATTGGAACGTTAAACTCATAAACCAACGTATTGATTTCATTCCTGCGAACTTCTTAATTTCATACCCCCATCTAACCCCTTACCGGCCTCGGCTGCGTCATCATCCCCCGGTATCTCTTCCATCGTTCTCATTGAGCATCGGTTATTTACCCTACTCATTGCGTGACCCACGTAAATCCACTTTTTTTTTTTTTTCGCTTAATGTCAAGAAGTATGTCGGATGCACCTATATATTTATGGTGTGTAAAGCTTAGTAATGAATTTTCCGTGCTATACCTAAAAGCGAGGGCTACTTAAGTGCCTAGTGCCTTCTTAAATGCCTAGTGAGTACCCGAACTCGAGTCTAAAATACTGGATAGCACCGATTCAACACAGAACAGAGAAAGGATACTGATGCACAGGACGAGAGCTTGTCCTGTGCATCAGTGTTCTTTCTATGCTCTGTATCGAATCCGCGCTATCCAGTATTTGATATTTATGAACCAACTAGCCTAGTAACGAAATTTGCTGAAGTCAAGTCTGAGTTCCTAGCCAGTCGTTTCTTTCTCTCTTTTTTTTTTTTTTTTTTTTTTTTTTTTTTTTTTTTTTTTTTTTTACAGGAACGCGCAGTTCACACAACACAACGGGTCTGTTGCCTCGACCTGTCCCTGTTGAACACAGCGCGCCACACGGGCCTCTGGCGCCTGTCAGGGCCGGCCTGCTGGCCTCATCGCGCAGCGGCGGGCGCCATCGCGGCCAGCGCCGCCCGAATGAGGCAGGCTCACACGCACACACACACACACACACTGCTCGCTCGCTCAGCGGATTGCGTTTTCCGCCCCACGCGGCCGACCAAAGCAGTCGTCGTCGTCTCTCGAAATGAAACTAGGCCGACCGCTCGGAGCCGTCGAGGGAAGAAGAGTGGGGGAAGAAGCAAATACACAAAAAGAAAAAAAACAGGGGGGGAAATAAAACGGAGCGCCGAGGAACATGCGCAGAAAAAAGGACTCGACATAAATGTCGGGCCCGCTCGCAGCCTGCGCGCTGTATTCTGACTGCATGCTGGCTCCTGCTGCCCTTCCTGACACTACAACAACAGTGGCAGGAGCATTCAATAGCTAGTTCGTTGGTTGTGCGTGTGTGTATGAACGAGTGGAAGAGAGAGAGATATATAAAAAAAGAGGGAGGGGGGTAGTGAGCTGGTGTGGTGCACAGCGGGCGGCCTGACGATGGGCCTTGGCTTTCCTGGCGAAGGAACTTTCACAATGGGACAGCGGTGGAGCTGTTCCATTGTGAAAGCACGGGGGAGGTGGGGGTATAGTAGCTGGTCATCGTGCGATTACTAACCTAGAGCCGATCACCGCCGTCACCAGGGGGCCCGAATGGCAACCTGTCAACCTCGGTCAAGAAGCGAAAAAAAAATATTTCCATGGTCATCACAAAACAAACGGGCATAAAGATGAGTTGATGGGAGCGGTCGAAGCATTGGTAGAAACAGTTGTCAGCGTCAACGTGAAGGCTGGTCGATAAAAGCATAGTTTACAATGCCGAAAAACATACACGCGCACCCGCAGACGTCTTTTTAATTAATATGTGGGGTTTTACGTGCCGAAAGCACCACATGATTATGAGGCACCCCTTTGTTTAGGGCTCCGGAAATTTTGACGATCTGGTGTTCTTTAACGTGCACTGACATTGAACAGTACGCGGGCCTCTAGCACTTCGCCCCCATCGAAATTCCACCGCCGAAGCCGGGATCGAACCCGCGACCTTCTGGTCAGCAGCCGAGCGTCATAAGCACTGTACAAGCGCTGCGGACTGCAGACGTTTTCTCACTCTCTGAAGAGCTAGTATGGTATAAATACAGACAGACTCGGGAGCCGTATGGATGCTTCTTAGCAATAATCAACCACGCAGGCACGTAGCCAGGATTTTTTTTCGGGGGGGGCCCAAGGCCTAATTGTTCGAAAGAAAGTCTTTCCATGGCAAAAAGAAAAAAAAAGTTGCCCGGGAATATAGAAGGCTGGACGATTTTCGGGGGGGGCCCGGGCCCCCCGGCCCCCCCCCCCCTTGCCTACGTGCCTGCAACCACGTCTATACATTCGCATCTGTTAGGACGTCAGGCAAAATATTTCATGAAGTCCATGTCGTAACCTTCAAAGCATTTCCTTCATAGAATTCGAACCGCATTTGAGATAACTTGTTAAAAGATTCAAGACCTGTTTCGCCTTGTCGCCTGCTTCTGAACCCTCACGCATTGTGCCGAGTACAACCGGTTCCCGTAAGATTAACCAAGACGAAGAGCATTGCGCTCGGTTAAGCTATTCAGAAGAACACCTCGAGTCTCTGATTGCTCATGGCTGTGTGCTTTTACGCAAGACAGTTGGTGTCCGCGGAATGAATATGTCCCTCTTCGATGCTGTGCTCGGAACACCGACCCCCCTATTCAAGAACGTTCCTCCCATTGACATTTCACCTTGAGTTGATCATTGGGTAAATGCTATTATGAGCGTCCGTTTCCACGTTTTGTATCCCACTCTGCGTCTGTGCTTCTTAATTTTCTTTTCCATTACATTTCGTTATCTGTTCACACTTTAATAATAATAATGGTTGGGGTTTTATGTCATATTCCAAAACCACGATATCATTATAATAGACGCCGTAGTCGAGGGCTCCGGAAATTACGACCACCTGGAGTTCTTTAACTTGCGCCTAAATCCAAGCACACGGACCTCTATTTTGCCTTCATCAAAATGCGGCCTCCGCAACCGGGATTCCATCCCGCGACCTTCGGGTCAGTAGTCGAGCACCATAACCACTATAGACCACCACGGCGAGTGTACAGCGAAAGGTCATTTGTCTTTAATTATTGAATTATCAAGATGCATGCAGCCCAAGCTTTTATGGAACTATGGACGCTAGACTGTTCATCGGAGGAAGGAGTTTTTGCTCCGGTGTCGCCGGGCCGAAAGTGTCATCAGTCCATTACCATCGCCATGAGCATAGTGGTTTTGTTGGTCGGGCTCTTGGCGATACGACCGAATATTATCTAGGTCGCATATTTCAGTTTACTTTGTTTTGCATTTTCATTGAATATAGGCACCTGCATGTTGTTTGTTGTAATATTATTTATGTTTCTGTTACTGTGTTAGGCTTCATCGTGTAAAGCTTTTACAATGCTGCAGCTGCATTGCACCAGCAGGTTCCTGTCTTCATTTTTGAACACGTTTACATGCATAAAAACAGGCGCAAGTGTTGTGTTTGTGTAAGTTGTTGTTGCAGATACAGTACGTGGTTTTGCTGTTGTAGGTCCATGCTGTGATGACTGAATTAACTGTTTCACTACAGATTTAGCTGTATATGTGTGGTGTTCGGTTGAACATTGTTTAATTTTCGTGGTTCAGTTGTATTTAAAGCTGGTGACAAAGTACCACCTTGAATACTGTGTATTCAAGGCCACAGTTACAAAATATATCAAAGGTCTTAAGTTCCTCATGCGCACGAGCCTACATAGGTTTATTTAATGTGGTATTTCTCGTCGGTTAAAATAATCATAATGTTAATAATAACAACAATATCTGGAGTTTTAGGCGCCAGAACCACAATATGATTATGAGGCACGCCGTAGTGCATGCTGGGCTACGGAAATTTCGATCAGTGCACTGACGTGGCGCAGTGCACGGGCCTCTAGCATTTCGCCTCCAACAAAATGCGGCCACAGCGGCGGAGATCGAACCCGCGACTTTTAAGTCAGAAGCCGAGCACCGTAACCTCTGTACCAGCGCGGCGGACCTAATCATTTCATTTCATTTCATTTTATTACACCCCTCAGGGCCGGAGGAATTACAGAGGGGGAGCGGTAACAACACTTTGACACACAAAAACAAGAAACAAAGGAACAACAAAAAAGTAAGAGAAAACGCACATGAAACAATAGAGCAAAATGTGAATTTACAGTGAGTTTAGAAAGAGCCTGAGTATACAATGTTAGCTATGGAATTACGGAACTGTTCACGATGAATAATGTTCACAACGTCCGCGGGAAGGCCATTCCAATCGCGAGATGTTCGTGGTAGAAATGAATGATAAAAGTGCGCAGTATTACATGAAGCGAGTCCGACTTTATGACGATGGTCTGTGCGATGGGATACATAAGATGGCTCAGGGATGAGGCGATCGCGTAGTGCAGGATGATGATACGTCTTATGAAACAAGGCAATGCGTGACACTTTTCTGCCCGATAATAATGATGGGAGGGAAAGGTTTGATTTCATGGAAGTTATGCTGGCGGTGCCGCTGTAATTAGAGTGAATGAAACGTGCGGAGTTATTCTGAACCATTTCTGGAGCATAAATTAAGTTTGCTTGGGTGGGATCCCAGACCGGTGTAGCATAATCCAATTTAGATCGAATTAGTGTTTTATAAAGGAGTTTCAAGGAAGGAGGAACATGATAAAAACTTCGACGAAGGTAACCTAACGTGCGATTAGCTTTGTTAATTAAGTGTTCGATATGAGTAGACCATTTCAGGTTTGCTGTAATGTACACGCCGAGGTACTTATATGAAGTGAGTGATTCAAAATTAATGTTATCAATGTAGTATGGTGGTGGGCAGGAAGATTTTCTAGAAACGCGCATGACTTTACATTTATTAACATTTAGCTTCATTAACCATTCGTTACACCAATTAGCAACTCCACCAAGATCAGATTGGAGTAAGGAAGAATCGTTAGTATTCGTTATCTCTCTGAAAATGACACAAGCGTCCGCGAATAGAAGAATGTTAGAGTTTACAACGGAAGGAAGATCATTAATATAAATTAGAAATAATAAAGGCACAAGGACTGAGCCTTGAAGAACGCCTGAATATACATCTGTAAATTCAGAGTTAGAGCCATTAAAGGAAACAAATTGTGAGCGGTTTAGAAGAAAACACTCAATCCATTTCAGTAAATTATTGTCAATATTAAGCTTGTTTAGTTTAAGCAGTAGTAATTTATGACATACCTTGTCAAATGCCTTACAAAAATCTAAAAATATGCAATCGATGATTGATGATCGGTCTAGAACTTGATGTACTACATGAGTAAATGATATGAGCTGAGTGTCACATGAATAATGTTTTCTAAAACCATGTTGTGCTGAAGAGAAGAAAGAGTTTGATTCAAGGAAACTGACAAGGTTGGTGAATATAATGTGCTCAAACATTTTACAACATGTGCTGGTTAAAGAAATGGGGCGATAGTTAAGTGGAGATGTTTTGCTGCCAGACTTGTGAATTGGAATAACCTTCCCCATTTTCCACACTTTTGGAAGAACGTTCCTTTCTTAAAGTTTGTGAGCATTAGTTCCAAATAAAATATTGCGGAATTGAAAATGCTTGCCTTACTATTCAAAACTATTCAGACAGTATAAGATTCGTATGCGCATTCGATTCGGTGTCATCAACCCGTCACGGTAGTCCAGTAGTTATGGTGCTCGACTGTTTACCCGAAGGCCGCGGGATCGAATCCCGGCCGCGGCGGCCGCATTTTTGATAGCGACGAAAAAGCTTGAGGCCCGTGTACTTAGATTTGAGTGCACGTTAAAGAACCCCGGGCAGTCGAAATTCCTGGAGCCCTCCACTACGGCGTCCCTCATAATCATATCGTTTTTCGGGAGGTTAACCACCAACAATTATTAATACTAGATTCGGTGCCATCACTATTCGATTCGGATTTGAAATTTAGAATTAACACGTCCCTACAGTCCGGTACAACTTTAGAAGTCTGTGCCCAATATCACAGGCTCAACACGGCTCTTTTGAGAACAGCGTACTGTCCCAGAATATTTGATTCGTGGTATTTTGATAACTATATATGCTCACTAGTTCGGTCTAACCCACCATGCACACCGACGTGTCGACCGCATGGTGGGCCGGCATTATTTCTGGCTTTAATCGCGTTGCGCTATCCTCTGTCCTCATATTTTCCTTGCTCCGTGTAATAGTTCTTCATTCTCTCCACCTATCTGAGTCTACTTGCCAGCTGGCAGCCGTCTGAAGGGAACAATGGCGATTAAAATAGCAATATTCATGTTCTGTTCTGATCGCATCCATCTATAATACATTAGCCCATACCTTTCAAGGCAAGACACGAGTTTCAGTTTCGGTCTATTATTCTGTCAAGTAAAGGGCCAGTACCCTGCACACAATGTACACAAGAGGGTCCGAACGTCAAAGACTGCAACGGGACCTTCGGTTAGTATAAAACGATAGAAATCTAAATAAACACGTAAAATCGGGAACAAAAATACCATGCAAAGTAATGTTATTATACGAAAGGTAAAGAAGTAGCTAATGCACACCGATGTAAAAAAAAAACAACAACAACGAAGAACTAGGCATACATATTTAGTTACATGTGCAGACAATAACACTTAAGTCCAAGTTTAAATGAATATAAAGATGAAGAATCTATGAGACAATATAAAGACCATTCCATAGGGTTATGACGGTCAGTGGGGTTGTCGTTTGAGGCGTAGTTCGTCTTTAGGCAATTGTAGGCGTATCGTTTCTTTTCATCCCTTTCTTTCTTTCTTCATTTTTTTAAAAGCGTGTGCGGTATAGTGTTTCTGCAACTTTGAACATGTATGTCACTGCTACTTCAAGGAAACAACAAAAAATGGGTCTACAGGAGGTTTGTAAGCAAGCAGTGCCGTCGCCATTGTCATGTCCTTCCCTGTACAGCCAAGCTGCACGAACAGTGCTTTGCGCATGGTCGCGTCCCTGCAGTCTTACCGCGCCGAGGGACTTTTGCGTGAGCGAGCCGCAATTCGCTCGCCTCCATCCTGGATCCTGTATGAATGCACTGCAACGAGCGCGTCCATGGCCACCTTGAGTGCGCCCCCCACCAAACACCTACTCTCCTATCAGCTAGGGGCCTCAGTGAAACCGCTTCACTGATGCCACGGTGTTGTCTACTGAAAAATGACGAGATTGAAATCAAGTAAAGTGCTTTGGGGTGCTAGATGGTACGATATTTTTAAACTGCGCTCGTCCTGCCTACTTCTTCTACATGTGTTTCGTCCTCCGCGCAGTTTTTACTCAGTTTAAAAATATGAGAGTGCACTTCGGCGCAACAGAATCAACGTTGATCTTCAAGTAAATGGTGATTCAGACAGCATTTAAAAAAATTGGGGTGTTGCGAGCAATAACCACGATAGTGATTACAGGACGCCACAGTGGGCAACTTCGGGTCACTTTTGACCATTTGAAAAGGGGCTGAGGGATCAGTTCCGGTAAAGAGAAAGGGGGGGGGGGTGGAGCTTAGAATAACAGAGAGCTGAGCTAGTTGGTAAGTATTCATTCTAAAAAGACAGGGCGTGCAAACACGGACACAAGAAAGAAGTCAGGACACCACAAACGCCGACTAACAACTGAAGAGACGCACAACGGCTGAAAAGAAAGAAGACACGAAAACTTATCTGCGCATGCCCATGCAACAGGCGAACCTATCAATCCGGCACGCGTGGCGGTCTACGTGGAAGGTAACTGTTAAGGCATTTTATTTCATCTTTATGCAAGTTAATCGACGGTTGGCTCACGCATGCGCTACCACTATTCTCGGGGGGGGGGGGGGGGGGGGGGGAGTTTGTGAGAACCCTACGCCTTGTAAGTGGCATCTAAATTAGTGTAAGACTGGGCATGTTGGTACAGCATGCTTAAGATTTAGTTGTATGTGACGCATTTCCCACTGGGTCCTGACATGCTGTCCTCATTTGGTTCACCACAGGTGGCAGTGCATACAACAGCCATCGTTGTCGCACCGCATAACGATACCAGCGTCATCTGCTAACTTTTGCAGGCGTAAGTTTAAGTGGCTTGTTGGTGGGCTAGCTTACGCTGTATCATGGTGAGTGTCCCAACAGCTTCAATAGACGAAGAACGAGGGCATACAGTAGACAACACAAACAGCACCCGCCATGTGTCACAGTTACTCGTATTACCCTTTGTCTGTTTACGCTGTTCAGTTTCATTGTATTTGCTTGAGACCTTAGAATTACGAAGCTTACAAGAATAAGATCTGGGGTGTTCTAGAATAAGAGGTCTAGATTGTGCTAGAAGAAGGGTCGTAGCGTATTAGAATAAGGTCTAGTGCACTCTACTCGCGGAGGCCGCGGGGCGTTCGCAAGACGGAAAGCTGGAGAAACAGCCACGCCGGGACTTGGTGCATGCGTGCAAGGCCCTCAACGAGGCTCGACGAATGCGGCGCGTTTTCGTTGCTCTTTATGGCCGCTGCACGAACGAGAAACGGCCTTTTTTTCTTCTCTTTTTCTTTCCTTATTTTTCCGTGACAAATCCCGCGCGCGCTGCATATTCGCCAAGGATGCGGCCAAGCATAAACACGCGCTCGAATGGACGTACGCGAGGCCGCGAGAGATTACAGCGAACAGGACAGCCTTATACAACTTAGGTCGCACGAACCCACAGGCACACACGCACAGGCACACACGCACAGGCGCACACACACACACACACACACACACACCAAACACGCGCGTTCAAAATGAGAGTTCAGCAATGAATTAACGAGCGGACAGACATACTGGCAATGAAGAAGCAAGTCTGAATTTGCGACAGACCGTTTAATATTACTTCGGGCGAGCGAAAGCTCGTGCCATCAGCATGTATGTATACAACAAAGTTTGCTCGCTCGTATGCGCTTTTGCAATCCAGTCAGAAAACACTCCGCGCGGAAATTCTCGTTCACCGTCTGTCAGCCCATCTGGTAAAAAAAGAGATTTCTAGAACGCGTGGATGGATCGTGCAGGAAAGGAGGGTTGATTCCAAGCAGCTTAATGAACGCACTAATCATTAACTCATTCCCACTTGTTCTTTTCTTCGTAATTAAATGAGCATTGCTGCCTTGAACGTACACAGACAGTATGACAGCTGTTGAAACAAAGTTAGCTATGCAAATGCTTCTGGCAGCTTGATATTCGGTGTTATTCGAGGCAGCTAAGCGGTGCTAATTGCGAAGAAGTCAGCTCGGAGCCGTGTAAACTTGCCGATAAGGGAAAAAAAAAGAAAAGAAACGCTCTGACTAGAAAATAACTGACGACTCGATCTATAAGAGCGCACTGAAAAAACTATGAGCTTAATGTCGGTAAAGCGATGACTGGGGCTTGTTAGTTCGTGTCATTGTTTTGATCATGCGCTGATTGAAGGACTCACGACGAAGAAGACACTCAGACGGACAGAAGTTAACGGGACAAAGCGCTTCTTCGTTGGGATTCTTTCAATCAGCGCATAATCAAAACTAAGCTGCCGGCCGGCACAAAAAAAAAATCACAGCATATCCACGGAGTGAATGATGATGAGTGGGCGAAGCTGCGGAGGTTCATCGGTAAACCGTGAATCTTCCGTGAATTCTGCCCAGTACATCATCACCGACGTGAGATCGGGCGCGTTTATACTAAAGGTTCGATGAGTTATGACGACTTGCAGGTCACTTTAATTTTACATGTACGCTGTGAATTTTCATTGTTTAGAAAACCATTGCTTTAGAAAACACCTTGCGTCTTTCGTTAAGCAGCTGGCGTCTTTTTCGTTTTGCTTTAGAAACATCTGGCGTTCTTTCGTTTTGTTTTTACAAAACATCTGGCGTCTTTCGTTGGTTTATTTCATCAATCAACGGCGTTTTGAACAAAATTTTTATTGTTTAATCACGCACAGGAGAAATCTCACCAGGCACTACCTTGGAGGTAAACAATGGCTGCTAATGGGAATGAAAGACAGAAGAAGTCGGCTTTTAGCTAACACTTACACTTCTACAGAGACAGAAGAATTCGGCTTTTAGTTAACGCGCACGCTGCGAATTTTTTATTGTTCAACAACGCACAGGAGAAATCTCCCACCGGCACCACCTTGGAGGTCAAAGGGTAAGACTTGTTACTCACTACTACGAGCACGACGAGGGACGAACGGGTGCCGCCTTAAGGAGCTTCGCCCCTAAAAAAACAATTAGTGGCGCAAGGCTGGAACCATCAGCGGAGCTAGTGTTCGACCTAGCTAAATTTTACTACTATTGTCATGCTTTAGCTGAGGGGCCAAGTTTCTGCTAGTAGTGCTAAGTATGCCTAGACTTACTTGGCTAGACATGTCACGTGACTCGTTCAATATTTGCGAGACATGTACCGTGGAACTCAGAAAGTTACATCAATGGTCACTGCATGGATTCGTAGATTCCGAGTGGAATTGGCGAAGGAAACTGAGGACTTCATTGTCTACGCTAATAAGCAACGGTATTTTTTTAATGCGCGTACACTTACGTATCAGTAATGATCTACGAGTCTAAAATCAATGGACGCGTTTTTTTTTTCTTTGTTGCTTGTTTTGTTTATTTCCCTTCGATTGCGCTTAACATTTGGCGGGCGTGCGAAAGGATAAAACTGTTCCACAGGCACAGATGTCAGCCTGCACGAATGCCTGAATAGACTCCCGATTTTGTTTCGTAGAGGTCCCATTAGTTAGTACGTGGAACTGTCTTTTTCTTGTTGCTTCCTTGTGCACAATTTGAGCATACCAAATTACCTTTCAAGTGGAACGTATGTGACTGCCAAAATTTTACTATTGTTGCTTGTTTGCATGATAAAGCACCTTTTAAGAAAAGATCCGGCTTTTTCGTAAAATTTTTTTCACTAACGAGGATATCGAAAACGCTTTTTGCTGCGCTATCCTACACTTCAACACGTGTAGGAACACTTATAGAAAACGACATCGTAATGCAATTGTGTCCCCGCCTATTCCATCAATTAACAATGGATATGAAATAATTATTCGTAGATATGAAATAGCGAATAAATTAAATGAAACTGATCAGTACACATAGTAAGCAAGCAAAGTACACTGAATTATTCGTAACAGTCAAGAGTGCAACACTAAATTAAATACCTTCAACTAAGCAACATGATACGGTTTGGACAAACATTGAACGTAAAAAGGTCAGTGGACCCTATAACGTTACCCACCAAAGGAAATTAGCGTACGAACTAGTGATGCAGAACTATCGGTAAATTGACTATCGAGAGTATCGATAGTTTCTTTGAAACTATCGATAGTGTAAACAAACTATCGATAGTGCTACTATCGACAAACTATCGATAGTGCAATCGGTAGTACCATCGTTAATATTACTATAGCGATATTACTGCCACACGTGTTCATTGCTTTGTTTTGACGTATTCGGGTTTCACCCACAAAGACTGTTAGCAACGTTTGACGCAGACCGCTTCGTAATCTTTGAGAAGTTTCACAATTGCTTAAGATCATTCTGTTAAGATTGCGCGCCGGACGCGAATAGTCAAGTTTATTCGAGAGCTTACGCGAGCACCAGCGATAGCGCTGGAAGGTTTGACGACTGATGTATAAAGGACAACGCGTTCCATCGATGATCAGATTACTCAACGGCTGACAACTGCTCCCGCTGCTATCAGTGCGCAGCATGTATCGCTTGTATTTTGAGTTTTGATTTTCTGGGCACAAGTTCGCCCAAATAAAGATTTCCTTATTTCCCAGTCTTGCTGCAGCATTTTTCACCGTCACAACCACGTGACAATACTATCGATAGTGGTGTGAATAATGATGCGGTTGCTGGCCGGCTATATTGCCAAAATAGTTGCGATAGCCTACTATCAGCATCGCTTAATTTATGAGCATTTTTTGGCAGATAAATCATTTCCGCCGTGAAAATGGCAGAAAATATCCATCAATAAATTCGTATCCGAAAGCAACCAGTTACACCTTACAATGACCTTCTTGATATTTTTTTATTTTGAAATCATAAAATGCAATGTCAATTTGAAGCCGCGCAGTCCCACCACATGTGAAGGCTTCCTTTCCGCTAAAGCTGAATAGTGACTTTATGATCATGTGTCAGTAAAGCACTCAGGTGAAGAACACAAGTATGTCAACTTTCTTGCCCTTCAGCCTGCTCCTCCGGCTGCACTATATATGTACCACGCGCGCGGGGAACCAAGTTTATTCTGCAGTGAGTCCGCGCTGTTGATTTTATACTATCGATAGTACCATCGAATTTTTTACTATCGATAGCGCTATCGATAGTATTTTTCACCATCGATAGTTCGATAGTGAGTCAGCTATCGATAGTATCGATAGTACCATCGATAGTTCTGCATCACTAGTACGAACTGAAGAAAAACTTGGAGGACGCTTGAGCTTCGCCTTCAAGAGCAGGACGCGATAGTGTAATCCGACCCAGTGCGCATCGCCTTCTCAATCGCTAGCCTGGCTTCGGTTCTCCTCAACCGTGCCGAAAGGAAACGAACGACTGTGTGCGTAACATTGGACGTTCCAAACTATCCTAGAATGCCTACTGCAAGTGCAGTTGTTAAGTGTCCACTACGCCATAATTCTTCCTTTTGCGAATCAGCGAAGGGCACACTACACGTGCGTAACGTAACACGCGAACCTACGCAGATGCTCACTATGTTGATGCTTTTGCAGCTGAGGATGATTAAATATGTTCGAGCGCTTTGTAATGGGTCGGCCTTTAAAACACCCGCTCTTTGCGGAATTCACATGTTTTGGCGCGCTTGGTGCGATTCTATGCTTCTGCCGCGCAATATTACATGCGTTAAAGGGGTGGTGCCACCAAATTTGTGGCTTGCGCGTTCTTTGCTGTAAGCGTTTCCTGTAGCTCCAGGAAGCATGATGCACGCACCAAAATTCATGTATTCTCGCTAAATAATTTAATATCGCCTTTTGATTTGGACAACTTTCGGTTTCGGTTTCTGGGCGCCGAGGTTGGGCAGTGACGTAGAAGTGTAGGAGGCGTGGTCACGTGACCACACAAGGCTGTGACGCACATAGCCAGGAAGCGATCGAAACTCGGCGAGTGATGTAGCAACCGATGCTTTGCCGGTACTATAGTGAACTAGAATATATTCTAGTTCACTACAACCGGTACGTACGTTGCGGAAGTGGCGGAGGTCCGGAGGTCACTCACGTTGCTACAGCAGATTTGGTGTGACGTCACTACAACTTTCGTTGCCCATCCTACAGATCTACGTCAGTGTTCGCGCGCTAGCGATGGGTTTCGATCGGGAGAATGAGCATTTAGGTACACTTTGGAAGGGAATTAAAATATATTCTAAACGTTTGCTGTGTCCGACCCTTCGTGTGGAATGTCCTTGCATACAGAGGAAACCCACAACAGGCTTGTTATAGCCTCGAAATTTGATGGCACCACCCCTTTAAGGAGACTCCTTCCACTACATGACATTCATATAGTGTTTTTTCCCCATGCAGTTTGAAGCAATAGCGTTGCTCTGTGGTAGAACACCTGCTTGCCACGAAGACGGCCTGGGTTTGATTCTCGCTCGAACCGAAGTTTTATTATTTATTTTGTTCGCATCTTTCCCGATTTTCTGGTCACGGACAAGATCATGATTTTTCTATCACAACCAGCGACGCCGACACCGGAATTTCTGCGAAACGAGCTCTTTAACGCTATCGCGTTAAAAAATCACGTAGTCACAGGAAAAGAACAGAAAAGGATAGAACATATCACATAATCCCACGAAAAGAGCAGAAAAGAGCACATAAACACAAGCCAAACACAAGGCAAACACCGGCGAACCAACGCTCCGCAGTTCGTGCAGCTTTCAGCTGCGGTAGAACTGACTTAGATTTTTTTTATTATTATTGCAGCCATATAATACACTCTCCATATAGGAATAGCAGAGAAGGATTCTAACATATAACCGCTAATATCATTCTCCATAACCTTCACTGGAAATATTATAACCTCGTTACAAGTCGAGTTCCATCTGCTAAGTAGAATTTATCTGCAACAGTATTGTGCTTACATCTACAGCGTACCTTAACAGTGCGAGCTCGTGGTCTTTTCCTTCTTTCCCCAATTCATCACAACGCTTTCCTTTGTAGTCAATGCGCCTGTCGAGCTACTTATCCCATCATTTGTATTCGATTATCTTTGGTGCCGTTGTTCTCCCAGCGTTCAAGCCTCTACAACTGTCCGTCGTCGTTGAAAAAAAGAAAGTAAAACCTGCAGGCTGCTGTCTCTATTGCCCGAGGATCGAGTGTGCACTCCGCTGTGCAAAGAACTCGGAGGTTCACCGTAGCTCCAGCGTTCAGTGAAAGACAATGCTCGCATCTATGTGCACAGCAACGCGGTCTCGACAACGGCACCTTGAAGTTGTAGCAGCTGCGCTCACACTGCACTGTCGTCTTTTGTGTTTTTCTCTCCCGCTTCGCACAGCCTAAATTCCCTATGCCCTGCGTTACAAATTCTGTGCATTACGGCGAAAGTGAGGGAGATACCGCCACCTAAAGAAATCTAGGGACTTTACCCTCAGCCAAGCAAGAATGAGAACCGGTTTGTATCGGACACAAACACACACGACGTATGGGTCAAACACATTAAATCTTGAACACCTCGCACATGCCAGATGGACGACGATCTCGTTTAAGAACGCAGTGACTGAAAAACATCGAGATAAGCCAGTGTCGTTTGAGTACTTACGAGTGGGAAGAGAAGTGGGGGGGGGGGGGGGGGGCATTCATCCTCCTTTGAACTTATGCGAATGACACCAAGTCAAGCTCTTACGTGCGTCATTCATTAGCTTCGTGAGAGTACGCGTGCGACACTAAATGCACAAGACGAATGGTAGTTTCGTGCCTTAAGCAGGTTTGTTATCACAGTTTCTGTCTTCATGCGCGTATTTTTTACTCGCTCCTGCGAAAGCATAGACCTTTGGCCATGTGTCAAGGCAATGCGATGCCTCTCAGCTCTTTCAGTAAGGTTGTTTCTAAATCCGCGAACCTGTACTGTATGCTCTTGGCTACATCGGTATCTCATGTGACATATACGTCATGTCAGAAGCTCAGGAGAAGATAACGACATGAAGAGATGAATATTCTTGAACAGGGGGCGTCGCTGGAGCCAACGTTTGGACAAGTGGTCCCGTCTTCTGTAAGGCAGCAACTGCCTTGAAGAAGAAAGATGTGTATCTCGCGTAACTTGTAACATGCTCCTAAACACATCGGTATGGCGCTTAACTTATACGTCATGTAACTTGTAACATGCCCCTGATCTTATCGGCAGACCACGTAACTTACACCTCGTGCAACTTATACCTCATGTAACCTACAGTCCTCGTGACGTATTTCGTGTAACTTGTGACGTGCCCCGTGTGCCACATCGGTATCTCACATAACCTACATTACGGCATGATTTTGCTTTCATTGCCCCTTGAAAGGTCTACTCGCCGTCACCACTGTTAGACCACTGATTATCATATCTTCACCGTCACGTCAAAGAAAAACTCACAAGGTCCCTTGCGCATTCACCTAAGATGACTCGAAGGCGAAAGCCACCTTGTTTTTCTTCTCAATCTATATATTGATCCTGCCCCGACACCCTCCGAAAGCTTTGTGCAACGAGCGTGGTTTTGCACTGCCTCGAGGATCGGAGGCCTGGTTTTGTACTGCCTCCGTGATCGGCCCACCTTTGACCAAGCTACGATGTCGTGAGAGGACGGCATCATGTGACGTCACGTCACGCAAAAATTGGTGACGTCGTGACGACGTCACAATATTTTGATATTTGTGACGTCGTGATGACGTCATCGTGATGATTTTTTTTTTCATCACTCGTGCTGTGCCCGATCGACGCCGCAGCACGCCGACAGTCAATTTTCGCGATTGATGAGGCATCCAAGCCTTTCGCCTTAACAAAAAAAAAAAAAAAAAAAGAAATGGAAAGGTTCGCCCAGTGCGAGTTGCTAATCCGTACACGTTCTTCGCGACCAAACCGCGTCGAGGAACGAATGGATTAGTGGCGTGTCTACCCTCTTCGAAAAAGAGAGTGACGCAGTGCGATAGAAGGAACATGTCCCAGAGACAGGGAAGAGCTACGAAAAATAGCACAAGACGGTATCAAGCTTTCTTCCTACTAGCTGTTCTGGTCACAGCTCTCTCGTCATGGCAACATTTGAATATGTAGGTCAGATTTTCACATTTAACAGGCGAGCTTTTACTTAGGTCTTGAAACATACACAGAACGTCTGTTGCGTTTAAATGCAGGTACTTTTACCTTTATAAAGGTTGTAGTAAAGCTGTACCCTTGAATGCACGCCGAGATATCTTAGCGCATAACTGCAACTGCGCTCTTTTGCATTGCTCACTGATCCATGGTGTAATCAGATAATTACAATTTCTTCATTCATTTCAATTGAGCCACAGCATTGATGACTGTACATAAGTTGTGCATAGCGCATATGTTATTTACCATTTTTCCCGCTCGGAAAGTGGAAGAAGTGTCACAGTCGTGACCTGCACGACAGCTCTATAAAGGTTGTCATTCTTCGAGCTGCCACACGTACGTGGCCAACGGAGTAACGCTGCCTGTGTGCCTCGCGTCGCTACCTTTATCAAGTACACTAGATCGACATGCCTTACTTCGGTGACAATGAGACAGTTTAGCTTGTTGCGCGTTGTCGCGTATGACGTGCCGAATACGTAATATTGAGTATACGTAAAACGAGCATTCCGTATCATCATATTCTTAGATTTCATTTTTTATCCTAACAACCAAGTAGGAAGGGGTAGCCTTCGCCAAGGAATGGTGACCACTCCTTAATTAATTTATTTTTTTATTTTTTTAAAAATTCTCACTCAGAGCCAGGGAGGTGCCACAACACCCCACCTCACTCACACGTACTGGCCCAGACCCACCGATCCTCTATTTCTATCCATATTTTTAATTTCCTTTTTCGTTTTTTTCTTTTATTGTTTTTCACACGCCATATACGATCCGTGTCCATGAAGAAACGTCGCTGGACAGCTCGCCCGAAGCCCAGGAATGGCTCCGGCGCCCAGGCCGGTTCCCTCATTCCTGCTTACATTTTTCTTTTTTTTTTCTTTCTCTTTTCGAGTGTTTAGCGTGAGAATGATGCCGTCAGCTGCCAAAGTGGAAGAGGAGGGGAGCCGAACTAGCTCAAGGTCAGCATAATTGCCTTTTTTCTGCAGAACCGGGACAGGATAAACATCGCTGCTGCTGCAGCTTTTGGCGCCGCCGCAGCCGTCGCTTCTGTCGCGAGAAGCGTGTGCCATTATCCTGCAGGGACTCGGCTGTTCGTTTCTTTATTTATTTTATTTTATTATTTTGCTGTTCTCTCTTTTTCTTTCTTTTGCATTTGACCTCACCTGGCCCCACACAGCGCCGTTTTCGACGTTGTTAAGCCCTTGTACAACCACGCGTAGACCGAGGAGGCGATAAGAAAAAATAACAACATGATCTGCGTGCGTGGCACTATTACTAGATGCGGAGACTGCGGCAGCGCGACCTTCTAACTGTTCCAATTACTGGATCGAGGCAAGCACGCAGCCGTTCGGTACAGATGCTTGCGTGCTTTCTCTGAGTTATGTATTTCCCCTTTTACCTTGCTGCTAACATTTTTTTAGATCGCCTAGTTTGTTTGATGACATCAAATTTATTTCAAAGGGACACTAAAGAGAAAATACGATTTTTCTCGTATTATTAGCCCTTTGAGACGATTTCTACACGATCGTGTATACCACTCGTTTTTTCCTAGTTGTGTCGAGTAGGGTCTCAGAAAGAGCAAGGCACACTGAGGCTTGGGTGAATTGAACCACATGCGTAATAAATGCGCCTTTATTCTGCTCCGCACGCTTACATGTGATAACTTTGCTGAAGCCACTACCATGTTCGACGTGCCGCTTTCCGCGGGCCACGTCAAATGTATAATTTTTCTGTGCACGAAGTGAACATAAGCAAGAACGAATTTGCAATATATATATATATATATATATATATATATATATATATATATATATATATATATATATATATATATATATATATATATATATATATATATATTCTAGCCGGTGATTTCATTCTTTTTACGCATAAACTGAACATGAATGACATGGAAAAGACATATTTAACTGCAATTTAAGGATAATTACTATTAACACTTAAATCAACATATTGTGACATTATTTTTGCTGCAATAGAAATCGAGCGCCATGAAATAATGTGTAAATATGACAAATTTACGGACAGTTGTTCATTGGTGGCGCCTGAAAGCGTTGACTCACTCTTTCACAATACGAAAAGCACTACTCTTGCCGACTCTTGCCGCGAGAAGTTGCTTTTGTAAGCGAGAAAACGTGCAATTAAAAGCAACGCAAAGACAAAAAGGCAGGTTGCGTCGCCGCATTGAAGTTACGCGCCACCAACTCTCCGTGACGTCACAGATTTTGACGGCGACGATCTACATAGTTAATAATCCGTAAAAATTAAGTACATTGGCCACGGACTTACCGTGTCAAGTTTAGGGAAATTTTGTTGAGCCAATATGGCCTAAATACTAATGAGAACTAACAGACAGTAATGCCACCGCCGTAATGACCGTAATGACAGTAATGACGTAATGCCGTAACACCGTAATGACAGTAATGACCGCCGCCGTAGCTCAGTGGTAGAGCATCGGACGCGTTATTCGAAGGTCGCAGGTTCGGTCCCTGCCGGCGGCAGGTTATCTTTTCGTCCACTTTACTTTCTTCACATTTATATTCTAATTACTACAAATAACACCCCCTATACTTTCCTTGGCATTACTGTCTGTTAGTTCTCATTAGTATTGTGTCTAACAAAGAAAAACGAGCCCTTAAGAGTAATCTTCTTTCCTTCATTCATAGCGAGGGTCTCGTTCTGGCAGACATGATGCCTTCAGGTAGTATGCGAGGGATTATTGGTCAGTTGCCTGCTCGTAAATAGATCACGTGCTACGTGACGCCAAAAAGGCAAAAAAAAGAGTGTTCCACACTCGCCGCCATGGCTGCGACTGGCGCTGTCTGACACTCCTAAGTTTCAATCCACATATATACCCCATAAAGTGGACGGGGAGATGACCGCCGCCGTAGCTCAGTGGTAGAGCATCGGACGCGTTATTCGAAGGTCGCAGGTTCGGTCCCTGCCGGCGGCAGGTTATCTTTTCGTCCACTTTACTTTCTTCACATTTATATTCTAATTACTACAAATAACACCCCCTATACTTTCCTTGGCATTACTGTCTGTTCTCATTAGTATTGTGTCTAACAAAGAAAAACGAGCCCTTAAGAGTAATCTTCTTTCCTTCATTCATAGCGAGGGTCTCGTTCTGGCAGACATGATGCCTTCAGAGTATGCGAGGGATTATTGGTCAGTTGCCTGCTCGTAAATAGATCACGTGCTACGTGACGCCAAAAAGGCAAAAAAAAGAGTGTTCCACACTCGCCGCCATGGCTGCGACTGGCGCTGTCTGACACTCCTAAGTTTCAATCCACATATATACCCCATAAAGTGGACGGGGAGATGACCGCCGCCGTAGCTCAGTGGTAGAGCATCGGACGCGTTATTCGAAGGTCGCAGGTTCGGTCCCTGCCGGCGGCAGGTTATCTTTTCGTCCACTTTACTTTCTTCACATTTATATTCTAATTACTACAAATAACACCCCCTATATTTTCCTTGGCATTACTGTCTGTTAGTTCTCATTAGTATTGTGTCTAACAAAGAAAAACGAGCCCTTAAGAGTAATCTTCTTTCCTTCATTCATAGCGAGGGTCTCGTTCTGGCAGACATGATGCCTTCAGGTAGTATGCGAGGGATTATTGGTCAGTTGCCTGCTCGTAAATAGATCACGTGCTACGTGACGCCAAAAAGGCAAAAAAAGGAGTGTTCCACACTCGCCGCCATGGCTGCGACTGGCGCTGTCTGACACTCCTAAGTTTCAATCCACATATATACCCCATAAAGTGGACGGGGAGATGACCGCCGCCTTAGCTCAGTGGTAGAGCATCGGACGCGTTATTCGAAGGTCGCAGGTTCGGTCCCTGCCGGCGGCAGGTTATCTTTTCGTCCACTTTACTTTCTTCACATTTATATTCTAATTACTACAAATAACACCCCCTATACTTTCCTTGGCATTACTGTCTGTTAGTTCTCATTAGTATTGTGTCTAACAAAGAAAAACGAGCCCTTAAGAGTAATCTTCTTTCCTTCATATGGCCTAAATACAACAGGAAATCAAAGAAATCCGTGATGACGCACTGACACTCATGCGCAGATATTGTGGCGCGAAATCTGACAAATGAAACTTTTACCCTGATTTTCTCCTCTATAATTAACCTATGACGGTGAAATTAATGACAGGAGAGTTTTCCAAGAATAATTTATCAGTCTAAATCGATTCACCGGGTCACCTCGGCGTCCCTTTAAAGCCGTAAAATCTCGCTAAGAGTAAACGATACAGACGACATGTTAACTCCAAAAATACAGCAGCCCCTCATGGATGTGGAATTCGGTTGATTGAAGAACAAAGTGACTCTGTAATCATCATCACCTACGTATTTACCGAGCAGGATGCTGACAGGAGGCGTCTTGATACTAATGACTGTGCATCGATGTTAGACGAGGTGCTCTTGTTGAAGTGTCTCCGCTTTCCCAGCTCACATGCACATCGAAAAAGAGATACAGTGAGCTGAAAGTGAACGCCAACCCGTGCATAATATATTTTAAGACAAATGCGATAAAAATTGCCCACAGTTTTGAATCCACTTTATTCAGTTTCATAAGCGCCATATCTTATACAAACAGTAGCCAAGAATGTTTTATGCAAACTCATAGTCGTTGTCGTAGCAGGTACCACCCGCATTTTTCCGGTCCTGTGAACACAAATTAGTGTTCAACAATAGCCGTACGTATCCTGTGAAAACTTAAACCGTTTGTTTGTTTGTTTGTTTGTTTGTTTGTTTGTTTGTTTGTTTGTTTGTTTGTTTGTTTGTTTGTTTGTTTATAACGTGTGTGCACTGCTGTAAATGCACGGCTTTTAATGAGACACAGAACAGCGAGGTTCCACTACAGCACGATAACTTAATTCATAATCATCGTTGTTCTAATCATCATTAGTGTTTACACAGAGTAGAAGAGTACAGAAGCCTACCAAAACCTTGGTACATGTGCCTGTCTAGACGTACGCACGCTAAGCAGGCCCCCATAAACTACAATCTGGAAACATGGCCGTGGTGTCCCGGTACGTGCCATTCGAACATTCGTATACCTCGGATTACAGCTTATTCGATTGCTTACTGGAGGTTACCTGCTTCTTCATTAACTAAAAGCGATTGAACAAATAACATCCGGAACGAACGATTAAATAAATACACTTTTCTTTGCCAGGGCCTGACGAAGACGCATCCTCTTAGAAAAAAGAAATCGCTTACGTGCTTCTCTCATTAGAGCACAGTTGGCTTTATACTTCTAGAATCCGTCTTTCTCTGAACTTTACGTCTGAATTCTTTGAATTTGTGTCCATAACAGGTGTCACATGCCTCTAACTGGGATTCCTGTTTTTAATTTAATGTACTCGTAGAATATCGTGTATACTTGCGCGATAACATTATTACGGCAAACAAAGGAGACGCGTCGGTATATTGCGAAGCAAAGCGCTTCTTAATTAATCCTCGCGGAAACAATGCCAGTCCGCATTCCCTATGCCTATGCATATAGAGAGATGCCCCGCTTTATCGGCAAAAAAACATGGTCACGTTTCCAGTTTCTTCTAATCTTACACCTTGTTTGATTGTCTGGCAGTCGGCCGGCACTGCATCTCGTCTGGAAATAACGGTCGAACAAAGGAATGAAAGAACATGACGATGGCATCTTATCGGCACTCCTAGAGCCAGCCTTTGTAAAAATACCGAACGCTTGTTGTTCGGTATTTATTCTATATTCAGCCTGTTGTTCGCTTTTAGAGGAAATAGCAGGAAGTTTACTCCAGAGTGGAACGTGCCGACGCTTCGGCCGTTCCGTTAGCGGTTAGCTATAGTGATGACGTCGCAAACCCGTGGCTCTTTCCTGACTGCCTACAGTTTGCTGACTGTTGGAATCGATACGGTACACGCTTTTGCCCGGGAGTGCGTCTAAAGAAAGCCGGTATCGGTACAGCATTTGTGACCAAGATGGCTAGGACGAGTGAGAGAGAAAGAGGGGAGAGGGGGAAGGCAAGGATGTTAACCAGAAGGAAAACTCCGTTATGTTTTCCTACATGGGGGGACAAGAGAGGCGCGCGTGGTTGTGCGATAAGAGGGTAAATAGAGAGAAAGAGAGAGAGAGAAGGAGCACAGGCAAACCATCACAATCCCTCGCCACTGCAGCTGCCTGTCACTATGCAAGTAACACTCACATGTCGCTGAAAACACCACCAATACAGGCTACAGCCTCTTGTGCAAGGTCTCTTGTCCTTAAACACTGCAAAACTGCCTTCATCACACCGGCCTGCTATGACCTATCAGGCCGAGATTCAAAAATGGTTTCCTCCGATATATGGCTCTTGTAAAGGCGAGACATTGCTGTTGTGAACGATTGTCTCTGTACATTATAGTGAGTACTGTCACACAAAATGTTTTCGAGCCTCAAAGGTCTTCTCGCGACCGCAGTCGTCCCACCATGCCTTGTCGCTCACTGCGTTGCGGAATGCGAGAGACCGCACGCGAAGCGAATAACGAGTCTACAGAGGTAAATACAGCGCAGCTCCGGCGCTTCGGGGATGAATTTACAAGCGCAGACAGTCATTCGCAGACACGTCAGTACGTAGGTAGTTACTGTTCGATATCCGGGAGCAACCGCCGTAACGGGGATGGCCGGTGTAGCAGCACAGTGGGAGTTGAGTCAGCTGCGTGCATGCCGCCTCGGGCCCAACGTGGTCGAAGTATTTTCGTTTAATATTTGCGTTTTTGATCACCATCATCACGACCGCCGTCGCAATTCTCATCATCATGAACAATACTGTTACAAACAATTTTGTCTGTGTCACGTTACGGATTCTTTGAACCTCTAGCACTGCATCATACTGCGCTATATCACTAGAGGTGCCCACTATTATTCTAAGGGAAGAAAATACATGCACATCTATGACGAAATTGATATTTGGGCTTACGGCGTACTGTAACTGCAGCGCAGTGTGCTATGAATGACACTGCAGCGGGGGTCTCGGTATTAAATTTGTATATCAGGGTTTCTTAATGTGTTACCAAAACCACTCTACACAAGTGACATTTGCAGTTCCAACCCATGAGAATGTGGACAGGGGATCGAACCAGCTACCTAGCGATCGTGAGTATATCTATCTATCTATCTATCTATCTATCTATCTATCTATCTATCTATCTATCTATCTATCTATCTATCTATCTATCTATCTATCTATCTATCTATCTATCTATCTATCTATCTATCTATCTATCTATCTATCTATCTATCTATCTATCTATCTATCTATCTATCTATCTATCTATCTATCTATCTATCTATCTATCTATCTATCTATCTATATTTTCTTTGATGTAATAAATGGAGGAGTTGTCACCATTTGCTGACGACGGCTAACCCTTTTGACTTGGTTAGCAGCCTAAATTAAGGACAAAAAAAAAGAAATTCCTGCGTTAGGTGGTTAAATATCGCTATCCAAATGTTATCGTTGTAGCCATGCCAGCGAATGTCCGGGCCACTCAAGTACGAAACGCATAGGTACGATGTATCCGAGCCAGTATTTATCGCAAATGCCAGCGTCTTCAAAGAAGCGTCGGAGCGCTTTTTTTTTTTTATTAGTATTGCTTCGTCACGCTTGGATTTTGATTGTCGTAGGACTACTAAGTTGGCGAATGGAATGCCAGATACGGGTATAAACTGAGCTCCCGCTCCGAGCAGCTGTAACAGAAGGAAACCGCGCCACGAAGACCGCGACGGCCTGACACGTGCAAGAGCCATGCGAGAACTCGTCGTCACCGCCAGTGCAAACTGCGCACGAGCCGGTGACAACTGTGCACGGGATATTCCGCGAGGAAGGAAGCCGCGTATCTGGTTATTCCGGCCGCGCTCTCGTATCACAGCCGGTGGAAACGATGTGCCCGCATGGCTTGCATGGAGTGCCTGCTTTCGGTCTGCTTCCTTTCCTCAGTTCTTATTTATTTGTGTTCCTTTTTCTCTCCCGTTGCCTCTACTGCGACGATTAGATTTTACGGGGCTCTCCTCCTCACACAGCCCCTCCCCAGCGGATACGTATTACCGCATACCTTGGGCTGCTGCCAAGCCCTTGACGACCAATGACGTAGCACTCTTCTTAGGCATGGATAGTGAGCTCATCACCACGAGCCTTCGCTGAGAGGAGGTCGCGTTCGCCGAATGACCCACACCAAGGATTCTTTTTTTTTATGTTTCCTGTTGAGTACGTTGTCACTACGTAGGGCTTGCTTTTTATATCGGTAGTGACGAGGCTTTTATTGTGTTCCCCTCGCAAAATCATTTTCCAGTTGAAATCGCGCACTTGGAGTTCCACGATTCTCTTGAGCCCTAATAAGGCTCGCGTAATGTTTCCAGAATTCCTCGGAATGCCGTAAGAATCAGTCTCGTGGTAGCGCAGACAATGGCTACAGTAAAACGGAAAAAAATTCGGCAGATCCCACACATTCTGGGAGTCGATGCCATGTGAAGCAGTAGGCGATTAGTGGCCTATACCGATTTTTTTTTTTTTATTGCTGTGAGTCAAGTGTTGGACCGACCTCGTGCATTTTGAGTAGTTACGGGCATATCGTGGGCAGGCCCGTAGCGAGGAAACTTTTTGGGGTGGTAGGAGCGCACTTGCTGAAGGTCTTGACTATTTGAAGAAAGTGCCTGCTTGAGGAATCAACAATTTGAAGGGGGGGGGGGGGGGGGTCTCCTAGGGCTTTTCCCCGCACACAGGCCTCTATAGCATTTCGCCGCCATCGATATGCGAAGACCGCTGCCGGGATCGAACCCCCGACCTTGCGGTCAGCAGCCGAGCACCGTAACCACTGCACCACCGCGGCGGACTGTTACTTCATTCGAATGTAAGAATAGCGTGATGCGAACTTTTAGCCGCGGATCGAATCCCGGCCTTGGCTGCCGCATTTCGATGGAGGCGAAATGCTTGAGGCATGTGTACTTAGATTTAGGTGCACGTTAAAGAACTGCAGGTTGTAGAAATTTCCGGAACCCTCCACTACGGCGTCTCTCGTAATCACGTCGTGGTTTTGGAACGTAAAACCGCAACGATGATGCGAGCTTTAAGACCAGCTGTTTCCAACCGGACAACGCGACGTTGACCAAGTGAAACGACCTTCACTCGAGAAGCGCTTGTTGCGACGAACTTTATCGCTATAGTCTCGAGTTCAGAGAAGACGAGGCGGAATGGCCTTGTCTAGACACTGCCATGATCTCCAGCGGTCTCGTGTCGTATCACTCGGCGCAAATGTCGAGCACACGGCAAGAACACCTCAAGCCGTGCCCCCGCCGATGATAAGATAACTGCCCTATCTGCGGCCGTTAATGACGACGCAGTACATTTACGAGTAGTAATTTCATTACAGGAGGCGTTGATCTGTAGCCACTGCATTTTCTAAAAACGTAATAATAATAATAATATCTGGGGTTTTACGTGCCAAAACCACGATATGATTATGAGGGACGCCGTAGGGCTCCGGAAATTTTGACCAACTGCTGTTCTTCGACGCGCACTGACAATGCACATTACACGGGCCTCTAGCATTTTGCCTCCATCGAAATGCGACCGCCGCGGTCGGGATCGAGCCCACAACCTTCGGGTCAGCAGCCGAGCACCGTAACCGCTACACCACCGCGGCGCACTTTCTAAAAAAAAAAGAAATAAAAGGAAAAAAAAACGTGTAAGTGATGTTTAGTATAGATGGTCGCACCTTTAGATTCTCTTTGCAACTGCTGTTCACTAAATATGCAAAATAACGACGTTCAGAACTTCAGTAACCAAACACTAAAACTTAAAGTTTTATTGCTTCGTCGGCGCACAGCGCGCTTGCTCAAAATGAACGTTTATTTTCTCTCTCTCTCTCTCTCTCTATCTCGCTATTGCTTCGTTATTAAAACTAGTTATTAAGATTGACTCCCTGTTCTATACAGCCGGGATCAAAGAACAATTCAGATAATGTTTCATTTGCGTGGCAAGAAGTGCGTAGCTTACCGGAATATTCAATATTTTACAATGCGACCAAATGTCTTTCTCATATGGGCAGTGTTCAACGGTCCTCGGAAGCCACGCGCTTCGCAGTGCGATACTATACAGTTTTACCAGAACGTTCCGGTAGGTCTTTGCTGTACGAGCCAGGAATCGATTGTGATAACTAGTTGTCCCCCGCCATATTTGAATTCCTTCTCTCCTATTTCCCATTCACTTATACGGCAGAGACTACGCCACTTGCAGACGCACCGAACTTCCTGGGAATCACCAAAATGAAACCCATAGTTCCACTTTGCTGCAGCACGTAGCCTCAACGCAATTTTGTGGGCTCAGCTTACATACTCTTGAGTGCAGCCTACAGATGCCGAGCAAAGGAGGGTGAAACGTATCTCGCTACGAGTGCACCACGCTCGCATTATTCAGCACCGATTAGGTCAACGTTAGCGTTAAGGAAAAGCTCACGAAACTGCTTCAAAAAGGAGGGGGGCTGCGCTGCGCAAAACTTAACTTCCCGAATAATTAATTTTAGAAACTCGGTTAGCTAGCCGCAGCTGCTCTCGTCCGTTTTGTTAAGTTTTTTTTTTCTTTCGTTGGTTTCCTCCGCGGTAAACGCGCGCTTGGTTAGCGACACGGATGCGAGTTTGTAGGCGTACGCGATACGACGCCCGAGACTGTACGTTCAACTGCGCGGTCAGCTTAACTCGGAAGAATCACATTAAAAAAAAACTGTCGTGTATACCCAAGCGCGGTCGCCGAAGCACGCCATACGTGGCTGCAAAGAGGGCGCATTGCCGAACTAGAGCCTGTACAGTATATATAGGCAACGACTCTGTTTTTAACTAAACGACGACACACATTAAAGATGAACAGCGACAAGTGGGAGGGACTAGAAGAAAGAAAGAAAGAAAGAAAGAAAGAAAGAAAGAAAGAAAGAAAGAAAGAAAGAAAGAAAGAAAGAAAGAAAGAAAGAAAGAAAGAAAGAAAGAAAGAAAGAAAGAAAGAAAGAAAGAAAGAAAGAAAGAAAGAAAGAAAGAAAGAAGTGTAAAGACCGCCCTTCTTATCTCCTTGCGCCTCTCTCAATACGACTTTCGGTGTGCATACATATATGCCCCACATATGGCGACGTACGACTTGGCGTCGCAATCGCCACCACTGTGCACGCAATAGCCATCCTAGATCTCATTTCCCCATCGACACCGAAGAGCAGGAACATCAAATATATATCTAACAAACAGAGCATAAAAAAAAAAAAACGGACAGAAAAGGACATCTCTCCTTTGTTCCTCAGTGTGCGGAGCGACATCTTGTAGTGATCGAGATCATTTTATTTTTGGGAGGGACCGAGCTGAAAAAAAAGCGTGGGAAGTAGGATTGTCGAAAAGCGGTCGTTAAAGAAGTAGATGGCAAGGGAGGTAACTGGAAACTCGATAATGCGATCGACCCCTCCCAAGGTGTACAGGTATACGCCGCGCAGGCCTCTTATATAGATATATATCTACCTGTCGTCTAAGCGCAGGTTTTAATCTCTCATTGTGCGGACTACTCCCTTTTTCTTGTTCGTTTTCTCTCTTCGTTTCTTTGTTCCGTATTCTATTACTACAGCAAAGCACACTGTCCTGGTGCGGCAGCGAACCGTCGACACTGCGGCAATCAAGAAAGGAGGTTTATTTCATTACAGTAAAAAAAAAAGGCGTATTAGTGATCCCGACAGCGGCGCAACTAATCCACAGATACACACAATGAACATCGTCCTTAATTCTATAGGATAGAAAAACACACAATGCATAGATTTTGCGCATATACGTGCGTGTCCCTACAAGTGGCCCCCGCCATTCACGCTTACTCGTGCAAGCCAACGAAGAACTCCCTATATCAGCCTTATCATCTTTCATATAGCGTAACTTCTTGTTTGCTTTAAATGTCGAATCCCACCTTCGGCTAGAACGCTACGGAGCTTCAGAATCGGTCAATCTTAGTGTTGCCGCTGACCTGAAGTCCAACGCACCAAAGAGTCTAAACCGAGTTTGGAAACAGCTCGCGTTGCAGTGCCAGCAACATTACATGATGGCGCTCAGTGATTCTATATAGACACTATGGCCAAGACGCCGGAAACTGTGATAACGTCTGATGCGGTCACTCCTCAATGAACTGACCTCTGCGCGTGACACAGGGAGGCTGCCGTCTCAGCTTATAGTTGCAGCAATAGACACTTATGGTATCAGAGCGGAGGGTTGTAAAAAAAAATCACAGCATATCCACGGAGTGAATGATGATGAGTGGCCGAAGCTGCGGAGGTTCATCGGTAAACCGTGAATCTTCCGTGAATTCTGCCCAGTACATCATCACCGACGTGAGAACGGGCGCGTTTATACTAAAGGTTCGATGAGTTATGACGACTTGCAGCTCACTTTAATTTTACATGTACGCTGTGAATTTTCATTGTTTAGAAAACCATTGCTTTAGAAAACATCTGGCGTCTTTCGTTGGTTTATTTCATCAATCAACGGCGTTTTGAACAAAATTTTTATTGTTTAATCACGCACAGGAGAAATCTCACCAGGCACTACCTTGGAGGTAAACAATGGCTGCTAATGGGAATGAGAGACAGAAAAAGTCGGCTTTTAGCTAACACTTACACTTCTTCCTCTACTAACGTTTCTTACTGGAACATGCCAATGGCTGGTAATGGGGAATGAGAGACAGAAGAATTCGGCTTTTAGTTAACGCGCACGCTGCGAATTTTTTATTGTTCAACAACGCACAGGAAAAATCTCCCACCGGCACCACCTTGGAGGTCAAAGCGTAAGACTGGTTACGCACTATACGACTACGAGGGACGAACGGGTGCCGCCTTAAGGAGCTTCGCCCCTAAAAAATGTAAGCCGTGCAAACCGTGCTATGACTCCTATGAGGTACTCCGCAGTGAAAGCCATCCGGATTGATCTAGACCACCTGGGATTCTTAGCCTGAGTTGGACGCGTGGTACGCGGGTGTTCTTGCCAGCCCGTATCGAAATGAGGCGGGCGCCGCTGATCGGGTATCGAACCCGCGTCCTTGTGCTCTGCAGCGCAATGCCAAATCCACTGAAGAAGAAGAAGAAAACTCTTGCCCGAGTCATCCCTCGCTCGTGAAAGTTACACTCAGCTGTGGAGATTAAGCAGCATGTTCCGTTTTTCCTGGATGTGGTGGACGTGACGCGCCAGGAGCAGCCACATATAGCCGGTGCAGGTCTTCGAAGGTGCGACCAAGCCCAATAACGTTTAAGACGTGAACGGAGGGACACTTGCAAGCGTGAATAATTTTCTACAATGGCGGGTTTTGTGGCTGCGTAAGTATAGTAGTAATATAGTATAGTAGTATAGTAGCAGTAATAGTAGCAGCAGCCTAGTGGTCGTTGAGACCATTGTCATTTTCGCGAAGTATCAGCGCGGGATTGGATTAAGCCAGGCACAAAGCAGGCTAATTCGATTCTCCGGCCCGCGCGCTTCGGTTTCGATCCAATCCAAGTCGTCCGGAGACAGTTCTATATTCGTTTTATCGGACGGAACGGTGTCTCCGTCCTTCTGTGCCCGTTCTTTGCCTAGCAGACAACAAAATGATTACCAGCACTGCCTTTTCCAGTTGCTGTTCTCAAGTCTGACCGTCAGACGAGCCTCGACCAACCCCGTGCTGGGTGATTAAACGTTATATCACAGAACGCGTACAAGATTGCGCCCCAGTAGCATACTATATTACCATGTGGTTGTCGAAGTAGCATAGTAGTGGTATATATATAGTGCGAGTAGTAGTAGCAGCACCAGTTCTAGTAGTAGGTGGCTGTGGTTGTCGGAGGAGTAGTAGTGGTATACGATACGTGTAGTAGTAGTAGTAGCAGTAGTACTAATAGTGGGTGGTTGTGGTTGTCGGAGTAGTACGTAGTAGTAGTAGTAGTAGTAGTAGTAGTAGTAGTAGTAGTAGTAGTAGTAGTAGTAGTAGTAGTAGTAGTTCATGTTGTAATTGTAGTGGCGTTCCTTCACATCTGCAACAGCAGCTGCCACGGCCTATATGTTCCGCGAAAGTAACACCTTGCGTTCACAAAAGCCGCGTGCGAGCTATGCAGAGTCCCTAGAACTTAACACTCTCGTGATTGTCGCCTCAAAAGGCTGCGTCGGCCTAGCGATAGCAGCAGCAGCAGCCGTGTAGCGTATAACGAGCCTTTGTCCGGGCGCAGACCTTTGGTTGGCGACACGGCCGAAGAAGAAGAGGCGGCCACTTCCGCAAAGGGAGAGAGCGAGCCTCCGCGTGCAGCAAGAAAAGGTTCTCGTGTCGCACGCGCTGGCAGGCATCGAGATCGGGTCTGCCCCCGGCGGCACAGCAGCCGGTCGTTGCCAGCGACCGGCTGTGCGGACGGCGGTTCGGCGACCCCTCGCGAGCGCGTTCCGCCGACGCCGCACCTTGCCCTAGCTGGCCGGAAACTGCCGGGAGCCCATCGACATCGGCGGTCGCGAGCGAGCAAGTGGCGATGTTTCTTCTCTTACTGCGCGCGATCACGTAGTGCAGTATATGTGTACCCCAGCTGCAGCTATCGAATGGCCACAGAGGCCTGTCCATCGCCCTCCCCACGATGGACGATTTCCGACGCCAGGATCGACGACCGCTTATGTACGCGAAGTTCGCCCAGGGAACTTGTACTTTGGGAAATGACATAAAGAAGAACAACAACAAAGTTTATTTCACGGAAGGAGGTAAAGGGGAATATACGCAAGAACTAACTGGACGGTACCCCATGTCCAGGCACCACCGCCTTGCGCCGGACGTGGTCCAGGAGCGCGAGTTGCGTCTCCGTGTCCGATCTGGCGAGATGTGCCTCCCACTTCACCTTTTTAATGTCTATTCTACTGCTTACAAACTTATGTAAATCTACTGGTTTTACCTCACACCTAATGGGATGAGAAAATTAATGAATGAAACCACATTTATTCCCCATCGGAATGCGCCGAGGGCGCTGCGGTGAAAAGGGAGGGGTGTTATAGCAAAGGGAAAGGGCGAGGCTGCCTCCAAAACCGTTGGCCTGCCGCCACACCTCGTACAGACGTCCTGGCACAGCATAGGATGGATTTCAGGCAATCTCGACAGATTTCTAAAGGTGTTCATAGCAGAAGCGTAGCCAGAAATTTTTTTCGGGGGGTGGGGGGGGTTCAACCATCCTTTTTGTATGTTCGTGCGTGTGTTTGTAAGTGTGCGTGTATATATGCACATGCAAACTCGAAAATTTTCGGGGGCGGGAGGGTTGAAGCCCCCCACCCCCCTGGTTCATGGGGTTTCTCTCAGGTCTGTCGCATCCTCGCCATCTAAAGATTTGTGAGGAGCGCTCACCAACGGGACACACGACGGAGAGAATACAGAGCAGACAGCATGCTGTGATCTGTTCGTGCACCGTAGATGACTTAAATTGTATAGAGTTGTCAATTTATACAATGACTAACAGCCTGTCCTCACCAGCAAGATCACGAGACCGGCTGGAATAACTTGGCCCAGTTCCACCTAGTGTGAAACTGCACAAACAGCGGAGCTGCGGTTTTCCTTTGCTTCCACGTGATTTTCTGCGATATTTTGTCATTTTATGTGGTTATCTGTGATTACGTTATTTGCAGAGTAGAAATGCACGGGAAAGGACGTGTGGCAGCCCCTGCCTCATGCGCTACTGCTACAATGACTTTAGGACCTATTTGCGCTCGAGCGGCGTTTCCCAGTTCCACTGTGCGGCTACCGCTTCGTCTGCGACCGAGGTAGTTACGCCATCTATGGGTGTATCTGGGAACCGGAGCGTGACACGCTACGAGGACACTCATCTGTCGTCAGGCCCAGCCCTAGAACTGCTCTGCTTTAAAAAAATCTTTTTTTTTTGTATCTTTTGCGGAGAATAACCGTATTGGCATCTGCGAAACAACATATGAAGACCGATGTTTCATCCCGGCCAGAAGAGATTTCGCCAGACCCTCAACTTCACAAAATGCGTTTGTCTGTGTTGATACACCATACCTTCCTTTAACAGAGAGATGTTGGTCGGAATCTGTAACTGAGGTAGAAAGGGGGGGGGGGGTACAAGGTTCATACTGAGGTATATGGTAGTCCAGCCGTAGGACGACTCCCCGCTCGGGGTCAATCCCACGTTAGAATTTCAAATATGCTGCCTGTGCTGGGATGCAGTCGTGGCTTCGGGAAGTCGTAAAGCTCGTGGAACGTGTACAGCTCGCGAAACGACTCAATGTTTTCTCGCGAAGGACAAGCACCGAAAGGCGGCGCGCTCCGCTTAACAACCTGCTCTCGTATGCGGGCACTGGTGTTCGTAAAAACGAAGGAAGCAACCTTTGTCTTTGAAAAAGAAAAAAAAAAGCTTTGAAAGGAGGAGCCGAATTGAAAAGAGGAAAGAAGAACAAAGAAAGGTGTTGAAAGCACGAGACAAGAAAAAACACGTAGTTTTTGTTGAGAACTGTACTCTGCCGGCGCAAGGCCACCCTGCCTGGTCAGCTTCGGCTAGCAGCGGCTTTTGCGAAGTATTTTTTGCCTTTAAAACTAGAATGACCGGCAGCGCTTTGTGCAGCTGCTGTGGCCGTTGCGAAGAGATATTTAAACGTATTCTGTACGGCTGTCCTCGTTATTTTGAAGTGTGCAAAGACCATAGATATCAATTGTGATAGCCTTGCCGACGATTGCCGACTGTCACCACGCCCGCGCATCAAGAAAGCTCCACGCCACGCAGTTATCTCCGCACCCATCGAGCGCAAGAAAGTACCGTAAGTCGGCAAGATCACTCAAGAGTCCACTCACTCACATAAACTCAGGCTCAGACCAACACGTAAGTATGAGTGAGCTCGGCTGAGTAAGATATTCTCATTCTGTCAGTCGTATCAGAGAGATGACTGATGTTCTATATGAACTTTTTTTTGTCACTTGTGTTAAAATCGCGTGCACCGTGCTAGCAAAGAACGTGTACATGCGTGTATATAGACCTGTATACATAGCATACTTGTGTATGAGGTAAGGAAATCTGTGTATGCATAGTGTACACTCTCTTTTGTAGGTACAGGTTTTTATTTGTGTATGCATAAATATGTATGCACGCATACTTTCTCTTTCTGATTGAAACTGTATCTTTTTCTCGCGTATTATTTTGTTTCAAGTGTTGCATTTATTCATTACATTTCTGCAAAGTGCTGTTGTCATTTGTAAAAGGGGGAGGACCCCTGTCAAGCTTATTTAGCTTTTAGTCCTGTCCCCTCTTTTTCAATGAGATAATAAAATTGATTGATTGATTGATTGATTGATTGATTGATTGATTGATTGATTGATTGATTGATTGATTGATTGATTGATTGATTGATTGATTGATTGATTGATTGATTGATTGATTGATTGATTGTAGAGCATGAGTCTCAGTACAATGGGCTGAGCAGAATATTGGTAGCATTAAGACAAATTTGAGTGAGGTTGAGTAGGAGTGAGTGCGAGTGAGTGGGGAGTCTGAGTGTGAGTGAGTGCACTAGGCGTGCACGCAGGGGGGCGGGAGAGCCATGTCTGCCCTATACCATTACTTAGTCGGAGCTGTCCTGTCATTGCTTAATATACGGAGTTATAGCGACACAGGTTCTTTACTATAATGGCAGCCGAGGACTCCCGATGTTGCATTCCAAGAACTTACTTCCCACCCGTATACTCCTGGAAAGCCGGGGACCAAAGGCAGGCCATTGTGAGAAGCGCGCCATCACTTCGTTCTCATTTTTGCATTTACACATTGCGAAGCTTGTTTTCTTTCGGGCTACACACACACACACACACACACACACACACACACACACACACACACACACACACACACACACACACACACACACACACACACACACACACACACACACACACACACACACACACACACACTGCCTGCTTTCGTATTTACACCAACTCTAAGAAGGCCCAGAGCGAGGTGGTCGTACGGTGAACACTCGAAGGCGCCACTTCTCCCAAGAGCCGCCGATAAGAACTGCCCGTTCGCTCACCCGCGCGGCCACGAAGAAGCGAGCCTCGCCCTCGAAGAGAGAGCAAGAAACAAGAGCGCTCTCTTTGCAGGACAACGCCGATCAAGAGCGAGTGTGTGTTCCGTATTCTATACCGTACACCCTTTTGTCTACAAATAAACAGGAGGTGGCTAGATCGGGAGACACGAAAAGCGGCCGTCCCCTTCCCTCCTGTAATCGCTCTCAAGATGGGCCACTTCCGACCCCAATACGTCCAAAAAGGGGGGCCCAGGTTCGGTGCGCGTTCTGTAAGGGCGGGCTTTAAATACTACCGTCCGTCGAGTCTCAGAAAGCACCGAGGATCTCCCACAACGCGGCAGCCGCGCCGCGCAAAGCCAACGAAGACAGCAGCCGCGTGCGTGAGCTGAAAACGCGAATTGGAAAGAATAGGGCTATAGCGCTGCAGTGGAGAGAGAGTGGGCGACGTTTCGAGGAGCGCCCTGTGTATGATTCTATTTGGGAGGTTAGCCCGTACGTTGTACCGTTATCTGAACACCCACCCGCCGCGTTTTGATCCGCTCGCGAAACGTCGCGCGCGTTCTTCGTTCCTGCGTCGGCGCCTTCAAAAACGGTCGCTCGGTTTTTTTGTCTCGCTGCCCGGCACTGCTTTCGCCGGTCAGCCTCCGGATTATAATCCGTACGATCTCTGCGCTGCTTACGCTAAACCTTCCTCCCCTGTGGCTCCTTCAGTCTGCAGCGTGTTCGTGCACTGTATAAGTCGTTGGTTCATGTTGCCTGCTTCTTCATCGCACGCAGCCTTGTAAATTTTCCTTTTTTAATGAAAAAGTATATATATATATATAAAGAAAAAAGAATCGATCGACAGACTTTCGCGGTTCATTCGGTTTTGAGCTCGCTTTGTGCGACAGAAGCAGGATCTCAATACTTCCATCTTCTCAATCAGGGGGCAGCGAAGCTTCGCCGCAGCGCCCCCCCCCCCTCCCCTCCACCTCCCACTGAGGCCCTTACGGTCAGAACACACTACAAAGACAAAGAATTAGGGTGGGGGTGCGGGATAACGTAAAAACCCGGATATTATTATTACTGCGAGTATGGGGTTTGCAATTAGCGCTCCGCTCATTTGACGCAAAGACACACACACACACACACACACACACACACACACACACACACACACACACACACACACACACACACACACCACACACACACACACACACGCACGCACACACACACACACACACACACGCACGCACACACACACACACACACACGCGCACACACACACGCACACACGCACACACACACACACACACACACACACACACACACACACACACGAGGGCATTCGCCGTTCAATGGCCGAAGCAGCGTTTCCGTGCTGCTGACATCGCGAGGGCCGACAGCGTCATGAAGAAAAAGGGGGGCGCTGCCCCGCGGCGAAACCGGCCCGCAGAGGCCGACGACGCCATCGACGACGTTTCGATGTAACCGCGCGTGCGTACGCGCTCGACGTTGTAGTGTACACCGCTCTCAGCGAGAAAGACGCCAAGCAAACGGCGTATAGCGAAGAAGAAACGCGAGAAACAAGGATAAAAGAAGGCGGCTGCAGTACAGCGTGCGACTCGGCCTGAGCGCTGCGGTCAACGGTGCTGAGCCATTGGGGGCATGCGGGGCGCACGGCATGACGCGAACGGGGCGATTGGGCCACGCCACGCTATGCAGCCGCTGCTTCTCAATAGAGCTCGCTCGGTCGGTCGCTGGCCGAGCGTAGTACACCTCGAGCGATAGGAGCAATAGCCTTGGAAGGCATTGCGCACGATCTCGAGAGCGGTTAAAGGGGGACGACGGAAAGCCGGGCTACCGTTGCGCGTAGCGATTTTTTTACGACCGCCGCATAAGAAACGACGGGGCGCTCTCTCCCTCTAATCTCTCTGACCTACGATTTGCGAAATGTTTATTCTGGCCGTCACGACAAACCTAACCTGACGCATCAGAACCGTAGGTCGGCAATCTCATTTATGAGTCGTCTCGCTCGTATACCCTCACTGAAACTCAGATCGCGAACCATGGGTCTGAGTGAGTCCGGATGAGTAATATTTTGGTGAGTCCGAGTCAGAGTGAATCCGGCTGAGGAAAAGTTCAGTGAGTCTGAGTGAGTCCTGGTTCAGCAAAATTTGGGTGAGTCTGAGTAGGAGTACGTGCTAAACGCAAAATATATTTCTTGGGTGAGTCTGAGTGAGCTTCACTTCTTTTGCCGACCTCTGATCAGAACCAAGCGAAGTTTAATGGTTATTCAATAAGCGTTTTTTTTCTCTATCTCTCAACGGTGACTGCGAACGATAATGTTAATGCGTTCCTTGTCTACGTGCAACACACCCCTGCTTAGCGTAAGAAACATGACCGTGTGCGGATGACCCTCGCAAGAATTATTTTAGAAAAGTCATTATTTGTATAGACTTCTACGCTATATAAGCACTCTGCCATTGTATACAGTTCATAAACAGCGCTTTTCGAGGGAGTTTCACGAGCGGTTTTCGGTGGGACAGCAGCGCGATCACAGGAGAGTTCTTACGTTATGCATATATAGTTTAGCTCGTAAGACGAAAAAAGAGCGGACGTCTTGCATGCACAAACGAAGGTATAGACTTTCCAAAAGTGAGCGATGACCATGTAGATGCTGGATTCGAGCGTGAAAGCAAGCAAGCAAGCAAGCAAGCAAGCAAGCAAGCAAGCAAGAAAGAAAGAAAGAAAGAAAGAAAGAAAGAGACCGCATTAATTCGGAGTAATCACATTTTAGCAATCTTACAGCAATCATTCTCACTTTCGTGCGACGACGTCATATTGCTAACCGTGACACGCCTCCTGTGGAGCAACAGGCGTGTCCTGCCCACAAACTCTAACGCGAAAAAAAGAAAGAAGAAATGAGGCTGACAGGAAGTGTACGTGATTCATTCGGTCTCACCTCCAAATGTTCGGGCAATCAACGCGAAGGGAAAGTGATATCGTCGGAAGGCAATCGTTCCAGGGGTACGACCCCACACAGTGCCTCTGCTGGGTGCGTGCGCCTGCATGCAAGAAAGCTCACGAGGACATTGCCTCGCAGTCACTCCGTATTATTACACCGAGTGGTTCCGGTTACGTAATCGGCCACCTCAGACACTCGCTCAATCAGGGCGCTTGACCCCGTTGTCTTTCCTTTGTGTTTACCGCGCGTGTTGGGCTTTTTGTTGACGAGCTACTAGCTGTATACACTACACTCTCTCGGGGTGGGCGACCAACGGAACGCGTTGTGCATTATATGTATACGCGCGGAATCCCCGCCCAGCCCTTCGGGCGCGTCGCTTCGACGGTGCTGGCGTCGCACGGGCAGGTCGACCAGGCTCGTTCACAAGCGTAGACCTGACACGATGCCTGTGCTGGAGGACCGAGCCGACACCGGAACCGCAGCGGCCGATCACGGAACCGGAAGCCCGTTACGCTTAGACGCGCGTCACCCCGCGGCAGGCTGGCAACGCGAGGTCGCGTCCCCCCCTTTCTTCGCATCACGTAGGCCCCCAGTACGCACAACACACAAAAATACACACATATACAGACAACGCGCACGCAGCAGTCGTTGCTCTCCTGCCGCACGCCCGCGTGTGCCTTCAATTTCGCGCGTGTCTCCCCGGCATGCACTGCGCTGTGTGCCACCGGCGAACTGAACGGTCGTGATGGCCGATGGGTCGACGTGGCCGTGCTCTCGGAGGAAGCCTTGCGCAGGCAGTAATTGCATTCTAGCTCGCTATAGGACAAGCAATATACTATTCGCATGGTGTCTGAAAGTATCCCTAATGAAACGTCCCGCATGCCTCTCCAGCAAAGCCGTATATATGTTTTCGTACGGAACCCATATGGAGTCCATATGTTTTTCATATATTTGCCGTATATTTCCGTAAGAAACATATGAAATTGCATGATAACATCATCGGAATACGCAATTATTGGAATTAAAGGGAGCATGTACTCGTATATAGCCTCCCTTTAATCTCATATCCTGCAGCCTCCTTCATGGCGCTGAGCCATGCTCTCGGAAGGATTGCAGAAGGTCGCGCGAGTTTCCTCTCGTTTAAACATGTAACACCCCTCTTCTTACGATCTTCAACGTGTATTCCAATAGATAATCTTGATCTCGTACCCAGGTCTACAGCAACCACACATAATATTGAACTCAGATGAGCGAGATGCGGGCGTAGGACAGGGCTGTTGTGTTACAGTCTTCGAAGGTGCGTAGGACAAATCACCCGCAGTAGATGTTCATGCAATGAAACAGTATACACAAACTTTCTGGGAGTGGTCAATGCGAGAAGACGCGCGTGGGGAATGGAAGAAGAGTCGTCCTTAATTTAGGTATACATCCGAGTGAATTTCCAAGTGAAGTTTGTATATAGATTTCACTGCAATGCCTGAATCTCCCACGCACATCCAGGTCATGAGGTGAGGAGATTATCGATCGAATACGACGTATCCCTCTGCTCCCCCCAGCTGCATCACGAAAAAGGTCAAGTTATCCCACGCGCTCTGAGCAAACTGGAAGATCCATATGATATAACAATGCTACCGGCCGCACGCTCCTAAGATCTGCTAGATGCTAGGTGCCGCACACTCCTAAGATCGAAGACGCCATGTTCGATTCCCGGCCTTCCGACGGAAGCGAAAAAAAAAAAAGAAAGAAACCGTGTAAGTGCACACCATGTGGTCAAAATTAATCTGGAGGCGCGCAAACGAGCACTTTTTTTTTCGTATTTCGCGGACGTCTGTAGTAAGCAGAAAGACACTAATATTTAATACAGAGAAAGTTAGAAACTGTCTAATCGGACTTTTTTCAATCTGATCTACAACTTTCCCATTGGAATTTTTTTGCCCATCTTCTTTGGTTCAGAAATCAATTAACCAGTCTTGCATAATTAAGCAATTAGGTAAAACCGAAGATTAGTGAGAGTTACTCCATGCAATAGTCAGCAACCCGCATTTGGTCGCGCTGTCATAGAGGGCGTCGGCGTATTTAGCGTTACTTGGGGCACTCGAACCTGGGGCACTCTGTACCTGGGGCACTCCGTATTTAGCGTTGCCTGGTGTACACGCACACACAACGGAGAAAACGTAATCTAGTTATCTGCATGCGCCGCATCCATTTTTGTTTATTTATTATCCTTTTTTTAATTTTGCCACTTCTTTCGAAGGTGCCGTAATAGGCGACGTCAGACAGCATAGACGACACGAAACGACCTGCAGTTCGACCAGGAAACCTTTGGTCCTTACAGGAACACTCCGTGCCGAACACGTCTATAAAAGTGCCGTCGTTTAAGCATGGCCAGTGCGTATATCGTGTCTCGGATGGACTGCTGCCGCACACGCTGGCCGGCGGCCGACGAGAAAACGTGACCGGGTGCTCGCGCACGAGCCGCGCATTCTGTCCCGTCGTCCCTCACACGACGCCCTCCTTTTGAGTGACGTGAGAGCCTACGTCCATGCACAAGCGTGCGCGTAGCGTATACGTATACATGCGTGCTCTAAGAAGCAGCTGGTCAGACACGGATGCCGGCAAGGCACACGCACGGCGTATAGTGTATAATGCATCGAGGGAAACGTGCCATCGCCGCTCCCGCGTACGCATCTATGCCATTTCGTGCTGCGCGTACGCCGCGGGCCCGCGGCTGTTGCTGAGTGCTGTGGTCACGCGAAACGTAATGGTAATTAAAACAGTATCGATTCTATCGAAGCAAAAGCTACGCTATAAAACTATGGAAAGGTTTTCTCAACACCATTCAACCTTCATCATTTCTTTCGTCAACTGTGGTCATAAGAGCGGTTAGCCTTCCTACAAGCCACTGGACTGGATACACGTCTTTAGAGTTGCCCCAATGTGACGGGGCTGTATACACGCACCTCCCTAACTTACCATCGTCATTCATTACTAGTTTTCGCCCCCTCCCCCAAGTGTAGAGTAGCAGGCTAGAGCATACTATCGAGCAGGCCGACTTCCCTAGCTTGCTGTAAATAAACCTCTCTCGTTCACCACCACCTCCTCCGGGCAACAGACCTCAGGCAGCTGGCCGACCGCGAGACCTTGATCGCTTGATATATATGGACCATTTCATCGTTCGCGGCTAGACTTTCTGCACGAATCAAATTGGTTCGTGCATTTTTGGGACACCTTTTTACTATGCATAAGGGGGGCAAGCTTTCAGAATTAAAGGAAGAAAGAAATGTATCACATGTTTGAATCTGACAATGAAATTTCTTTTTCATTTTCGCTTTTGCTCTGTTTACCGTTTTTTCATTTCTATTGGCAATACCTTTATCTACAAAAATACTTCCTGGCATTTTTTGACATACTTAATTTCTTCACTTCGTTAGTTAATTTATTCAGTTTGTTTGTTTGTTTTACATGTTAGCGTTCTTGAACAGGGGGTTTTGCTGGAGCCAACGTTTCTACAAGCGGTCTCGTCTCCAAGGCAGCAACTTCTCCTTTGTTTGGATGTTCGGTATTCGTTGTTTGTTTGCACGTAGAATGCAAAAGAAACTAGCCCAATTTTCCGCCCCACTAATGCTTTCCTACTGGACACTTGGTCTAAATAATCATTGCCAGTAGCCACGATTGAATAAGATACGAAAACGAGATTCGGAGGATATTGAAAGACGTCTATATGATCTAGACGCCTCATAATGATGCGTCAAGGTTCTCGTCTCAAGTGCTGTCCGCCGTTGTGTTACAGGGGTTATGGTACTCGGCTGCTGACCCGAAGGTCGCAGGTTCGCTCCCGGCCTGGACGGTCGCACTTCGACGGAGACGAAATGCTAGAGGCCCGAGTACTGTGCGACGTCAGTGCTCGTTAAAGAACACCATATATGGTAGAAATTACTGGAGCCCTCCACTACGGCGTGCCTCGTATTCATATCGTGGTTGTGGCACGTAAAACTCCAGATATTATTATGAGAGATTCAAGTGCTTCGCGGCCAACCAGTACAACGTTGACGTGCGAAGAATACGTTCATTCTTAAGCCGCACAGATGCGGTGATCTATTCGTCCTCGCCGCTGGCAGCATGCCGCTCCAAAGCGAGATGGGAGCGCTGCAAGGACGACACGGATAATAAGGCAGACAAAAGACGCCGTTATCTCTCCACACTGCACCCTTGACGTCGCGTTCGTTCCATTCGTTTTGCCTTCGAGAACAGCCCAGTCAGAAATAACAGCGTGCAAAAGGGGGCCGCATGCACACGCAGCCTGCGCGCTATAAGAAGGCATCTGCGCTGCATGCAGTCCTAAAGGAAACGCGTTGCAACAATGCCCATCCAGCTCAGCTGTGCACTGTTGTGTGTGCTGCATGTCGAACTCTTGTACTGCTTTTGCAGGGCAGCCAGTCGGTCTGGAGACAAGCTAACCTCCTTGTCTTTCAGGTTTCTTCTTTCTCATATTCATGTACTGTTCTTCGTGCTCTGCTGTGCGCATGCGCGCCCTAAAGCACACTCCCACACATGCTCGCAGGCATACGAAGAAAAATGTGCACAAACAATGAATATAGTGCAGGATTGTGTTCACTATAAGGCAGGTTGGTTAATGGCTTTATGCCCGTGTGCGTCCTCGCTTTGCACTGAACTGCTGCGCTGCGCGCACACACACACGCGCGCGCGCGCGCGCGCGACGACAGCGCGTTTTATAAAACGTACAAACGCACACCTGCAGGCAATGATACGCACACACACAAACGGATGAAGACAGGCGCAATCCACACCACACTGTAAAACAAAAAAAAAAGGAAGCGGCCTCCTCCCTTCCCGAACACATAACACAGCTTCAGACAGTCCACCGCTACAAAGTGCAATGAGATCCTCAGTGGTAAACATATTGAGCGAAAAATCAACACAGCACGGACAAAACGAGCACGACATATCACGCGCAAGATGGCGGAGGAGACAACGAACATAGCGTTGTGTTGGTTTTCTCCCAGAGGTACGCGTGATGCTGCATTTTGCGCGCAATATGTTTATTCCTGAAGTCCACAAACCACACAGCCTAACCACATCGTTTTGCAACGAAAATGGGCGAAGAAGCCATGGGTATACTACAGACATGACTGTTTACACAAGGCACACGCGAAATAATCGCTATTATATTATACGCGGTCGTCGGCCGCGTGGCCATGCATCCTTTGGCCCTGAGTATATACAGACAGGCCTTCGCTGTTCACCGGTCTCCGCAGCGGCAGCAGCAGTTAGCGTCGTCGTCTCTGTACGCAGCGCACCCAGCAATCGCGTTGTACGCACGCACGCACACCCCATAGCAGCAGCAAGCAAGCGGTGGCGAGCGCTGCAGTCTGCCTTGGCGGATCGAGGCCAGCGACAAGGGGAGACGAGTCGCCGTCGCCGTTTGCCTCGTCTCTCCTTGATCTCAAAAAGGGTTGTGCACCCGGCCGAGCCGGGTCCCCCCGCAGTTACATGCCCCGTACGTTCGCGTGCCGCCGCCTCTGCCGCCGCTGTCTGTGTGCACGTGGCGGGAAGTGTGTACGTACGCCTCGATTTCGCAGTTCTCGGCGGCGGCGTGGAACACTAATCACTAATGTAATAAGAACGATATACCTCGGGGATGTGTGTGTATGCGCGTGTCGGAGGGGAGAATCCATACTCCGTTTCATACATAGGGTGCAACGCTTTGGAAGTCGGCGAGACATCTTGCGGTAGATGCGTTCGCACCAAAATTTTCAATGATTTTATCACCTCCAATGTGATCTCGTTTTTTCGTTTTTAGAGTGAGTATTAAATGAAGATGCCTTGAGCCTTAAAAATAAATCCCGCTCTTTATAGGGTTGTCACTAGGTTGTTCTGGATCACTTAGCGTCTCTTTCTTTTCGTATCGTGGACTCCGCAATCAGATTGGCACTGCATTAATCGCAAATATCGCTGGAATGTAAGTCCGTTACGTTTCAAGTGAAGTTTCGTTGCCCTTCACAGGCGTTCAGCTGAGATGCAACCGAACGTCATGCGTGATATTTGTAAGGACGTGTGTCAATGCTGTCTATACATCATTGCCTGATACACTGCGGCATTGACTTACATTATAAGAAGTTCTTAGAAGCTACTATCATTAAGGGAAAACGTGAGCTGATTGTCATACTGGCCATTTCATTGATGAAAGTCGTTGACCAATAGGAAATGGCTTATCTGAACAAGTGGCTTTGACAATTCTCCTGCGAATCAGCAGCGGCGTTACGTCGCCTTTTGCGTGTATGTTCGGATCCTAATCCGCATACTTTGAAGAGCACCAAGATCTCGGTACATACACGAGGATTTTGGTGCACTATCTATGCCACTGCCCATACCACCGGACTCAGCGACGCGTACATATAGGAGCCAAACTCGATCGTCCTGATGCCGCTATCAGAAAAGAAGATCCTGGTACCTTGGCCTACGGTTTCGTGCATGCACAATGTCACAAAAGCCTTACTGAGCCAGGGGCGTAGCCAGAAATTTTTTTCGGCGGGGGTTCAACCATACTTTATGTATGTTCGTGCGTGCGTTTGTATGTGTGCGTGCCTATATACGCAAGCAAAACTGAAAAATTTCGGGGGGGGGGGGGGGTTTGAACCCCCCCCCTTGGCTACGCCCCTGTACTGAGCTATATTTGAAGGCGACCGGACACTCACGAACGTCTGTGAACTACCAGCGCGAGTTCGTATTGTGTGTGTTCTCACTAACTGTTCATTTCTTCTTTTTCTTACTCTTGTTCTTTCTTACCTTATCCTATCCATTATTCCATTTTCCCCCACCTCACGTGTAGGGTAGCCAACCGAGTGAAAGCTTGATTAAGCTTCCTTTCTTTCTATTTTGTTTCTCTCTCTCTCTCTCTCTCGGTGCATGTTTCACCGCCACAGAAACGCGGCCGACGTGGCCAGGATTGAATCCGCCTCTTCGAACGTCATGAGCCGCGCAACACTCCAGCCACGTGGCCAATTCGCAAGCTCGCTACTGCATAGGAAAACGCGTCGGCATGCAAACATATTCCGGTGTCTTCAACGTCACCTTCAATCGTTCTGTTCATTTGTCTTACCAATTAAATAAAGTTTCGTACCAATAATGCTAGTTAAGAGAAGAAATGGCGAAGAAATGTCGAGCCGCGATAGAATTTCATTCCGTGTCCCCGAGTACGTACAACTTTTCTACTAGAATTTGCTTCCATTTGTTCTTTTCAAATGATGCGTGCAGTCAATGCACTACAGTGCACGTATCTCAGCATTCTATCATATTCGTGCCACGTTAAATGAGCGCACGGCTTCACGCGTGAGACGTGGGGGCACAGGTATACTGCGAGCAGCCAATAAAGAAGCGAGACTTGCACATGCTCCCATGACAACTTGTGACATTTCTTCGTTAATATCCGAATGTGAACGCGGCCATGCATTGAAAAAAAATGGAAAAGAAAAGGAAAAGAAATTGCTGCATTGTGACCCGTGAGTCCGGGATCAGTGGCCTATGACTCACAGCACAACCTGAATATGCCTCACATGAGTAACATGCGAATGAACCGCTTCTGTGCGCAGCGCGAGACAGTCATGTGCGCTCGCACGGACTTCGTTTCCAGCATCGGAATAGATCCATCTAAATCAAAGGTCCAAAACACACGGACCGCGGCTTCACAAGCAATAAACTTTTGTGACTTTGCTAAATGGTATTCGCATTATTTTCTCGCATATTGCCTTTAAACTCGTTGTTACGGTATTACCAGCTACAGAGACGAGACTGGAATCAAGCATTTTTTTCGTGAGGCATCTCATGCGGTCAGGCATTACCGTAAAACGAAAACTCTACTTCAGAATTTTAGTCTTTCACGAGATCAGTATCGACATGGTTCTCGAAACCTAATGTCAAATCCTCTTCAGATACGACCCATATATGAGATATGGGAAAGGCGTTCTTTCAAATGGCAGCGCTATAGGTGACATTTCTTTTTTTTAACTCCTCCTCACCCCCCGTTCCAACCTTCTTGATTATTCCGGCTCTTGTTGGACTAAATTTCGCGACTGCGGCCCGCGATTTGGAGGAGAGATTGAGGCCCCTGATCTATATAAACCAGGCTTTTCGATCCTGGTAAATGATATGAAAATCAAATGCTAAAGAAATCTGTAACTTTTAGTCACGTTTGTCATGCTGCCGAATCGTTTCATTTACCGAGCGGAAACCCGACGTGGTAAAGCTATAACTATAGTGGCTGAGGTGTCGAGCTGCGAAAATCAAAGACTCAAGTTCGAATCCCGGCCACGGCGGCCGCACTTCGACGAGGATGAAATGCAAGAACGGCCTGCGTACTTAGATTTAAGTGCGCTAAGGAACCCCAGGTGCACAAAATTAATCCGGAGTACGGTTTGCCTCATCATCATATGGCCGTGGTTTTGGCACGTAAAACACAGTACATTATTATTGTTATTAGCACAGTAAAATAAAATTGTCAAACTGAGTGATACGATAACCTTAGTGACATCATTAATACAATAATGAAGTTGTTTCAATCAATCAATCAATCAATCAATCAATCAATCAATCAATCAATTATTAATGCAAATCTAATAATTCCGACACATAAGGCAGCATCAAAAGTAAACGTATTAGCAATTGGGTGGGCGGAAATTACCCATTGAAAAGTGTTTACAATTTTTTTATACTTAACAAATTTTCATAAAACCAAAAGCAATGCAATGAAGCACTGAAGACAAAAATTTGGAGGAGTCCCTAATCCTTCACAAAGGTGTCTGCTAGTGACACTCGTTTGTCGGCGTTCGTGTGCCCTGGCGTGTTTGTTGGGGCAACCGTGCTTAACACGCTGCCGAAGCAGATCACAGAGGCCACGTGGAAAGAAGCGCGTGGTTCAGATCTGCTCCGCCAGGTGCCGCAACGATCCTAGCTGCTCACAGTGTTCCAATTCACTCAATCAATTAATTTTAATTAATTTTGCTGACAGTTAATTGGCCCTTACATCAAGTAAAGTTATGCTCCGATATCATGTGTCTAATATAAGTTAACTTCAACCAGAACCATCTATTTCTATTTTTAGAAAGCTTTTTCTGAATATTCAGGAAACCGGAAGTATGTGCTCGACCGGAAGTGCTTGGAAGATAAACAAGAGTGTCACTCGGTGTTCGTGCTGCTAATAATACATTGCCCTCTTGCAGGGGCGTAGGCAGAAATTTTTTCCGGCGGGGGGGGGGGGGGTGGGAGGGGGTGCACCTCCTTGATCTGAAGTGAGGGCCGGGCAGGCAGATGTGGTCGAGTGCCATTTTGTGCTCTGTATGCCATGGCAAAAAAAAAAAATACGGGGTGGGGGGGCACAAGCCTGGTGTGCCACCCCCTGGCTACGCCACTGCCCTCTTGTAGTAACTACGGAAAGGTACCTGCGTTATTCTGCTAAGCATGTATCAGCGGACCTAAACCTCATAAGAACTTATGTCGTTAGGCAGTCGGTATACTGCACGCAGATGTTCAAAAGAAAATAGTCTCGAAGTCATGAAGCCTCTAGACTATCAATAAACTGATTGGAATCACTGTGTTTACTGTCACTGATAAGTGAGGATATTTTTGCACCAACGACGGTCCCGACTACTCCTTTTCGCAAAAGAAGCACAGAAGTTTTTATTGCGACAAAGACTTGCCCTTAAGGCATAATACTTTGTGTGTACATGTGTATTAGGTGTGCGCCGCTAGGCCGTTGTTATGTATGAAGTGAAGCATGTGTCTTGTGGAATCTGTTGTCATGTATCCAGCGGTCATAACTAGTCGTGTCACTGTAGCGAAGACCGGCTTGCAGGAGGGGACGGAAGCGTTCCGACTTTAACCCTCGGCATGCCCATATAAGATGCATGGTATGCATGCGCTTGCATCACTGGAACAGAGCAGCTATACGGAACACCACGTGTTAAAAAAATCACAAAGGAAAAAGGAGCTCCATCACAAAATTATAAATATGACGAATGATCGGAGTGTATGAAATGACACGTCTTAAAATGAACTATGACTTTAAGGAGCTCGTTTTTACGAAGGTCGTTCGTTTTGAGGAACGATATATGATCGTCAATAGACGCACTCACATACTGAGTCATACGAGTCGCACATCATACAGTCGTACGAGTCATGTATGACATAATCACATGAGTCATGCGCCGACACCCGAGTCTCACAGTGCATGTCACTCACCTATGATCGTCATCACTATCATTATCGATATTATTTATGGTACAGACTTTTGTGCAATTTTCTAGCAAACATCTGGATTCGCAGCCGTTCGCACGCATCTGGATCCATATAGCCAACAGGTAACTGCGATTATATTCGCTTAATTGACCAATCGCTAAATAATTGCACTGATAACCTATCGTTTTGCCGAGCATCATAAGTACAGCAATTACACATTGCCATTTTTCTTTTATTTCCTCCTTTTAAAACCAGTTAATTAAAAAATACGATATTCAAGTAGCTGAAGTACTCGTCAGCTCAAAGATACAGTGCATAGCCAAAAATATTTTACACACTACATAATGGAAACAAATTAAATCACAAAATACTCGTGATATATATTGATTTGTGGGGTTTTATGTACCAAAGCCACAATATGATTATCAGGCATGTCGTAGTGGAGGGCTCCGGAAATTTCGACCCCCTGGGGTTCTCTAACGTGCACCTAAATTTAAGTACGCGGGCCTCTTGCGCCGTGTATTATTCTAGTGAAGAACGATAGTCGCTGTGCCTTCTGAAATTTTTCTTCTCATGTTATGAACCCGAAGTAAATTTGTGCTAGTTTTTTTTTCTCTCTCTTTCTTTTTAAATCTCAGCTCTAACGACCTGCGCTTTGATTTTTGTGAGATCTATTTTGGTAACCGGCTCTTAACGAGGGAGGGCTGAATTTATAATTTACTTTACTTGTTTTCGCTTCCCTGAACTTTCTGTCATCAATTATCGATTATGCATTTACTTAAGCACGTTCCTTGTCTGATTTATTATTTTTTTAAACGTTGTCTCTAGGTACACTGGAGCCATGTCATCAAGGCGGGGACAATTTTTTTTTTTAAGCGGGAAGTTTGCTCTAAGTTGCGCAAAACTTGGCACAGCCAAGATGGTTGATCCTCACCTCGTCGCGCTGCAGCACGGGAATCACAACGCTGGCGGCGATTGGATCGAGCGTGCTTGGCTGAAGAAGCGGCAGCCAAGAGACGGCGACGGGAGGATTCGGAATACGAGCAAAGCTTCTGACTCTGAATGTGTTAAAATCGCTGTGCCTTAGCCGCGGTGCAAGAAACTGTGGCGGTTGCTATGGAGACGGCTCGGCGGCGGCTTAGCTATTTTCAGCACAGGTGGCGCGTAACTGTGGCGGTTGCTATGGCAACGGCGCAGCAGGTTTTTTTGTTAACGGACGTCTTACTGCCAGCTTTAACAGCTTCGCGGTTAAAATTGAGGAGCCATTACACTCTGTGCAGGTAGATGACAAGTGTAGCTCTGCAGCACAGGACACAGACGTGACTGCAAAATTTCGAATAACAGCCGATCACACACCCGACAACTAAATCCAAAATGTCTGTCCAGAAACTCCCTCCTAAATTTAGCGTAAGCTCCTTTTAAAGTTTTACACTTGAGCAGCATGACAATTGCGTCTTTTTCTCACATTCTCCATTTCACGTGTTCCTTCGTCTTGACTGGCTTGCCGTATGCGCTTGGCGTTTCGTGCTCGATTTTAATTGTTGTTTGCCGCCCGTGTGCTCCCTTCTTCATTATTGGTGAATCGGTGGAGAGTGGCGGAGTTTTTCCAATTTGTGTGGCACATACTTTTCGTTGACGTGAAGGAAAAATACACAAAAATTTGGCCATATGCACTTTCGCTATAGTTAGGAAGAACATCATATCATATTTTAGAGTGCTTAAAAAGAACTGAAACTATACTGAAACTTGTGATTAACATATTCCTTTCTTCTTATCTTACTTCTCCTTCTCAATGAGAGTACGTATATTCAAGCCGACTCAGAACTGAAGTTCTGGAAAATTGCCGCCTGCAAGCTCTGTTATACATTTAAGAAAACAGCGAATTGTTTTGAAAGGACAGGCTAACCAAAGGAAACCCGAGCGCGGTCGTTAGCCGGAGCAGCTAACGCTTTTATGATCATTAAAAATTTTCGAACAACAACATGCGCGTCGTCTTTCCTTTCGCGTAACCTTGAAAGCTGGGGCGAACAACCAAAGCAGAAAAAAAATTATGCGTATTTCGCAGAGTGCACGTAATTAGCGAGCAAGTGCGTGCTGTACATATATACGTTTCAGTACTGAGGTAGTGTAAACAGCAGCACATAAAGCGGAGGCATGAAAGTTTCCTTAATATATGTAGTACGAAAGTACATTATGAATGCGGATTTTTTAACTGGTTTAATTGTTATTGTAACGTTGATGCGTCAAGGAATGTTTCGCGGCCCTTGGTAATTGCATGCGTTAGAGAGAGAGAGAAAAAAAAAACAGTAAATGTATGTAGGTATGTTCACCTACTGTTAATAGCAACTGCATTAAATTATCCGCATTTCGCGCAATGCATGATTTTTTTTTGTTGTTGTTGAAACGCTATATTACATTGACAGTAAAGTGCACACGGTATAGTTAAAAAAATCACAGCATATACACAGAGTGAATGATGATGAGTGGGCGAAGCTACGGAGGTTCAATTCTGCCCAGTAACAAACAAGGAAGAGTCGTGACAGTTCATTACACTGAATGCTTTATGATGGATAGTGCCGGAAACACAGGGCGCTACGCGAGATTGTTTTCCACAAAACAAGCGAGACGGGCCTTCAATGGAAACTGGACCGCGGGCGCTCACATATATAGTGTACTGGGCATGAACATCAATCAATCAATCAATCAATCAATCAATCAATCAATCAATCAATCAATCAATCAATCAATCAATCAATCAATCAATCAATCAATCAATCAATCAATCAATCAATCAATCAATCGACTGATTGATTGGATCGCGAATAACTAAACATGTATACCGACGGAACTCCCATGATCTCAAAAAGAATAGCGTGGTTCTGTTTACAACGAGTGACTACTACAGAAACGGTAATGGTTGAAAGATGGTGACAGGTTTATCACCCGCAAGATACACAGTGTGGTCGCTGTGCGAAGAGCGACATTTATCCAATGGCAATATTCAAACTGCAACCAAACTGCGGCACAATGTGCAGCGTTCTTGCATGATGTCTCTGCTGTGAGTGATGCCACCACCGAGACGTAAACGGCTAAAACCGGTTTATTCATCACATGCGATGACACATCTGTGCCCAAGTTCGGGAAGGATGACTGACTATGTCCTGCTGTGATATCCTGTGATGATGATGATGTCCTGTGCTTAGTACCATTATTAGTGACTTGTTCCAACTTGCCCAACTTGCCACCTTGTTAAGGACGACTGATTCGTTCATTTATCTGATAGCGCTGAAAATTTCCTGGTGTTTCATTGTTGTGTCCCTCCCTGCTACAGTTCTTGTGCGGGCGATGAACGTTAACTATATAATTAAGTTAAGATCGAAGCTGAAATTAAACTTTCGTCGTCGAATTTTCCACGCATATGATTGTAACAAAGATACTCAAAAATGATATGACGAAATGAGCAAATGAATACGCGCGCACGAACACACACTTCGTGTATGCGCGGATGAATTCGTGAGCATTGCAGTGGGTACGACAATATACTCACTATACTGTGCACGCAAGTGTTGAGGCAAAGAAAAGCAATCAGAAAAACCAACAGAACATATGCAATAAGTATCAACTCCAAATGCTAGTACGTGTTGTTGAACTTGCACCGTTAATGCAGAAATGTACGAAGAGCGTTTGCTTCGTTTTCCTTTAAGGTTTTGACAGGGAGTGATAAGAGTTCAACATCCGCAGGCGTATGGAAAATGGGGTCGGCCAAAGTGAGAAAGAGGGTGCTATTCTGGACACTGTCAAATACCGCCATATCGTCAAATTTCGTAATGATGGCATTTTTAGCCAATCAGAGGCCCTAGCAGCCCTCTGGGCCAATCAGAGTTGACCAATTGCGGAATTTGCCAACGTGGTGAAATTCGACAATGTCCGTAATAACACCCAGAGCCAACTGAAATTCTCTGAGTGACGCCCTCACGTTGCTGTTGGGAATTAAAACGTCCATGATGATGACGATGAGGAGGAGGAGGAGGAGGAGGAGGAGGAGGAAATGGGTTTACACAGCGGGGTCAGAGGCAGGCCCTCTAACGGTACTAAACGCGAGTCCCACTCCCACAGTACACAACGAACTGGCGTTTCTTTTTTTTTTTTATTGTTCAAACGCGAACGCGTCGCACTCAACACGCCTCTCTCGTAAGCTTATTAAAAAAACCACGTACGCCGACAAGCCGTTCTACGCCGGCTGAGATTACCAGTCGTGGGGGGCACTTAGGCCGTTGACCTTTTTTTCCACCCCCCACCCCCCATCTGACGTCGACTTGACGGGAGGAGGCCGACGTCGTCAGCTAACGGCACACGCCCGCGCTGCCGAGTTTTGCCCTGCCGTCAGTCAGGCAAGCGCTGCCGCCGCCTCCACCGTCGGAGAACGACGGCCTTTTCCTATCGGGGCGGTGGCTGAGCGGAGGCGTCTCGCTGACTGACAGCTTTGTTAACCCAGTTTTTCGAATCGGCGCCTTCGCAAGCGTGCCTGTTTGCCGCGGTCGAACGGGAACTCGCTTCGCACGCGCGCTGGCCTCGCTTCGCGGGAGCGGCGCCCTCTTCCTGCATAAAAAAAAAAGCGAGAAGGCTGGGCTGCGGCAACCTCAGCCAGAGCTGCGCTGTGAGAGACTGCCTGCCGAGTCAGTACTTACGCGAATTCGACGGTGTCGCGTCGCATCGGCGATCACAACCTCTCGGCACGGTCGGTGCGCTATGCCGGAAACCGGTAACGCCGGATCTTGAGTCTTGCGCACTGGCATTGCCGCCATGCGACAGCATGCGGCGCTAAGTTCTAGGAAGAACGTGAAAGAGCGCGAAAAGAGCGGACAACGCAATGAAGCGCAGAGACAGTGCGCGTGTGTGTGCCGGCTTCACTGGCGTAGCCATAAAAGGGGGAGGGGAGGATTCAAACCCCAACCCGCACCCGCACCCCGCGAAAATTTGAAGTTCTGCACACACACACACACACACACACACACATATATATATATATATATATATATATATATATATATATATATATATATATATATATATATATATATATATATATATTCCCCCCTTCCCCTCACCAGAAAAAAATTTCTGGCTATGCTACTGGTGAGTTTAATTCCGTTGTCCCGTCATTGCGCGCTATTTACTATTTATACGCTCAGATATGATGTACCAACTGACCCGCTTATAATATGTGCCTCGGGAGAGAGGAAGAGGGGTTGAAGAGCTACATGTAAACGGCGTCGCATCTCCTTTCGTAAATTCGCCTCGAAATCTGAGGTTCACAGGTGGTGTTTGAAACATGGCGCCCATGAAGTGTTTTCGGCTCCCGTAACTGAATGCGGCGCTTGCCTAAGCATAAATCATTTCCTGCGAGATCGGAGAGTTTCCGGACTGCTTCAATACGTGTCCTGGTGCACGAAGCGCGACAAAGAATATATATATCCTTCGAGATCGGCTTTCGATACACTCCCGAGTTTCCGTCGCTTGCATTGAGATTTGAAGCCCACATATTGCGACGCGATATGAAATTTTCTCTCTCTCTCTTCATGTCTCTACGTTCTCCCTTCTTATCATTCACGATCTACCTTTCTAAATATCGTCGCTATGCGTCCAACGTGTAAGCAGGAAACAGATTTGCTGATACTCCGCAACACAAGACGAGAGGCGAGGGCTTTCTTCGGTCAAGATTCCTCCTAGAACGGGGAGGCTGCGTAAACATTTAAATTGACAGATACGTTAGCCCCAGTTGTGCAACACCGAACCCAGTAAGCTACGCTTCCACCATTCCACCGTACTTTCTCTCGTTCGATTTTACTGATAGCTAAAGCTAAATGTAAATGTCACCATCTTTGTTACGGCTAAGTGTTTGCTCTAGACCCGACACTGAAAAGCGAGGGTTTAATTGATATGCAAGACATCCCCTTGCTGAAACCTCTTTGATAAGAGCCGTCGCGCAGGCGGGGTTAACGCATCAAGCAAGCAGGAAATCGTAAAGGCATGAGCGCACGTGCAAACGGCAAGTAAGAAAAAAAAAATCAGAAAGGTCACAGCGATATCACTGTATCCTATCTCCGGCGGTTGCACGAAGCAAGCGGACGTGTCGCCGACATGCAGGTGAGAGAGTTGAGCATGACGTGCACCCGATAAGCACCAGCAGCAATGCATGCTCCCATTTCTGCGTATCATGCGACGACGCCGATATTCAAATATCCAACATTATTCACCTGTGCTCTGATGATCGGCAAAATCTTTGAGAGGGCCGTTTCTTTTTCCCCGTCTTCCTTTCGTCATAAGTTATCCACATGCATACGGGCGATCAGGTACCGCCCGTTGTCAGAGGCTTGACCTTTATTACGTGCAGGGTTACCATTGAACCAGCTCTCACTTCTATCATTTAACAATGCAGACATGGTGTCGTGAACGACATTATGAGCTTGCTGCGTAACGCGAAAACTCCGTATGATAAAGACTGCATCGTTACCTAGAGAAGCTCGTAAGCAATATATGGCGTTTTACGTGCCAAACCACGATATGATTATGAGGCGCGCCGTAGTGGAGGGCTCCGGAAATTTCGACCATCTGGTGTCCGTTAACGTGCACTGGCATCACACATAACACGGGCCTCTAGCATTCCGTCTACACTTTCAATTGCGACCGCCGCGGACGGGATCGAACCCTCGACCTTCGGGTCAGTAGCTGAGCATAGAATCACGCAAGTAACGGAAACCGTATAGCGTTTTATAGCCTCTCAAACGTAGGCCCATTTGCTTTTATGCTTTAATTGGCATTGGTGTCAATAAACACCGTTACGTACTTTGTTATAGCAGCCGTTCCAGCCACTTCAAGCCGCAATGGAAACCAAACTCTCTGCCGGGACGCACTGTGTTTGCTTGCTTTTCTTCTGATACTTTCGAGGCCTGACCGGCATCCTGGCCTTGAACACTTATATAGGCCTCTCACGAGAGTCACTCTCTTGCCTTCCTTCAATATTAGTAGTTAACGCTGTTTATCTGTAGACGAAATTTTCCTTTCTTATACCTTACTTATTCTGTCTTCGCATACCAGTATCGAACGAAAAGCACGGCACCACGCTGCGAAGGTTGTACAGCTAAAGACTTCACTTCCTGAAACGAACTGATCTCGGAAGCTCACTTCGATGGCTGAGAGTTAACACACCGCAGCTTTCCGATGGCACGCGCATTAGCCGCACGACTCTATCGCGCTATATGCTAATCTGACGCGAGCATCGCCCACCCTCATGCGCTGTAGTATATAGCAATACTTCACTTTAGATAAGGCGACCCTACAAAGGCCTCATGCCTTCCCGCACCCATGCAGCGCACGGACGAAATCCACGCTCGCATTACCTATATATGATCTCTGGCATAAGACCGCATACAGTGAATCAGCGATCTCGCCGACGAATAATCTCGGAATCTCGACGGCTGCACGCCGGTGTATATGGAGCCGATCTCCCACCGCATGTATCCCGCGTGTCTCCCGCCTTGGAAGCTGCAGCCGCCCATTAACATTTAATCTTGACTACATGGGCCGCAGCAGCTCGATCGCGCTAGAGGCCATCTAATCAGATTCTCGGTGTTCTTTTTCCTTCGCACTTTTCTCTGTTATCCTTCTTCTCTTACTTCCGCCCTCTAAAGCACATTGGAACGTTTCTCCTTTCTCTCTCAAACTCTCTCCCATCGCCGAATATAAGTGGATGACAGAGTTGGGTAGCAATGTAGACGATTTTCTAGTTAGCACCCCTGCTTTCCCTCTCTCGCACACTGCCTCTCAATGCCGGATATAAGCGGCTGACAGCAAGGGTTAGTCAACTTTTCTATCTCCCCCTTCCACTCTGTCTCTCAGTGCCGGATATACGTGGCCCACCACATTGGTTAATCGACCAGACGGTTTTCTTCCTAAATCTTTGCTATATATCTCTCCCTCTAACTCCACCTACCGGATATAAGTGGCTCACAGCGTTGGTCAGTCAACCAGGCGGTTTCCTTGGTAACACCTATCTATCTATCTATCTATCTATCTATCTATCTATCTATCTATCTATCTATCTATCTATCTATCTATCTATCTATCTATCTATCTATCTATCTATCTATCTATCTATCTATCTATCTATCTATCTATCTATCTATCTATCTATCTATCTATCTATCTATCTATCTTGCACCCTGTCTCTCATGCACTGCTGGACATAAGGGCCTTACAGCGTGGAGCCAGGTGGTTTTCTGGATAACATAACCCGTTTTACCTATCTCGCTCCCTTAATAGCTGCATATAAGCGGCTCCTTTAAAAGCCCAGAGAACATGTCTACAGCTGTTTGCACAACTGCGCTGTGCGAGCCGGCCATTCCACGCCAATTTTCTTCCCGACTGTCAGCATTGTGATCTCGCCGAGCTAAATGGCAGTTAGGAAGAAGAAGAGCAAAACTTTATTTGCGCGAGACTTCGTTGCCTCTAAAAGAAGGCAACGCCGTGTGTCCAGTTAAACTCGGCGAAAAATATCGGCTTATTGAGAGTGATGGACACGCTAGACAGGGATGATGACCATCGCTCTCGGTACTGACGGTGCGATTGCTTTGCGTGAACACGATCAGCAACAAACTGGAACCGAGTATCCGAAGCTGGCAATCGTGGTACGCCGCCCAAGTTCTACCCTCTGCAACGGCGACCTTTATCCTTTGTCCGATCGCGGCTCTTATGAGTGCACGGATCCATTTAGGGATAACCCCTACATGCGGCGCGTGGAAGTGTACTTCGTGCTTCTCGTGGAATGTAACCGCAGCCCATAAGCTGTCCGAACCTTGTTCGCTTGCGCCAAGATAAGATGTCGCGGAGTCAGCAGCCAGAAACAGCATAACAGTTTCGGTATGCTAAAGCTGTTTCTATCACCTGCTTTACAGACGTACACATGGAAGCGCGCCTGGTCATCTGTTAGAATTTTGCACCCGGTTAAGCAAGTTAGCTCATATCACCGCACGCTCTTGATTGATGCTGATAATGGATGAAAATAGTGATTCTGTTATAATATCGGACAGCCTACACTTGCTTACGTTAGCTAAAATTCATCCAGCAAATGACAGTATTAGCCTAAATTTGCCAATTGTAAGCCAACACTAGCGAGAATTAGCGACAATTCAGTCCCTCTTTTACAGCAGCTTTTAGCCAATTACACAATCCAAAGTACATTAGATCATTAAACCAACTTTAGCCACGGCTACTAGTTACTGGTAATATGTGGGTAAGCGCGGTAGGCCAGAATACCAACGCTCAAAAATAGAAGGAAGGGGCGAAAGGGTAGGAAGGGGGGGGGGGGTACAGTTCGCTCAGTTAAGTATACGTGTGGGCTTGTGGTTCAGCGCAAATGGAGTTTGACGTGTCTGCGTTCTGTCACGGGAAGTGACAGGGGTGAGGGGGAAAGGCCGCGTGAAGTGTAGAGCCGCACAGCTCCAGTTTAATGCCGCTTCTCTCTAATTGCGCCAAGCGCTCACGCTCCACCGAACCGCGGCTTGAAGCCTCTGCAAACGACCATCGCGCAGTTGACGTCGGTGCGAGTTCATTAGTGTGGCTTTCACGCGGCATACTTCGGTGTTCGGACGGCCAGTAGATTATATTGAGGGGCGCGAAGGGGGAGAGGGCAGTGTGATGGAGGGGGGTAGGAGACGTCAATTTATCAGCGAACTTTGCGAGGCACCGAATGCAGAACGCGGGAATCCTAGCTATGGCTCGTTCCACCCAACCGCAAAGCTGCGAGCGTGTCCCATTTGTCATGACACACGAAGTGTGATGCCGAACTTTCGAGCGCCCCACCTGTCACTGGCTGACTCTCACTTCTTTGCCTTCTCCAGTGCAGAAGTGCCTTGATGTCACTCGTTGGACGAGCATGGTTGCGATGCGAAAAAAACAAAAAAAAAACAGTACACACAGGTTTTGCGGGCGCACGAGCTGTGATTTGGGTATAAGCTTCACAGAAATTGTTACGAAAATACTATTGCGTTTTTACTGACATTTCTGGGAAAACGTAATACCTTTATTTTATCTTGCATATTTTTTAAAGTCCCTGGCACTACGATTGCAAACACGAATAGCAAGGACGGCGAATGACTGTATATATGTATATATATTTTTAAAAATTTATTTTCTTATCCTAACAACTATATGTGGAAAAGGGTAGCCGTCACCAAGCAATGGTGACAACAACTGCTTCATTTATCTTCTATTTCAATAAAAAAACGGCGAATGACTCGAAGCATATAATTTTGGTGCCTTTTGTCACCGGGTCAAAGGTCGTGGAATCGAATCCCGGCCACGGCATTTAGATGGAGGCAAAAGAGGCCCGTGTGCTTAGATTTAGGTGCATGTTAAAGATCCCCGGGCGATGGAAATTTCCGGAGCGCTCCATTACAGCGTCTCTTAGAATCATATCATGGTTTTGGGAAACCCCAACAACCGTTATTGTTACCGCGTCGCTGCGCGGTAAAAGACCAGGATTAGTCCAACTGAGGTCCAACTGAGGTCCAACTGAGCAGATTAGATTAGACAGACAGACAGACAGACAGACAGACAGACAGACAGACAGACAGACAGACAGACAGACAGACAGACAGACAGACAGACAGACAGACAGACAGACAGACAGACAGACAGATAGATAGATAGATAGATAGATAGATAGATAGATAGATAGATAGATAGATAGATAGATAGATAGATAGATAGATAGATAGATAGATAGATAGATAGATAGATAGATAGATAGATAGATAGATAGATAGATAGATAGATAGATAGATAGATAGATAGATAGATAGATAGAAAACAACCAAAGTGTGGATTTCACTGCTGCACCCAAAGTCTAAAGTTTTATCTTCCACCACATCACACACACACACACACACACACACACACACACACACACACACACACACACACACACACACACACACACACACACACACACACACACACACACACACACACACACACACACACACACACATATATATATAGTAGTGGGAAAAGAATCACGCGGACCCCGATAGAATAAGGAATGAAGAAAGAAACTACGACTTTCGTTGGTTTGGCACTGTATATTTTCACTAACGTTTCGTCTGGTGGACCACTTTGACAAAGTCTGGTCCACCAGACGAAACGTTAGTGAAAATATACAGTGCCAAACCAACGAAAGTCGTAGTTTCTTTCTTCATTCCTTTATATATATATATAATACACACACGCGCACGCGTGTGCGTGCGCGTGTGTGTGTGTGTGTGTGCGTGTGCGTGTGCGTGTGCGTGTGTGTGTGTGTGTGTGTGTGTGTGTGTGTGTGTGTGTGTGTGTGTGTGTGTGTGTGTGTGTGTGTGTGTGTGTGGAGAGAGACAGAGAGGGAGAGAGAGGCTTCGGGAATTCCAGTAAAATATTGAACCAATATCGAACTAACGCCCACGCTATTGTATATATAATGGCCCTTTTCGCACGCGGCCACGTGTTTTTCTTTGCCCCAAGCCATTAGACGCGCTTTGAGTATATATATTATTTGCGTTAGCAGAATCTCCACCTGCCTTGCCGTCATAAAATATTCGAATGTCATCTCCCCCATTCCACGACACTCCCTTTCTATGTTTTATTTTCGTATCGCCAGTAATTCTGCGAAGAAGCATATCCCATTTATATATGAAAATTGAATCTATAGCCCCAGTAGGTATTTCTATGCGCCTCCACTGAATAGCGCGAGAGCGTCCCCGCTGCATCGAAATTCTGGCGACAGTTTGGATATCAATGAGGGGGGTATACAGCCGGCGGCGCTGAGCGCATTTACACATGCATTCAGTTCAATTCAGCTCTGTACATGGGTTTCTGTTTGGCGGTGATATATCGTATAAGAGAATAAAACCAAACTGCAGCTACAGAGAGCGCGACTTTTATAACATTTTTTTTCTCGTTACGCTCGTGAACAAACGAAAAAAGGAAACGCAAGTGATGACAGAGAAGCACGTTTTCCGAAACGGGCACGAAATGCGAAAAGCAGGGTAACGTCTCGAATCGATTTGCGTCGCCTACAACAGGACTGCATGCTCGCAGACGGTTCGTGCGGTGGAATCGAGTTTGCTCTTCGTAGAAACAGGGTGTGTAGGGGTGAAAGGGGGGGGGGGGGGGCGAAGAGCTTCGCCAGTCGTCGTCGTTTCGTAATGCTGTGCATGTATAACAAAAGAGATTGGTTTTTGCGTCCGCGGCTTGTATAAACAGCGCACCGAGAGAGCTTTAGGACCATGGTGGTGGTGGGAGTGATGGAGAAAGTGATCGGTGAGGGGAAGAGTGAAGACGAAGAAGAGCAAGCCATGCTCTAGAGCCGCGTGCCGGCCCGCTAGGACCACCGACTTCGATCTAACTAACGCTCCCATCACTAGTCTTAACCCTCGCCCAGCCCCCAGCCCTCTCCTCCGACGTGGAACGAACAGTGCCCTGGGTCCGCCGCGTGGGATTCAACGTGCCCTGTCGTAATCACTCCCAAATCTGCTTGCATAAACGCCCCCTGCACCGCATGCGCGGTGTGGAAGCCGCTGAAGCCGCCCACTGCACCCCCACCCCATTCTATCGTCCTCCTTCCCTTTGCTTCGATATTTCACTCTCTCTCTTGTTATCTCACGGGAGCGTCTTCCCTTCTTTTCTCCCTTTGGGAAGACTAAGGAGCTTCGCAATGCTCGCCACGAGCGAGCATGTAAGTACGAAGTGCGATTCCACCTTAAAGAAATACGAAAAAGAACAATTGATGGATGCGCCTTCCACCTATTTGGACCAAAGGCCGCTGTCGACGTTGCGTGCGTACTTCGGTATAAACACCTTTACTGGGACACAGCAGTCGGCGCGTTCGTTCTCTCGCTCACCCGTTTCGTCTTGCTTTATTTTCTATTCCCTCTCTCTCTCTCTTCCATCTTCTCCTTTGTCGGCGTGTTTATGCGAACTGCTGTCACCCCTTCATCTTTAGAGCACAGCAAGAAGAAAGGGGAATGCAGCAGTGCCTGCTTGTATAAATGCCAATCACAGCCCCCGTTGAAAGGCCGGCTCCACGCTTTCGTTTTCATATTCCGCGTGCGCCACACTCTGCATCCGCGTGCTTTTGGGGAAGCAGGACAGGGAATCCGTCATTGGTTGCTGGAAAGTCACGTGGCACACCTTTTCTGACCGGGGCTGCCTTTGAGATGTACCATACTTTTGGCCTAAACCACGAGCGGGAACTTCTAGCTCACTGGGAATGAACTGGTCGAACTGGTGGCAATTCCGGTCAAGGGGGAAATGTGCGTTAGAAAGAAGGCGAGATAAGAGGTTGAGGATGGAGAGGATGTCATTAGAGAAAGATCTACACACATTAAATTCAGTTATAACGATGGTAGGCCAACTAGCTCGACACACTGTCCTACTGAAGTACGGGCATTTTGACCATCCTTTGAGCGTCTCACGCTTATGTCAAAGTAGAAAATTAGCTCTGGTGTCCTATCTAAAGCAAGCTCTAACGTGCCCTTACAAGCCATGCACATGATGGCCGGAAGAAGACTCACCACCGTTGACGTGGTAATTATACTGTAAGTGCCTTCTCGAATGCGCACGCGTCACTCGTGCGATGTCGAGGCCTCGCTTACCAATGACAAGCACTGACGACGTGGTTTACAACGTCAAAATTTCGATAACGACTCCCATGTGATTAAGCCCGTTTTGCTACCATAGATAGATAGATAGATAGATAGATAGATAGATAGATAGATAGATAGATAGATAGATAGATAGATAGATAGATAGATAGATAGATAGATAGATAGATAGATAGATAGATAGATAGATAGATAGATAGATAGATAGATAGATAGATAGATAGATAGATAGATAGATAGATAGATAGATAGATCAAGGCAGAGGTTATTTAGACAAAAGTAAATCCGGTTAGCTACCCTAATCCGTACCCCTTGAACCCCAACTTCCTAGGAAGGCAAATTTGCCCAATTCCCTCTCAAGCGCGTGTGCTAGCGTCCGTGAGTGCGAGTTCTTATTTTATTATCTTTGTTTCGTTTCGAATTCTAGACACGTAGCAGACAGTCTCCAGACACAGCCGCTGTCGCTAACGGAGGCGATTCACTACAGATCAATAAGGAAAGAAACAAGAAAAAGAAAGAGCAGCGTTGTTATCTGGCTCGAAAATGGAGTTCCAAATGGCGTGCAGTAGAGCTCAACTGTCGCCAGCGAAGGCTCGCGCTTTAAAAAAAAAACCCGTTCTTCCAGTCCTATATAGAGGCACTCTGATGGGGCCCACCTATTCCTGTCGTTCCGAGTTACCGATCACCGGTTTAAACCCGCTCCATTTTGCAGACATCCTAGTCGCCAGGTCGTTAGCGTGTGCGGGTTTTCGATAATGTCTCCGCACTGCTTGTCGGAAAAGCAATTTACTTCGCGTCATTACGCTGAGTGCGAGATCTTACTATTCGCCCCGTCATTCAGCGTGCTTATCGTTTCATTATATTTTCTTTTTACTTCTATGGCTAGAAGGCCTTCTCGATTACATCTATAGGTGAACGATCGATTAATCGCTGCCAGTAATCGGTCGACGCTTTAAAACCACGGGCGGTTAATTAGCATTTTCATTAACCAGCTACTCGATTGAAGTATTTCGTGACAAGTTATGTGTTCGTAAGATTATTTACATTGCTTGCCCATGTATAGCTACTTTTCTTATCTTACCGCACGACCGGCGTCCGCTCCAGCAAGATGACGACTGAAGTGGTCTTCATGTACCCAAGAGCCTCTAATCACAGTTCGAGCAGTGAGTGAAATACTTCATTCAAGCGCAAATTCAGAAGATACAAGAGGTTGAAACAAAAATACCGAGACGGATGCGTAGAGTGGTAAAAGCACGAATGCGCTCAAGGAACGATAAAGAGTCGTGAACAAAGAAAGAAGTGTTGGGGGGGGGGGGGGGTTAGAATATGGCTAGAATATTTCTCCTCCTTTCCCGTAGAGCTCAAATTGATTCAATAGTTTGTTCAATATTTTGTCTATATATATTCTCTCACCCGTATGAATACATCAACTGATAGACTGATTAACCGATCAATGTATTGATTGATTGATTGATTGATTGATTGATTGATTGATTGATTGATTGATTGATTGATTGATTGATTGATTGACTGTTTGATTGATTGCTAGTTTACTTAGTATAGCATTGTACATAATGTAAGTTTAGTACAGCTGACAGAATAAGAAGCTTTTAACACTAAGGAAAGGAAACAAGATAACCGTGGTCGTATGGTTATAGGTTAGGTATATCCAACACAACAGCTGTCAGAACGACATCTATGCCAGTATGACAGGTTAGTATATAGCTGAGAGCATAGTATATCTTACTACCGAATGGCAGCTTAGTATATATAGCTAACACGAGTACCTGAAGTCCTGAACAAATACGAACGATTATTCTTTTTTTTTTTTTTCAAGCGAAGCTAGTACTGCCTCACAAGTGTCGTTCGCGTTGTAGGTGTGACCGCAAAAAAAGAAAAGAAAAAAAAGAAAATAAAAGAAAACGAGAAAACCGACCGGCGCCCGCGGGCGCTAACACGTGAGGCCCTCGGATGAGCGCCGGTCATATGCGCATTTGGATGCGCAGTTTTCCAATACGTGATGCTCTCTCGATCGTGGACTTGTCGGCGATGATCCGTTTCTGATATGGCAATCTGATCTTTTATCGGGGTCGCTTGTCATATCACGTTGCCACATTTCATTGTTTCATGGATATGAACGCATGACCGTCTGTGCTGCCTGTAGCAGCTAAAGTGTCGCGCTGCTAAGCACGTGGATGACGGTCCAATTGCCAGCATGGAAGAATGAAACAGTTAAGAGGGAGCATTGCGCAATACGACAGAAGGAAAGAAAAGTAGTACGCCAGGCACGCACAAGCCAAGCCTCGTTTGCCACCATTTTCCCGATGGGGCAAGGGCTCCGGAATTTCTTTATGCAACTGATTTATGATAGAGGCGCACGAAAAAGCATAAAATTTCAATATCTTTCCGAAAACTCTGCCGTTTTTACGCGAATGCGCCGTTGGAATCTCGCAGGTTTTTCTGACTGAGCAGCCGAAACACGTGGCCTTACATTCAGATGCACTCACATGAGATTACGCGGCCTGCAGTCCTTTCGGTGTTGCCTTACGCCCCTTCTATACCTTGACCTTTGAATCGGTTCTGCACGCCGCCTCGTTTCTCTGAAATCGAGCCTTTTCCCTTGCTACATACGAAAGATCACGCGTAGTCGCAAGTCGAGCTTGGATTGCTAGGTGTTCTCTTATAGCGTGTTGTTGGGCAGTACGAAAGTGTTATCTTCGAAGCGCCTATAATCGATTTTGCTCGATACGCGCTTACAAATTTTGGTAAAGGAAGAAGGCGCCAAGCACGAAACGACGAATTTACCTCGAGACGAACACTCATCGAATGTCGAGCCGATGTTAATAGGTTGCAACATGCATTTCTTTCAAAAGAAAAAAAATATCATATGGTCCCTTATGCATTCTCCTAAGACGCCTCGAAGACGAAAGCCGTCTTCTTTTTCTTCTGTGTCGATTGTTTTGATTGAAACTGCAGAAATAATAACCTAACGAAGTCAGACATCATAGTCAAGGCGTCTGCAATAGCGCGCGTCTACGTGCTCTGACACAACATGGCGGTTCTGTCGGACGTGTTGCCACCTTAAATATCGTCTGTATGAGTACTCTTTGATTGTAGCACTATAGATGGCTTCGCTATAAAAAGCGTTTGCGCCTCACCTGCATGGTTTTTCACTGCCTCCGTGATTCGCCCGCCTTTGACCAAACAACTATGTCGTGTGATGACATCATCACTGTCATCACTGGGACAATGTCACGTGGGTATTAGTGAGATTTGGTTCGACCTTGCGAGACCTTAAGGTCTCGCAAGATCTCGCGCAAGTATCGCAGTAGCGAGACGTAGCGAAACGTACGCGCATACACGTGTGTGACGTCTGCACAGAGTGCCGCTTGTTGTAAATGCTAAAGACACCTACACGTAAGCTACAACTGTTCTCGTTCACCCGAGTGCCTGGATTTGCGTCGCGTTTACGCATGCATGAATCTCCTACTTGAAGTTGAAAGTGAACTGAATACGGAAATCTACCATCCCTAACAATTCCTCCAGCTCACGATTCACTTCCCTTTATCCCTTCCCTAATCTCTAGTGTTCGCTGTATCTAAACTTGAAGCCTATACCGTAAACGTAGAAAGGATCTTTTTTATCACCTCCCGTATGCGGGAGAGTTCTTTGTCCCGCAGCGTGGACGTCAGATAAGCTCACGATGATGAAACAGGTACTTGAGATGCAGCCCAACGCCAACGCCCAACGGCAATTGCAGCCGGCAAAATCATGCCTCGAACGGTGTCAGTGGTTGCGTAAGCACGAATCATCAATTTTCTTTCCCCTTCTACCACATGCAATTGGAGTCGCATGCCTTGCCTCCAAAGACAATTCTCATAACGTTTGAAGTATTTTTTTTTTACCTAGAAGGAGTGCGCCGATAACTTCATATATGTACAATTAATGACCAGTTAAACGCGAAGTTATCTATGAAGAACTTACACGGACACGAAAGCCTGTTTCTCGAGCATTCAAGAACGTTGTTTTAATTAATTTAGTTGCACGAGAGGGAGGGGGAAAGACAGATACAAACTTTAAGAATACCAGAGAGAACTTTGCATGACTGACCTCCTTGCATGCTAACAGAGATGCTAAACGAATATTTGCTGTTGCTTATATTCTATGTGTGTAGAAAAATGACCAAGTTTTCTGTTACTTTCCTTCCTTACATAACCAAATAGAGCAAAAAAATAAAATAACCGTAAACAAACAAAAATCAGACGCCGATTTCTACGCAAAAGGTCACGTTCCTTTCTTCAGGCGACTAACTGATTCGCGACAGCTTTGGCCGCCCCTGCACTACGCCTGCGCAACATATTCTAAACGCGCGGGTAGGTGGCGTGAGTGATTGGCTCGAGGAATGGAGATGACCTATGACCAGACCAGATAATTATTTTTTTCTATCGTTACGGGGCCACCTGAAGTGTCACTGCACCTTACGAAACGTAGACTTACTTTTTCTGGGCAACCGATCCGCGTCGGCACCCAAACTTGTCCCGATCGCATCGACCGGAGCCTTCTTCGGCCTTTCTTTCCAACACATTGCATGGGACGCAACAAATCTCATTAGGGACGCAACGTGCCGCGAGTCTAAATCGACGGCTAGCGATCGCCGATCCTGTAATCACGCTGTCGGATGAAGGGACGCTTACAAGGCGGCGAAAGGTTGTCTCGACTTCTATGTGGCCTACAAGATTGCGCTTCACTGCCTACCGTCCCGCCTTTTCGGGTAACGAACAACACAATGATTCCGCAGGAAGGCGATTCCAGTTACGCGGACGAGAACCAATTATGGCAAACAGCGCGTAACTTGCGAAATCTCGGCCCTCCTGAATCACTTAGGAACTATTGAGCGCAATATGCTTACTAAAAAAAGAAACCTTCTACGCCCTTTCAATGAGAATAAAACCGGACAAAGCTGACTATTTTCAATCACGTTTATATAATTGAAGTGAGCTGTATTCTATGCATTCCTAATATTTTGTTGCTTGTTAGATATGGTATTTTAGATATGTCTTAAATGTTGTTTGAATGTTAGTGTTGAACTGATACTAATTATTACATTGATATTTTTTATGTTTATTTCACTGTAGGTAATACAGAAACTGTATCCCACTTTCTTAAAGTAATTCATTTTAGTTCTAGCACTTATCCAATATAACAATATGTTAGTTGACAGTGATGTTTTCTTCGTTGTGTAATATCGCAAAATGACGTCGTTGTGTTAAATTTTGTGCTACATGTACGCTTTTCGCTGTTGCCATAAACTTTTAACGGAAAAGGAGCCTCTGTCAAGACTCGTGGCCTCTTACTCTTGCTACCGTTTCTGTAAAGATACAAAAGAAATATTTTTTCTTTCTTTTTTCATTCACATAAATGTTGTTGCACAACCACGGCGCGGTTCTTCGGTGTCTTCTTCAATAATATAATAATATCTGGGGTTTAACGTGCCAAAACCACGATATGATTATGAGAGAGGCCGTAGTGGAGGGCTCCGGAAGTTTCGACCACCTGGGGTTCTTTAACGTACACCTAAATCTATGTACACGGGCCTCAAACATTTTCGCCTCCACCGAAAATGCAGCTGCCGCAGCCGGGATTCGATCCCGCGACCATCGGGTCAGCAGTCGAGCGCCATGACCACTAGACCACCGTGGCGGGGCGTCTTCTTCAATGGACCACAGAAATACGCATGGGCGTGTCTGCTTCATTAAAGCATTTCAATTTCACCAGGTTTCAAGGACTTATACGAACATGCCCTAGTGTCAATTATCCTAAATATCATTCCTTGGTTTCGTTCTGAACAGCGTCAGCAGGGCTCACTCTCAGCGATTCGTCGCAGCAAATGTTCGAAGCTCGCGCCCATCTGTTCCGGTGAGCTGATTGGAAAAGCAAAGGGCGACGGTGCCGCCAAGATGACATCCCTTCCGGCTTTCAAAAAACGTGACGTCATGACCTCTCCTATTTAGTTTCTTTCTTGCACAAGAACTAGATTGCCGTTCTAGCTGACTCCACTGTCACCTTTGTCTATACACTCGGTGACAACGTACTCATTCAGCGCAATCCCCGCCCACAAAACCGCATGAAGTCTTAACTTGCGTATGAATCCGCACTCTGAAACGTAGTTCCCCAGAGACGGTGATACGTCATTAACTTAAGTTATCGTCAGCCCATGACGTCACAACAATGTGTAAATGGCGAATGCATCCGTGCACATTTACTTCCAGTTAAGGAATTCTGCATAGGTTACCGCACTCATACGTTGGCACCGATAGCAGTTTGCACTGTTTCGTAACTATAAACGTTACGAACCAACAAGCACATGTAATTAATACTAATTATAATTCACGACCATTCGTGGGCTGCACTTGTCATCTAGCTATTCGTATCAATATCGCCAAAGGTGAGCTACAGCCGTGAACTCAAAGCTGCAGAAAGTTGAGCTACAGAGAGAGCACCAGTGCTGCCGCAAGAAGGCCCTCCACAAGCCAGAAAACACGACGCCACCTCGAAGTTCCCGCGCCGACTCGCCATGGCGCCATCGATTTTGACGACATCTGCTATTATAGACTTACGCAATCTTTATATGTATTCCAAGCCAGAGATTTAACACGACAAATTTCGGCAAAGTTTTATTTGTTGAGCATCTCTGGCCAGAATACGAAACTATACGGGGAAACTGGTAACGTCACACTGACGTGCCAGTGTTGGACATCTGGCGCGAAATTCAGAAATGCAACTTTGACGTTTACTTTCATTAATAACATTAAACCTATATGATGACGAAATTAACGAGAATTGCTTTCCAAAAGAAAAAAAAAGATCAGCCAGTTCCACGCTGTGAAAATCGCCTGAGAGCGAAGCTGTAAGCGCGCGAGATCTAGCATCATCATCATCATTTCGTTTTATTATTACTATTACTATTACTATTACTATTACTATTACTATTACAGTTACTACGACGACGTTACAGTGTAGACTACCACAGTTTCGCTATAAAAGCCTGAACCGATTAAGTGATTCTGTTTAGTGTCCCTTTAAAGGGACACTAAACAGTACTGTTAATTGTGAGTGCCCCTTGAAAAAGTAACCACTGTATGTTTTTAAAGGCTAGTTTCGGTTCCTGTTTTGTTTAGTGTCCCTTTAAGGGGACACTAAACAGAATCTACACTAAACAGTTACTGACACGAAAATTTTCTGCTGTCTTTTTTTTTTTTGCGTCAAATGAAAGGCCAATAAGCAGGGGCGTAGCCAGAAATTTTTTTCGGGAGAGGGGGGGTCACCTCCTTGATCTGAAGTGGAGGGTCGGGCAGGCAGATGTGATCGAGTGTCATTTTGAGCTTTGTATGCCATGGCAAAAAAATATTTCGGAGGGGGGGGGGGGACACGGGCCCGGTGTGCCCCCCCCCCCTGGCTACGCCCCTGCCAATAAGCCCTCAAGACCCTAGAAAATGTACTGGTAACTGTGCGTGCCCCTTCAAAAAGTAATCACTGTATGTTTTAAAGGCTAGTTTCGGTTCCTGCTGTACACTCACGTCACAACACGGCATGAGCTTCTCGACACGTGCTCGCTAAAGACCGCTCCGTTCTGGGCTCCGTTGGTGATGCAGTGATGCACAAGCGGCCAGTTCGAATGCTTTGGTGCTTGATGTCATCACTACTAGTCATACCGGTGCGTGAAGTCACCAGAAATGACACTGACGCCTGACGTCACGCTAGTGCCGATGTCAGTAGGCTCGCCATGCGAAAATGGACTTTGATGTCAAAATAAAATATCACACGAGCATTTACTGAGCTTCACACTTGCGCAGAGTCGTCTCTGTATTCAGCTTACTTGTATGGCAGAGTAAACTCACCTTCGAAAATTCGTGTCTGTACCCTTTTTAAGACTACACGTATCGGGCGGAGTAGCGACGCGAGTTTCATTTGCGAAAGCGCGACGTCGCGCGGCGGCCATCGTGGTTCATCGAACTTCCTCCTGGCGAATACCTTGTGCCGCGTACGCGGGGAATACCAAATGAATGCAGCGAGGCTGCATGAGGGGCTGCTATCTCCCCAGGACAAGGAGTGCGCCGTCGTCGAAAGGGTTTTGCAGACGGTGGGGCCTGCCTGCCTGCTTGCCTGGCCTGGCTCTGCACGCTGCGTGAATGCGTGCCGACGGCAGCTGCCGCGGTGCATATCGACACCGGCGGCGGCGACGCATTGCGAGAGTTGACGCTGCGGTCGCCAGGAATGCGACGTTGCGAGAAAGCGGGTCGTCGTCGTCGTCGCGCATATATCTGCACCGAGGGGGTGTTGCGTGCGAGCGAGCGAATGCAATATACTAAATAGGCTCGGGCGGACGAGAGAATTAGGGATGTGCACGCATGGCTCCGGTCGAGGCCAGGAATTCCTGCAAGGAACCATGGCTTGACTTCAACATCATATAGTCTAATATTCTGTGTGTGTGTGTGTGTGTGTGTGTGTGTGTGTGTGTGTGTGTGTGTGTGTGTGTGTGTGTGTGTGTGTGTGTGTGTGTGTGTGTGTGTGTGTGTGTGCGCGCGCGTGTGTGTGTGCGCGCGTGTGTGCGTGCGTGCGTGCGTGCGTGTGTGTGTGTGTGTGTGCGTGCGTGTGTGCGTGCGTGTGTGTGTGTGTGCGTGCGTGCGTGCGTGTGTGTGTGCGTGCGTGTGTGTGTGTGTGCGTGTGTGCGTGTGTGCGTGCGTGCGTGCGTGCGCGCGCGCGCTCGTGTAGCTACTTGCTTTTTCACTGAGAATACTGTACTGAGCGCAAAACACAAGGGCCATAAGGACGAAGAAGCAGCACTTTTTCAAGCGGAACTCTCGGCAATTACTAGCGCTGCGAAAACTATAGATTTGAACGACCATTGCGCAATAATAATAGCAGATTCCCTGTCAGCATGTACATCTCTAACAACTTCATTAAAATCAATTGCCTTAAAAACGCTCCTTACGCTAGTTCCTCTACAGTTGAAAATTTTGAAATTATTATGGGTACCTGGCCATTGTGGATTAGAAATAAATGAAATGGCCGACACACTAGCGAGAGCGGCATTGAACGGTCCAATAATTTCGGTCCTTCCTGTAGTAGCCAGCATAACTGCGATTAGGTATAGGAAATTTTCCCTTCGAGCAGACGCCATAGAATCAATAACTGCATGGACAGAATTTAGACATTTAAAATTTCCATGGAAAATACAGTGGTGTCAAACTAGACAATTAGAAGTATTATTAACTAGATTACGATGCCGAGTAACCCCGTTGAATCTGTATGCACACAGGGCTGGTCTGGCGATATCTCCCCTCTGTCACTTTTGTTCAGAAATCGAATCAATAGAGCATTATTTTTTATCGTGTCGCCGCTATATATTACAAAGAAAAAGACTTCTTGAAACTCATTGTGCTAAGCTGGGGATAATTTTAACAATAGACGCTATTCTCACCTTCGGTGCTTCGGATTTGGGCGTCAGCCACAGGAATGTTTTTTGATGATGTAATTGCTTTCCTTCAGGAAACAAAACGAATGTGTTTTTAAGTTCTTAATTGCAAACCTGTTCCGATAATAGCAATGAATCAATAAGAAAAAAAAAATCAATAAAAAAGAAGACGTTCGGTACCACATTAATTTCATTATTCTAATTTCTAGTTAGGATGAGAAGTCTGGGCTGAATGTAGAAATAATTATTGCACTAGTTCTTTTTATGTTTGCTTGTCTTTTGTGTTAACTTAGTAGTTTTACATCTTCATATCTACAATTCTTGGCCAATCCCCCATTGTGGGTATGAGCCATGTGTAGAGGCACATCATCATCATCATCATCATCATCATCATCATCATCATCATCTATCAGTCTGCTCTTTTCATCTTTATATCAGAATGAAAGAAAAAGAAAGAAACAGATAAAAAAAAGATGAAAATACAAAGCGAAAGAGGAAGAAAGAGAAGTAAGAAAAAAATACACAGAGAAACAAGGAAGGTGACTCAGCTTTGCTCTTCCTGCAGGCTTGGCACAACTAGTGCGAAGATGCCGTAATTTTTTACATTAAAGTTTGAGACAGACGGGCGTTCTTAGACGTTCACATCCACCGAAAACAATTATGTTTAAAACTTGCCCGCCGAGACACGTAGGCCCAACCTCGGGGCTCTGTTGCACAGGAGTTTCGTTCATTGATGTTTATATTCTTGGTACCGCAGGCCTGCATCTTTTCACGTAACGTTGACGTAGTTCAGACCACAGCCTCCTATATTTTGAGTCTGTGTTCAGACGCGCAAAAAAAAATAAAGAATCTGTTGTTGCGAATAACGATTATGGCATCGTTCTTACTTATGAAGACTAAATCCAATGTGCACGACACAGATTTTTTTTTATTGCATTGACTTACCTCGAAAAAGTTTTATAAAGAGAACGTATACATTGTACACTTTGTACTGTCCCTCCGCTGCAGCACTTTATTTCAGCCGTTTTCCTTTAAGCCTCTCTTATGAACATCTGCGAGCCAACAAGGACCGTTGGATGAACATGATCAGCATAGGGAAAATATGCGGGTATAGTATTTATATGAACCCTGTATATATATATATATATATATATATATATATATATATATATATATATATATATATATATATATATATATATATATATATATATATATATATATATATATAGTGCAGTATTTAGGCTAATAGGTGTGCTTAGATTCAGGTACACGTTAAAGAACCCCAGGTGGTCGAAATTTCCAGAGCCCTCCATTGCGGAGTCCCTCATAATCCTGTCGTGGTTTTGGGACGTTGAACCCCAACAATTATTACCAGGTTAACAGGCCTGCTGTGAAGCCAGTCTCTCCAAAGCTTTATTTTTTTATAGAAAGAGATCACAGGAGTCGTAGTTACACCGCTTCTGCACGTGTGTAGTCCTTATCACTGTGAGTCATTTCGCGACATACCAGGCACACATGCGTTTCATGAGTTAGTGAATGCAATGCAGCTCGTCACTGTTGAGTGATAAGCCTCAAAGATCGCAAGATAATGGGCCGAGAACAAGAGAACAAAGCTGATTCCAGCGGTCAACAAACGCACGCTCTTCAACTGGATGGGCATGGCGTTGCAATAAGGGCAAAATTGCCAGCCCGCTTGTTTTCAAGCGAAGCTTGTTACGAGTTAGATTTCGGTGGCGGCGGTGGCATTGTATACGCGAAAAGCCCGGAGCTGCCAAGTGTACAGAAACGCGTGTGTACACAGAAATGCGGACCTCGAAGGCGCGCCCTTCACATGCGTTGCTTCAGTTGCTACATGCGCCGTTTTCCAATAATTGTTGCTTTCTTGATCGCGGGCTTGACGGCGATCACCCTTTCTCATATTGCAATCTGATCTTTTATTGAGGTGGCTTGTCGTATCCCATAGCCCCATTTCGTTGTTGCTTTTATATGAACACGTGACCGTTGTTGTTGCCTGTAGCAACTGAAGTGTTGCGTTGTTATATATAGGCTCGTGGGTGAAGGTCATATTCCCTGGATGAAGGGAAAAGTTAGGAGAGAGCATTGCGCAATGCTAAAGAAAGAAAGAAAGAAAGAAAGAAAGAAAGAAAGAAAGAAAGAAAGAAAGAAAGAAAGAAAGAAAGAAAGAAAGAAAGAAAGAAAGAAAGAAAGCGGTAAGTCATGCACGCACAGGCCACCCTTAGCTTGCTCACATTTTCGCCATACGGAAAGGCTCCTAATTTTTTATCTATTGTGGTGCTTATATGAACAACAACAACAACAGCAACAACAACAACAACAACAACAACAACAACAACAACAAGATTAAACATTATTTACGCGCTAACTTACGATGTAACCTTAGTCGAGCACCATTAATCCGTTCGGACGAACACTGTGCCCGCGTCTCGAAACATTTTAATGCGGCCACGGTGCACAGATGGCGTTGACCCGCATGCGAGCGTGCAGCCGTCGCTGAGTGGCTGTCGGATTACGGGCTGCAACGCGCATGCACTTTTCCGTATAAGCTACTAAGCTTCCCGACAGCGCAGGGCACTCACTGAGCAAGCAGTCATTACAGTCGCCGACTCCTGCAGCACAAAAGTACGCTGACGGCGCAATCCCTTCGCGCACCTCGTCATCATTAGGCGCTCGCACGAGCTGAACAACGAACGCAGGTGCGGCACCACGGATCCGAATGTTTGGGGCGGGCGACTAAAAAAAATGTGAATGCATTAAGGATCTTTCTTTTTTTTTTCAGACTTGCATACCAGCAGGTCTGCTTGTTTGTTTGTACTGGGTGAAATAATGAAAGATGGAAGCTCTGCAATTACCCTTATTAGGGTGTTTAGGCTTTCAGCAGTGCCGGTTTACCGTATAGAAACTACGGAAATACCATACTGTCGTTGTCGAGACGTCGCTTTTTTAATCTTCAAGATCTGTATTAGCAACCGCAATCATCTCAACATGTTAACGCGCGCACCGGGAAACTCGCGCAACTAATTTGAGTGTTCCATCTCATATTGCTCATGACTATAAATCAATAAATATATTCAATGTTACTCGGTATGCACAGAATCTGCAGTCCTCTTTGGCGGCATTGTACTCTCGTATTCATTTCTGCGCTTTTTGTTTTAACTTTGCACGCCCAGCCGATAAGAACTCTTAGTTGCGGATACCCTATACATGAAACTCCCTATTTGACGAAACCTGAACGTTGCAGGTCGGCTAACTGCAGACGAAGTTCCGGACGTTCTTTTTTTGTTTTGTTTTGAGCGCCCGGCCGATAGCAACCCATTACTGCGGTCACGCAGTACTCAAACTCGCCAGAGCGTTACGGGTCAGCTCATAGTCGCATACGAAGTTTTCTTGCGCCTTTTATCGTCCTCATTGTTTCACGCACCAGGCCGATAGCATCCCCCGACATTGGATCCCCGATTCGTATCTCTAAAACTCCCTATAGTGGACCAAGCCTGAACTCTGCGGGTCGTCGCATCGCGGTAGAGGCGTGCATGATGAAGCCAACGTAGCCACGGCGCTGTATAGTGGGCGGCTGCGGCGCTCGCGATGGGAGAACCATTTTCCGGCGATTAAACAGCAGCGCGTCGGAGCGTTTCAGCTTGCGTCAATAGCGCCGCGTCCTCACTCCTTTTCATGCGCGGCCGTACGACGCAAAGCTCCCTTTGTCCCTCCCTCGCTGAGCGTAAGCTGGTTCACGCTAGCTCGTCTGTGCGCGGCACGTGTGTGTGTACGCACCGTCATCAAGCGTCGCGAATGGGTGATTGTTCGGAGCGGGTGCACGCCAGGCCTGTCAAGGCTGTCGCTATGCGCTCGTCTTTCGAGCCGCGAAGCGGGCCCCACTGGCACGGCTGCGCACACACAAGCGCTTGCGCGTTACACAGAGAAACTCGTTGCTTCACTGTATAGTTCGCAGATTCTGACCTGGTTCTTTCTGTTCAAACATGGCTTGTCCGTTCAACGAGAATACAAGGTAACTCTGCGAACCGCAACGCTGAATCAGTTCAATGCGTGATGAATGGAAAGAGACGCTCGGGCGGAGCGAATGCTAAAACGGCGAATGCATGCCAGGTCGGTTAGGCTAACATCACCGCCGCCACCATTGCCATCGCTACCGCCACCACCATCACATCACCATCTCATCACCATCACATCACCATCACATCACCATCACACACCATCATGCAACATCACCATCAGTACCACCACTATCCCCACCACCTCTGTCCGTTCGATGCTTGCCAAAGATATGCTTTCAAAGCTCATATTCATTGATTTGGCGAAAGCGGATCACCGGAGGAAAAAAAAAAGATCTATAGACAAAGCCTCCCTTTGATCGAAGCCTTGCACGGCGCCACAGCCACAGCATCAGAACATCAGTAGTACTTCGCGCATTTCAATGCACTTCCTCGTAGTGGTACCGTTTCGAACCGGAAAAAGATATATATGGCAGAAATCCGATGGGCGACCGGTATGTATAGCCCGACCGTCCCACCATGCTTCGTTCATTAGTGGTAAACGTGTTATTTTACGCACTGCATCTGTGGACTTGTGGACAATCACTGGCGCGTTTCCTAAAGCTAAAAAGGCGCCTGAGCTGTTGTCAACACATGATCCATAACTCACACACATTATAGTGCGCGTGTTTGCTCCCAAGATCGTTATGGTGGCAGGCAGGCAGCAGGCATCCACTGGCGAGATACTAAGTACATACACAACAATGAGCCTGCGCATGTAGAGCGTGTCGGCGCGCATATCAGGCGCTAAGTGCGGGAATTAGTTTACGCGAATCGGCTCGAGGGAGAAAGCCATAATGAATGGTGCCTCTTGGCGTCTCGGGCATATATAGACACCCGTATCTGGGGCACCTCTGCCCTCATCGCAGCCGTGTCTAATTCAGAGAGGCGCGACGATTAATCACGCATAGCTTTCCTTGCCCACCGTGAACGCCGCATGTGCGGCACGGATGTTTGCGTTCGTATGCAGAGCGTGCAACGCGAAATTCTGTTTGATCATGCACCGTCGCCGGTTTATATTATCGTTTCTTATGTCTACGTTTCTTAGTGTGTGAACCTTTTAAGTCGTCTGCCGGTCATCGTCCGCTGAGCTGCGGAGGCTGTTCTTGACAGGTGCACGGAGGTGCGGATATTCTCATTCATTATAACAGCTATTTAAAGGACGCCTTGTTTTACATATCGCCAAGAATGGATCAATGGTATAAGGTGGGCCTACCATCTTGTCTCACAAAATGGTGCAATAACTCTTGTGTTCCTAAGACGAGCGCCTCCTGGAACCACCTGCACGCCTCAATCGCCAGCATGACGGATGAAGAAGACTTCGAAATCGGTTTGGAAGACGCTTTGTAACATCCTGGACGTGTTACTCTTTGTTTTCATCTATCCCCCGTGCACTGCTTTTGGGCCATGACAGTATTTTTTTATAAATCGTACATAAATAACCAAATAAATGAAGGCGTCAATGGAATAATGATTGAAGAGAGATACGTATAATATGATAGACTTAACCATCCAATGAGCAACCGATCATCTAGCTTTCGCTGGGGGAAGGTAAATAAAAGTATAGACAGATGAGGGAGCGGAATACAAAGAAGACACGTGCGATCGCAAGAACAGGACCACGTCAGATGACGTTGACGTATGTCCAGTCGTTCTTCAAAAGGCGCACAAGTTTCTTCATTGTTTCACGGACTGACGAGTTGGGAGGTCAGCCCTTGGGTTTACCTTCTGAACGGATTGCTACAAAGCCACCTATATAGACCAGTGGCGTACGTAGCCAGGTTTATGGGGTGTTCAAACCACAACCCGCAGTATTTGAATTGTATGTGTATATTAGTAGCGTAGCCAGAATATTTCCTTTTTTTTATGCGGGGGGTGGGGGGGGATCAACCATACTTTATATATATTCGTGCGTGCGTATGCATATGTGCGTGTGTAATACACATGCGAAATTGAAAAATTTCGGGCAACGGGGTTCGAACCCCCCTACCATCTGTCTACGCCAGTGGTGTATATATACGCGCACACGTACAAACACGCACGAACATACATAAATCAAGGTCAGATCTCCGCCCAGAAAAAGATTTCTGGCTACGCCCGTGGTATCGATTGACAAGTGGTCGCACGTTCTGTCGAGTGCACCATATTGAGGAGGATGGGCTGCCTCTGCAAGTCACGACGATGACAGTAACACAATAGGCGCTAAAGGCGCATATCGCATGCAGGCGTATCACGCAATCTTACGCTCGACGAATACGCTTCGGAGAAGGCAATTCCTACCCACAGCCGACACAGGCTCAAGGCGGAGTTGCAACCTGGCTGGAAGTAATAGTATAGCGTCGAAATCCAAAAAGGGAAGAAGTTCAGGGAAAGATGGAATCTCGAAGAGATGAAAAAATTCTTGAACAATCGGTGTCGTTGGAGCCGACGTTTCGATAAGCGGACTAGTCTTCTCGAAACCTTTGCTCCAGAGACACCCCGTTTTCAAGAATTTTTCGTCAATATAGCGTCGAGGGGGTTCTATACAATGTAGTGCTTTTGATACCGACCGAGTACAGCCCAGCGATCCAAAACATGAGAAGGACGGCAAAACGCTTCATACTAAATCCATCCGACACACAATGGGTGTGAAAGGTGAATGACTTTACACCGACGCACACCCAACCCCTTTATTTATCTATATCTCTCTATTGCAACCAATGCATGTGCAATGAGGGCATCGTCAAAAATGTATGGAGCGAAGTGACGTCGCGTGGATCTTGACCGCTGTACAATGAAGAAAACAAGATGAGCTCAGAAAAAAAAAATACAACATATGATTGCAGTAGCAGTGAAACCGCGCATGCGCACGGGCGCCACTATAGAAGCCATGGCAGCTCATCATCGACCGCTGGTTTTTCCCCAGACCCCGTGCCCAGCGGTGACAGGAGTGAGTCACCCCTCTAGGAATCTGCGTGGGCGGATCGCGATGTCAGAACACCGGCCGTGGATAGTGTCGAAACACCTCGCGCCTTTGTCGTTGCGCCACGAATTTTTTTTTTTTTCACATTTAGCACTTTTTTCGTTTCTGAAGGCAATTGCGCACACTCGTATACCTCGTTGGAAGCAGCAGCAGCGGTTTGTAATGCATTCGCCTCGACAGATAGTAAGCTCACGTGTATAAGCTTTATTTCGAAACTGTGCCCTTGAGCTTAGCAGAGCAACACGTTGGCCGCTAAGCTATACTACGGCGGAGGACTGCTGCACACGAAGGTAGCTTGACGAGAAAAAAAAAACAACGAAAGGCAAGAGCCGCACGAGAGTGTGAAGTGCGCTGGAATGTACGATGTTCTAAACAAATCAGGTTCGTAAAACATAGTTTCACAATTTGCACTCGATGCCTATTTTCGCGCTCTGCAGCGTATAACGAAAGCCGCACCGTAATCATCGACGACGGCTATTATGCAAGCTGCTGCATTCACCTAACGAGCGCTCTCCACAAAATGAACCAGCTTGCACTAATCGAGTGAAAGGAAAAATCGCGCATTGATTCTCAGAAGTGTTATTCGCGTAACGTCGCGCCTTATAACGTCGTTATACGGGGCCTGTTTATGGCGCAAGCGTTTCGCTCGCCACGCTAACGTCATCTGCCGTATTGGCGGCAGATAGACTGCAAAGGCCGCAGTGGCATCGCAATCCTCTTGCCCTTATCGAGAAGCATTACGAACACAATTCACCGCGGTGCTCCCGCGGCCCTTCTCAGCATGCACATATCTCTCGCGCGACTCTCCCCGCTAGCCCTCTCAATCCGCGGGTCCCTTTAACTCGCGCCGGTCTGATGCCACTTAACCTATCCCGTGATAACTGGCGCAGATATGTGCGCACGCACAGCCACGTAAGCGCAGGGCGGCGCGCACTCAACCGTGAACTGTGTATTGCAGTACATAACGCCTTTCGGTGAGGTAGCATACAAATCGCTGCTGGCGTATCGGCTCGGCTGCCATTCGGTCGGGCCAAGGTCTTTCTGTTTCTCTCTCAATACTGTCCGTGCAATCAGATGCATGCCGCGAAGTGTCAGGCAAGAGCACGGCCGCTAATCCACGCCGCACTACCCTTTAAAGGAGCCTAAATGCTGTTCACCTGACGTGGTTTAGAGTTTACGGATAGGTTACAGTGCCACCATATTGGGCTGTTAACATTGCCGTTTTGTACCTTTAACAACTAAACGAACAGTGCCGGTAGACACATACGCATGGAAACGGTTGAGTTGATGCATTCGACGTTTTATGATCTTATTAATTCACGTCGCGATATACAAGATCAAGATAAGGTTCGTTTAAAAACCCATGGTGGAGGCGCCCATGTGTTTTATACGTAAAATCGTCTATAACGTATAGCGGCCAAAAGAGTCGCACTGCTAAGCACTAGTGCGCAGTTCGACTCCCGTGTATACCACGGCGGCCGCATTTCCACGGGTGTGAAATGCGAATACGCCCATGTGCTTGCTTAAACACATGAGCGCGTTAAGGAACTCCGATCGGTCGAAATTAACTTTAATTTCCCCACCATGGCATGCTTCGGTCATAGCGCGGTTTTGACACGTAAAACCCAGAATTGGATTAATCTTTATTCCACCGCCATAGAAGTATAGCAACAGCTCGATCGCGCTCGATTCACGTAGCGATGTGAAAGTGACCGGCCGAATGTAGACCCTTGATGATTATGATGACGATAGGTCTCGAAATCGAAGGCCCACTTTCCATCTAAATAGTGCCCTATCTGTTATTCCAACGGAATTCACGCCTGCGCTAACGTGATCACGTCCGCTGCGGTGGTTTAGTGTTTGCGGTGCTCGGATGCTGAACCGAAAGTTGAGGGTTCGATCCCATGCCGCGGTGGTCGCACTTTACTGGGAGGGAAATGCTATAGAAGCCCGTGCGCTGTGCGATATAAGTGCGCGTTACAGAACACCAAATGGCCTAAATTTCGGGAGCACTCCACAACGGCGTGCCTCATTATCATATCGTGGTTTTGGCACGTAAAACCCCACAAATGATTATTAACAGCGCAGCTGCATGTTTAAGCTTTTCGTCGCACCGCGCGATGTTCGCAAAAACTCGGGCGGGTATGCGCCACAGGTATTGGGCAAGCTCCACTACCGAGTATGTATACGAGCATCTATTGGAACCACATGAATGCGCTGCTGGTGGGAAAGGGAAGTGAGGATGAGGAGGAACGAAACGCGGAGGAGGAGAGGGTGAAGCGCAGCATAGTCATGCATTGCAATAATGTAGCAAGAAATGAGAAAGGGAAGTAAGGGTGAGGAGGAGGGGACGCCGCCAGCACTGCCGTTTCCTCAGTCCTCGCACCATTAGTGCGTGGCTGCCGCACATTATTATTATTATTATTATTATTATTATTATTATTATTATTATTATTATTATTATTATTATTATTATTAACTGTGATCCCATGGGGGGAACCTTGCCCCACCCACACAAACGTAACGCAATCCTTCATCACAGCCGTGGCGGAGTCAGAGGCGGCCCAGTGCGCTAACCAGGCCCTCTTTCGGCGACGTGAGCGCGCATAATCTCACCGCACCTTTTCTAATTTCCGCCACCGCTCACGCATCACTGCGTACTGCATAAGCACCTGCGCTGATAGAACTTCCTGCATATAGAGTCTCGTTATTTTGTTTATTTTTTCTTCTTCTTAAGAAATACGCGGTCCTCGGAGAGACTTCCGGTCGGCAGTAATATTCGGCCGCCGCAATCGCTCGGCTAAACACACGTCAACGCTATATATAAGGCAGGGCTGTCGATATTTAACGCAGATAAGGCGCAGCGAGGTGTGAATTTTGGGCGAGTTGGTTATGCATGTTTTACAAACAGCTTAACGTAACCGGAGGTTTAAAAGAACACACCAGGAAGCAGAACGACGCTGGCAGTCTTTTTTCTTTTGTGTGTGTGTTAATTATCTCGGATTGCGAGTTGTTTTCGTAAGATACGTATGTTACGTCGCCGGGTAATGAGTCAGTGGCTCAAGCAGTCGCTTAGATTTTGATAGTGGAGAGAGAGATATAGAGAGTGGCCATAAGGGAAAAGCAGTGAGCAGGCTGAGCTCGGTTAGCTACCCTGCACTGGGGGAGAGGAATGGAGGGTGAGAAATTGCCGAGGAGTGAACAAATTGCCAACTTTCGCTGGATGAAAAAAAAAAACTCACATGGTCCCTTATCCATTCGCCTAAGTCTACTCGAAGGCGAAAGCCATCTCCTTTTACTTCTCAGTCGATATAATGCTCCTCCTCCCTCACCTAACCAGCACCTAACGTGGTATTGCACAGCCTCCGGGATCGGCCCACCTTTGACCAAGCGGCGATATCATGTGATGAAGTCATTATGTGACGTCATGCTATGTTACGGCATAGTGAGCTCATGATGACTTCACAAATTTCGGCGATCTGTGACGGCGTGATGACGTCATATTGTGACGCCATCGCGTGATGATCTTTTGCATCCCTCGTGTTGACGCCGACGCAGCCGACGGTCCATTTTCGCGTTTGACGAGACATCTAAGGCTTTCGCCTTAAAAAACACTAAAAGAAACAGCCCCCGAGACACCGGTAACGTCATAAAACTACAACAATTATTTTCTTTTTTTTTTTCCTTTTGCAGAAAACTATGTCCAAATTGTCTTAGCGTTCTTGTTGGAAAACCAACGCGTGTCTATGTCGGCGAACTTGGAACGACGAAAATACATCGCCGCAGTCGACGTCGAGCACGCAAATGTCTATTCGGGTGTATAATTGTATAGTTGTGTGATCATTTAAAATTTTGCTATAATTATCATGTAAGACAAGAGGAGTATCCGGCATCATACATAGGAAAAAACCCGTTCCTTAAATAGACTTATTTAAAAAAAAACTTTACCAGATCACCCATGCATGGTGTTATTCGCCGTCTTCTATGAAATAAAAATGTGGGCATCAAGAGAAATGAACCTTTCAAAACACTTTTTTTTTTCTTTGTCTTACGGCTATAAATGTGTTCCTGGTCCGCGGGAGAGTAAAAATTTACACTGAAAATTCTCCTCCATATACTTGCTATAGCGATAAAAGTCACTTCGCCTTGGGGCTAATATAAGCTTAAGTAGCCCGCGGTGACTCGTCTCATGCGTTTCAGCTTGACATAACGGTCACTCCACTGTGTACAGGTCATATACATGCAGCTGGACTTGTCTACGTTAATACATCAACCCTTAACGAGCTATTTATGGAATTTATTGCTTTGCAGTAAAGTTTAATGAACTTCCGACACTGCGCTTTCATTACTCATCTTAATGTGCTTCTTTTTTCAAGTGTCACGTCGAAGCTGAAATTGTCTACGTCAGCACAGTTCTCATCAAGCCTTCAATGAACGATGGTGACCTTTGGTAACAATAACTCACGTGCCTTTTTTCTTTTCGTTTTAGGTTTTTCAGTAATGATGCACTTGCTCCCTCTTTTTCATTTCCTTGTGTATCCTGACGTTGTCAAATGTAGGTGTCACTGAACGGGAATAAATACTATACACAAGGCTCAGTGCCCCTTATATGATTATAAAAATGAACCCATGTTTTTGTCAGACAAAATTATGAGCGTAGTGTGACTATCAATGGTGAAAAAGAAGCAAACACACATTGACCCGAAAGAAAGATTTGATGAACAGAACCGTTCCTCTTTTTAATTTGTTCTAGTTCAGTACCGCGTATTCTTCACCTTCATCGTATAGTCACGTCCTACTGAATAATAATAACAACAAAAGTTGCAGCGTTTTACGTGCAAAAACCACGATATGATTATGAATGAAGGAAAGAAGATGACATTTAAGGGCTCGTTTTTCTTTGTTAGACACAATATTAATGAGAACTAACAGACAATAATGCCAGGGAAAGTATAGGGGCTGTTATTTGTAGTAATTAGGGTATAAATGTGAAGAAAGTAAAGTGGACGAAAACATACCTTGCCGCCGGCAGGGACCGAACCTGGGACCTTCGAACAACGCGTCCGATGCTCTACCGTCAGTGGTATGAGCATCGGGCGCGTTGTTCGAAGGTCTCTTTTCGTCCACTTTACTTTCTTCACATTTATACTCTAATTACTACAAATAACAGCCCCTATACTTTCCTTGGCATTATTGTCTGCTAGTTGTCATTGAAAGGACTATGAAGCACGCTGTAGTGAAGCATTCCGAAAATCTCGACTACCTGGTGTTCTTCAACGTGCACTGACATCGCACAGTACAAGGGCCTCCAGCAATTCTCCTCAAACGAAATGCCACCGCCGCAGCCGGGATCGAACCCGCGACCTTCGGGTTGGCAGCCGAGCACCGTAACCACTGTACCACCGAGGCCGACGTTCCTATTGCGTTTACCTGACAAAAAAATTGAAGGGAAACCTCTGCCTCTCCCCCCTATATTTTACATGCCCTCAATTTCTTCCTTTCGTTTATCTGCTAAAAAAAAAAGTTACTTACAGAACAGAACGGTCATTCCATTAAAAATGGCTGTTGTCATCCCTTACAAGATTTTAGGTAAGCGCTTTCGAATAAATCGAGACATAATCTTCAACTACTAAACGCATACTATGCACTTGCGAAAGAGAACAACACGAAGGACGAGACGAAAGATACATTAAGCACAGGACAAGTGCTCTGTGTCTTTCGTCTTGTCCTTCGTGCTGTTCTATTTTCCAAACGTCGCACCAATTTGCCCAGACAAAGTCTCTGCTATGCACTTGCTGCTGGAGGCATTATGCGATGAAAAGCGCCAGTCGTAATTCTGGCTTGCTGCTGGTGTGATGCGCAGTCTCACATGATTCTTCGCACACGCAACAACATGCGCAGGTAAACACAACGGTATTGCTGTCTCGTATATACTTAGTGTCATTACCGTATCCCCCTCCACCTCCCCGTTCCCCCAAGAAGTAACAGGTAAGAGGACCTATCCGAGATATGCGTAGCATTACATGGTGGTCTGTGTGTGCGGAAGTGTTATGCATGGCAGTGATGCACGGTAACGTGCGAATGTTGGTTCTAAGTGGGCTAACCTGCACTGACGGAAGGGGTAGAAATGATAAAGGAAAGGACAGAAAATCAAGCCTTGATGTGCGTGTACTAAGGTCAGCGACGTATCTTTATGATCAGTCCGTCCATCCGTCAATCTATTACTATCACGATGAAGTGGTCTATGGCACATAGCAAGCACTCTTAAAGCGTAGAGTCTGTAGACGACAAACTCAACTTTTAAAAGCGTCGTAGAGACATGCTTGTCTGCACAATGCACTCCACAATACTATTCATCGCACTACACTGCACTCCTGATTAGAGTTCATCGCAGGTGGACGAGCAGCGCGACCGCGACAGCTAAGTATATAGGTCAGATGACGGTGACAGGTGGGACAAAAAAAAAGTCGCATATAGCGGAATGTGAACACAATATAATTCAAGTGTATAGCTTATAAAGCGTATGTACATATTTACACTCTTACAAATGTAGAACATGTACTACGTACTGCGCTAGATACAATAATGCGTGGTGTAAATTATTCCTTATGGTGTTTCGTTTTCTCAGGTCGAGGAGCGAGAGCGACAAACAACGAAGCAAGACACTTCGAGCGACATGGAAAAATTTAAACCACCTGCGTTCATGAACTTCGCGAGTCTGTACTTTTTGGGGCACGAGTTTCCGGTCCTCTACAGAAAGCGACTACAATGTGTTACGTGCTGTATTCATTTAAATCAGGCTATCCGAACGTCCTTTGAACTGCAGCTTTCATTCCGTCATCCAATTCAATATGGCTTCACTGTTGTTCATGTCATGTCGATGTTTCAAGCTATGATGCGCAGCGCGAACCGCGGGACACGCAGCTGGTGGATGTAACCTAAAGGTAGCCAAAGTCACCAACATTCTATGTCACGCGTGTCTAAAAGAGAAAAAAAAAGAAAGACAAAAAAGAAAAGATTTATTTATACTTCAGCTGTATACAGAGCCCATAAATTTTACTTGCACTAGCGAGGTTTTCATAATTCCCACATATACGTAAAAACTGCATAACTGTTCACGTAGCCCAGAAATTCGACACAGGACAAGAGAAGGGACGAAGATGACGAGCGCTCGCCTTCATCGCTTCTCTTGTCCAGTGACGAATTTTTGCGCTACGTGAACTGTGATGCATCACCAACAAGCCCAACTTCACACCCTCGTCAACTAAAAAGGGCCTCTATTCGAGAAATTTCCCTTGACCTGACAACTGCGGATGAATCCCACATGCGCAATAAGAAAGCTATGCCACAATTTGGTTGACAACGGAGCCTTTCTTTCTTTCTTTCTTTCTTTCTTTCTTTCTTTCTTTCTTTCTTTCTTTCTTTCTTTCTTTCTTTCTTTCTTTCTTTCTTTCTTTCTTTCTTTCTTTGTTCCCGCCCCCCTCTATCTCTCTCTCTCTCTCGCTTTGACTGCAGAGGTCATTAAGCCTTAACGGTGGCTTTGCTTTGTGTACACCACAAGCGCTGGGACTCGCGGGGTTACCCCGACAACAGCGAGCGTGGGACAAGCAGCGAACTTTTCATACAAAGATAATAGGTGCGACAATACACGTCCAGGTGTTCTTTCTTTCTTTTCTTTTTTCTTACCGACGAAAAGATAACCCTGCTGCGAGAATTCTTGTCTTTGTCAAGAGGCCACGCTGCTCGGGCACAAGCGTGGTGAGGTGGTATGCCCCCTGGAGAGAGAGAAAGAAAGCGAGGTTAGGAATTCCGGGAGCTCAACCACTTGAGTCCTTAATTCAAAGGGCACTAAAGTGAAACACTAAATTTGTTTAGACCGATAGGTTAGTCGTGATAAGTGATAATTTCGCCATCATAGGTTCCTTGTTGTAAGACAAAATGAAGGTTTGAATTCTTTTTTTAACCCCCCCCCCCCCCAAACGTCAGCACCTGAATCTCAATGTGACGTCATCAATCTCAAAGCTCTCATTTCGTATTTGGGCCACATTAGCTCAATGAATTTTTTCTTAAACTTGCGATGTTAGGCTACTGGCTCCCGTAGAACACAACGTAATTAGTTTTTACTATAAAGAATAATGTAAGGCCTGGCAGACGTCAACGTCTGTGACGCCACGGTGGCTCGGTACGGGAACCAGGAGACGGTGTCGCCACCAGTGTTTTATTTTCGCGCACTTTTTCGCTCACACAAAGCGTTGTGTCGTGGCCAGAATGGAGCTGTTGGTTTCGTAAAAGGGTAATACAAACACAGGCGTAGCCGTATCCATGTGGCTTGGGGGGTTCAACCCTCCACCACCCCCTCCCCAACCCTGAAAAAGAGTTTTGCGCTACGACTCTGTACACGTACAAGAAGAAATCAATTTTTTCACTTCAATGTCCCCTTAATAAAAGCAACGAATAGGCTTTCTGAGGCTGAAGGTAAATTGATCGGGGATATCAAGATATAACTGCAGGTTGCTCCATGCTTCATTAAGGCATTCCCGTCGCGTACACCTGTGTCTTGAATAATGTGTGAGAGGAGTGCAGAGCACAAACCAAACAATGAGTGAATCGCTCCCCGCCGGTGCTCATTAAGCTGCATTTGCATTTCAGGCAAGGGAGGCATGGTTAGTTTAAGCGAGATCGTTAGGTTAGACGTCGAAGCGCAGAGTTGGCGCGAATGTATGATGTGCATAAATGGACAAGGGCGGCGCGAGCCTTTCGATAACTTTACGCGTGACAAAAAAAAAAGAACAAAAGAAAGGAAACCTTCTCAGTTGTGCATAAAACATAACCCATCATAATAATCATAATCAGCCTGATTACTCCACTGCAGAGCAAATAATAATAATGATTAATAACATATGGGGTTTTACGTTCCAAACCACGATATCATCATGAGGCACTCAGCATATAGTGGAGGGCTCCAGAAACTTCGACAACCTGGTGTTCTTAAACGTGCACTGACATCGCGCCGTACACGGGCCTCTAGCATTTCGCCTCCATGAATATGGAGACGATATGGAGGCGCGGCCGGGATCGAACCCGCGACCTTTGGGTCAGCAGTCGAGCACCATAACCACTGCTCCACCGCGGCCGACACCGCTGCAGGGCAAAGGCCTCTCTCATGTTTCGCCAGTCAACCCGGCCCGGGCTTGCTCAACACAATAAGTCAAAGGCGGTTATGTTGTGCAGGGGAGTCCCATCACCTTTAGGGAGACCTTGGAACGACCTGACTTGCCAAGGCCTTAGTCAAACCCCTTGTCTGGCGCCGTGTTTGGCTCCGTGTCTGACGCCATGTCTGATTTCGTGCCCAAGTCCGAGCCTAACACAGGACCGAACCCCGAGAGTAACAACGAGTCTCATGAAACACTTCGCTGGATGTGAGCTTAGTATTTTTATGCTATGTTATATGATATCCGACGCATATCCCCTGTATACGCTGCGTGGGCTTGACGAATTCCGGCGCCTCTTTGTACCATTCGAGGGCCTCGAGGCTGACTCTTGGCGGTTTGTTCTCTGCCTTATTTGCGATAGTAAGTGCACAAAAACTGTTTTCATCTGCGCATTGCATGGTGCTAGATGAAAAACACTTGTAGAACACCCGTGCAAAGCGGCCCCGCAAAAGTGTGTGCGTTTCGAAAAAAAAAAGGGTTTGAAGTTAGCAGAGAGAGAGAGAGACAATAAATGTAATGCACGAGATAAACGGTCCGATTGGCTAATCTGCACTGTGGGATTCGGTAAGGGCAGAAACGATAAAGAGGTGAGGTATGAAGATAACGGACTCTACAAAACGGCACAATGAAGTCGACTGACAGTTACAGTCTCTTTTATTTTATTTTTTGAATTTTCATATCGATGGTTGTATGGAAGGTACATTCGAACAAGCTAAGCGACTTCGTATGATTTATTGCGGAGGAGTGATTTGGAGCACGAGAAACACATCATCATCATCGATGACGACAACGCCCGTTTTTGTCTCTGCGCTCGCCGCCGGCCTCACGTGTCCCATTTAGCGTGCTCAAAGGCAACGAGTGCACGGTACTTCCCTCCCCGCTGCGCTCTGCCCCGACCGATGCACGGGGCGCCGGTCGACCTGCAACGTCGTGTGCCTGGCCCAGATAATGAGAGACAAGCGCAATACGCCCACGTGCAGTTGCGTGCAGCGTACTCAATGCAGCCGAAGGCTGCTGCTGCGGCCGCTGCCCGGCAGTGCACGCACGGGCAATGCGGCGATGTCCAGTACATGCAAGGCTCGTTGCGGCGAGCCGCGATGTGTGAAGGTTCACCACACTCTAAGATTCGTTCGATACTCGGGGAGAGTGTTTTTAGCTTACGATAGAATATGGCCGCTCACACTGAAAACAACGACGCTACACAGAATAAACGAGCACTGCAGCGCTGCCTTTCCTGCAGCAATAAATAGACGGTTGCCGTAAAGAGCTATAGTGACCGCTTCATGCGTGCACCATTCCTGTTTTCGATGTACGCGGACTATTCCACTCGGAATTATCAACGATCCTTAAGTTCATCTTATGGCGTGTTCATCAGCTGTGCGATGGTGCGTCGACTACCAAGTCACGCTCGAAAGCAGTTCTGCTTGAGCGGCTGCTCGTTAAAGCATGCTTGCATATCCGCGAACGAGCGCGTTATTATTATCATCGTCATATTCATCAGCATCAAGGTCGCGGGATCGAAACCCAGCCGCGGCGGCCGCATTTAGATGGAGGCGAAATGCTAGAGGCCCGGCGTCCCTTATAATCATACCCTTGTTTTGGGACGTAAAACCCCCGAAATTATTATTAATAATTCATTAGCATCATCGAGGCTGCATGCTTAAGTGAGCCACAGGTCGTCGCTCTCAGCATTTTCAAGCACGCTTGACTTGAGCTTCTAGATGCCTTTTTCTTTTATTTTCATTGAAGAGCTCGGCGCCGATCGAGACCACATACGACCTTGAGCGTTCTCGTCTGACAGGAGTGTACCAGAGATAGCGACTCTCTGTGGAACAACTGCTGTGTTATAAACGTTGTCTGAATGCCTGTGATTCAACCAGCTTCCACAGCGATTATCCGCTAAATTACCACGTTTAGTTCGACACGAACAAAGTCCGTTATATATATATTTCTTAATTTCTTGTGCATTATAATTACTCACATATTATATGTTGTTTATATTTAATATACGAACGATCATTCCTGTCAGCAACCCAGCGTGCCGGCTACCTGCCGGTTACTCACATACGCTATAGCCTCGTGGCTATGCGTTGTGCTTCTGAGAAAAAGGTCGCGGGTTCAGTGTACGCTGTAGTGTCGGTGGCATTTCGATAAGGTGCGATATAAGAAAAATTTCGTGTACTTATATTTAGGCGAACCTTCACAAAATCCACGATGCTCAAGAGTGATCCGCGGCCCTGTATGTAGAACAGCGTCTTACACTACATGTGCTTCTCTTGAGCGTTAAACCAAAATCCAGTTATCTTTTTCTCCCCTTGAAATGATTTATATGAGAGATTGGCGCCTTCAGGGCGGCACAGGCTAGTCTTCATCACTCTGCAAACGGAACGAAAAATAAAAAAGAAAACACGGGAAATGACAATTAGACGAATGACACAGAATATAACACACAGTGTGGCACCAGATGCGTCATCAGCAGCAGCATAATCCGCCTTTATTATGTCACCGCAGTACGAAGGTCTCTCCAAATTATTATTTATTTTTCGCAACGTGCCCTCTGCATCTAACTTTTAGCCGAGTGTCCTTCAGGACCACTTTTTGGGGAGTAACGTTTCACCGCCACCTCCGCACGAGTAACACGTTATAAAACGACTCTACATTAAGAACGATGTTTTGTGCATAAGTTCATACAAGATATATCATTCAATTGCAAGATACACAGGTGCACATTGAAGTGTAGTGCACACGTCGGCAATAACGGCAGCAGCGGCTAATCGACCACGCTGCACTCAACTGCCGCGGTTGCGGCGACGTATATCATAGACGGGAGGGCCGCACAATCGCTGGCTGTATACTACAACCGCCGCTGCTGCCGGCCAATTCAATTTGGACGCCGACGACAACGCGCTGGCCCGCCCGCCCTCCACGAGCGAGGGCAACGCGTGCACTGGCCCAGATTACTAACGAGTCGAGTGAGCGTGGCAGCCGGCCGCAAAGACAAAGGAGACGACGGCACAGGCTCACAGAGCCCGGTTTGTAGAAGCCACGGCGAATGGGTGACGCGGAAAAACAAGAACGCCTGCACGCTCTTATTATATGATATGGTATATACTACAGTATGTACTGCACGCAAATTCACGATCGCGCACACGTGGTGAGGCGAGGGCTGTAGGACTCGCCAAACCACGCGTGCGTGTTGCACGAAACTCTACGGCGAGATCATTTCTTTATAAATAACTGAGCTGGCCACACAGCTTCCTACAGTTACTGTACGAAACTCTGTGTAGTTAACTGTTAACTTTTGAACACCAGCGATACAGACAAGTCTCCATGCGCTGCTGGCAGAAGAATAAAATTCACAAGTAGAAAAATGAGTTGACGCCCCCCTTTCACCCTCCCTTCCAGTGCGCCCACCTATATGCATAGCAATGAAGTTGCCGATCTCAGCAACCTCTGTATCGTGCGAGCGGCTATTCTCACGTGATGATTGTGTGGCCTCTCAAGTTGCTGGCGCCTTAATTAGGGTGATTACCTTTTTTAACACAATCATCCCTTGGTATAGAGGAGGAAGAGGAGGGTGTTGTAGGTTCCAGGCAGGTCTAGCCTTGCGATATAAGCAGGCAGTTGCCACGCCCGGTTTCCTCCTTTCAGTTTATGATGAAAGCATGATCATTTTTTTTTTTAATGCAAAGCACAGGCAGGCTGACAAGAAGGCGCGTCCAGCGCGACGCAATAATACTCATGCCAGTGGCCCACGAGCTACGTCGCTTACGGACTATATTAATAAAGTGACAAAGATGTGGATCTCAAGGATCGAGGATTTAAGGGGTATCGGTTGTTACCCATACAACGAGGCTAACGGTGCCAAATCACCAAGCGACAGCCAAATCTTTGCCAGTGGACATTCCTCGTGGTTCGAAAAACCAGAACCTGCGACTTTCTTTTCTTGCTTATTTGGCATATTGGAATTATTTTGCATATCCTTGAAGGACTTCACCTCCCGCTAGTGTCGTTTCTTTTCTTATTTTTTGTTTAGCTCTCCAGTGTCTAACTGAAGTTCAACAAAGCAGACTGGAGTTAGTGCTCTATATATTTTAGTTTACCGCGAAGAAACAACGCAGGACGGCGTAAAACACGAGAACGCCACACTGCTGTGTCCTTACGCTTTCTGTCGTGATGCATCATTTCTCAGCGCTAACCTTCAAGATATGCACGCCCTAAGTGCCACATACATGATAGCGACATTCCATGTTCCACGCCATTCCAGCAACACTCCTTGTTCGACGGTTCTTTAACACTTTAAGTCTCCATCATCGCCATAGTCTCTGTCTTGTTTGGGTTTATGCTATGTGCTGTTAATCCCTGCACTAGTCGTTAGCGCCAACTATCAGTAGTTAGCAAAGTGAATGATGCCATTTGTCAATTAAACCATTACAAACTTGTGTGTTTTGTGTTTGTTCGACCAACCTAATAAATAAAGTCATGCACGAGTATAATCTTTTGTTTCAGCCTTTATGAAAGCGCCTGCCAATATTAATACAGATTAATGGACGAAAAGAGAAAAACCCGCGTCGATAGTATATTAATGACTAAGCCGGTGAACGGTTAATCGTTAACAGATTAAAAAAGTTATTCGGCCATGCTTGTACCAGGATTCGCTGCAGAGCGCCGGGTTCATTCTACCCTAGGCGTTACTGGAACGGTCCTTTTCTTAGCGTTCGGTTTTCGAACAACCGCATGCACGCCCTGAAAAATTGTGCAGTTCACTAAGGCGAAAGCCTTGCATGCCTCATCAAATGCGAAAATTGACCATCGGCGTCCCTCGGTGTCAACACGAGTGATCCAAAAAATCATCATCACGTGATGGCGTCACCATTTGTCGTCATCATGACGTCACAAAATTTTGCGTCGTCGGTAGACGTATCAGAACGTGACGTAAATTGATGACGTCATTACATGACATCGTGGCTTGGTCAAAGGTGGGCCGATCACGGAGGCTGTGCAAAACCAGGTGAGGTGCAGAAAGCTTTCGTAGGGGAGCGGGAGAGGATGAATGCATCAACTGTGAAGAAAAAGAAGATGGATTTCGCCTTCGAGTCGCCTTAGGGGAATGCATATTTATGTTCCGCTGTTCTGCCACGGCATTGTGCCGACAGCGAGGTCACACAATGAGTCAAGTAATGCTCTTGCGCTGCAATAGAAACCATGTACAGCAGTGCGCAGACGACTGAGGGACAGTAGTAAGCTGTCCCTCACGGTGTGTAATGTCGCGTTCCGCAGTACCGAATAAAGTTGTATTCAATTCAGCTCACAAAAGTCACAAAAGAAAGTTTATTGAACCAGTACACGCAAGCGCTTGAGGCGCGTGTAAACAAATACTTATAAATTGCGTCAGTATATAACTTATGCTAACGCTAGACGCAATCTTACGCAGACTGCAGTAATACACTGTACGCTACCAAACGACTGAACATTTTAACAATAGCATCATACCTCTCAAGGAGGTGGGGGAAAAAGCGGGGGGGGGGGGTGTAGCACGGGGAGTCGTACACGTACATTGTTACCAAGAGTTGGGCAAACATGCCCTTATTCCTTTGTGACAGCCATGTAGCTCTATAACTTCACAGGTGCGCGAAACAAGGTGTCATACACCCTATTATAGCAACACATTCGAATAACGCATGCTTAGTGGTCTCGGATTGCCCACAATTCGCGCATAAATCATTTGATGCCATGAATCACATGACGAGGCGTTCTCGCTCCATATCCTCAGCCAGGCATACATTGTTTTTTTTTTTTTCCTTCGAACACGGATTGCCTGCTGTACATGGAGCCGAAACCACCGACACTATGACGGCATCTCTAGCTTAAGTCATCCTGGAAAGCCCCCGCGCTCGATCTGGTTATACTGCAGAGTTCGGCTGCTCGTCCTAATAGTTTTACCTGCAACCTAAAAAATAAAGAGTACTGCAAGAAAGACAGCAGCTTTCCATTTTATCCTTTAAGCGAACGACTAAGATGAAGCAAAGGCTTGGAATGGGGCAGTTCAAATGTCTGCTTCGAATTCCTCACCATGTAAGGGGCAGGTTCAAGCGAAGTTCTGGTAGGCAAAGCGATGAATGAATGAATGAATGAATGAATGAATGAATGAATGAATGAATGAATGAATGAATGAATGAATGAAAAAAGTTGGCCGCATATCTGCGTGCTTCGCTGCAAATGTCGCCTAAAGACGATAGAAGAGGCATGCGTCAGATATGGACGCCATCTGGCAATACGTCGGGAAACATGAGTGCTGTGTTGCGGGCTGGTAGTCCCGGCGCAGCGGCAGGCGAAGACCGGCGGTGACGAACGCTACCGGTGGGGACGCCGGCCAGCCCGAACACGCTGTTTGGCGCGATGCGCCGAAGGAGAAGAAACGTCCGCACTCAACGAGTACTCTCCACAAACTCTCTTACTTACACGTCGCCTGGGTAAAACAGGAATGCCAGAGCGGCGCCCCCCTGTCATTCGTACAATGCAATACTGAACCGAAGACAAGTTTCAGCGCAGTCGCATTTTCAGCGTACCTTAAGAAACTAGGGTTGTAACATTGTAGGGCGAGTAGGGCCAGAAGGACCGTCACGACGAAAACCTGCCTCCTCAGTCGTATTCGCCTGGAACGTTGGTGTGGCTTCGCGTTCCCTCCTCCGCTCCTGGCCTTTCCACAAAGATACTGCCTAAGTACGAAGGCCCCTACCGTGTCCTACGTCAAGCATCCCCAGTTAACTATATGATTGAGCCTGTTCAATCATCTACGGACCGCCGTCGTCGCGGCCGCGAGACTGTTCACGTCGATCGACTGAAGCCGCATTATGACCCACCAGTTGTACCTGTTCCTTAGGTCGCCAGGATGGCTCCTTTTCCGCGGGGGAGTGATTTGTAACATGGTAGGGCGCAGACAAGAACGTCCGCGAAAGAAGAAGACGAAGACGGTTGTTGTTGGCGCTCGCGCTTGTCGGCTTGGACCGCTGATCGCTTCAGTTGTTGCAATCTTTTAATAAACGCGTTACTGTCTCAACGTTAAACGCATACCATCAAGGTCTTTAAAATTGCGTATCTATGTATTTTCTATTAAAGGAACACACCACCTAATATTTACCTAATGATGTTACCCCTCAGATATGCGTAATATTTACCTTTTGATCGACAACGTTCACAAGTATGAACAGCCGTACCAGTTCAAGATGCGTGGGCGGTAAGCAAGTGGTTCAACTTTGGCCGGATGGCTGAATCGGGTGACGTGCCGACAAACAGAAAGACAGAAAGACAGACCAAAATTTCTGCTTTTAAGTTCCCCAAGAAAGACTGTCGTCTTTAAAATCCATGCATCCTTTGGGAGTTCTTAAAGTGATGTTTAAGCGTGGCGTTTTATTGTACGCTTTTTTTTTTCAGCCTCGTTGGTTGCGGCTTTCCCTTATGAAAATGTGAGATGAGTTCAAAAAGAAAGTCTAATGACTTCTGACATTTCAGTCATTTGACGCTCTAATGTGTCCCTTTAGAAGTTTGTAATGTATTTGAAATGCCATTCAAAAACATATTGGCCGATCATTCTGAGTGCATATTAACATGTGATAGTCTGATGCGGAATTAACATGTTGATAGTCCCGATGCGTTATTAACATGTGATAGTCTAGTGAGCATGAAACGACCTTTGACATCAACACTCATTTGATTCTCTAATGTATTTCTTCAGAATTGTTTTATGTACTCATAATGTCATTCAAAAACATATTGGCCACCGTCATTCTAATGTGTCCTTATGAGTGACTTTCTTGTGAGTATGAAAACATCCGTTTGCAATGACCCTCGGCCAGCTTGTGCTTCGTGGCCAATGACATTCATACATTCCTGAAACAGAACTATTACAGTGCATGATAAGATTTATGATATGTCCGGATGATAGTACGGATCACATATTAGTTGTGCCTGACAATGTGTTTGCTGGTTGATACACATGCAGCCAAGCATCATACAAAGTGCATGTATGCACCTTCTACGACACTTGTGCTGTAAAAAGGACATTTCTCAACAAAAGAAAATGGATAAAAACATTTATTGACTGGGAACATGCAGAGGTAAATGAAAGAAAAATATGGTGTACACCTGTCATATCTTCGTTTGTTTAATCTGTCTACTTAACATTGATGACAGATTGCTTTTGATGCGCAGGGTCCTTGTAGGGAATCCATGTATGTGTATCCATGCATGTGTATCCTGCACGAAAGATCGCAGTAAATATAAGAGTTGCAAAGAAAAACTTTATCCAACACATCGTGCACCTTAGAACACTTAGATGGTACTGCCAAGGCCCCGTGCAGGTAGTTGACAAAAAGCACTTTTGTGAAGTTAGAGTTAGTCAAAATTGCATCTTATAATCGCATTTCCAATAGAAACTTTCAGCAAATCCTGTAAGAAAACAGGAAAACAACACAGAAGGTCAAGTCCAGCATCAGTATACATTAATGGAGTTACGTCTAAGGTCTTGTTTCTTTGATCGTAGAATTCCCTCAAAAAAGTTGCATAGGTTCATGAGGCAGGGCGCAACATGTCGAAGCTCTTTGTAAAGATTGAAACAAATGCCTACCATAAAATATAAGCTCGACCAGGCTCACAGGTAGAACGCTCCCATCTTCGTCTGCAAGCTGTCGTCTGCTTCAGTTCCACGAACAGGTGAGATCACCGGTTACATATGTTAAGGATACCAGAAAACATTCATGAGTTGGCGCACCACACAGACCTTACAGCTCACACACAATACATACAATGTATTCAGGCAAGTCTATGTTTATATACCAGCAAGGGCCTTGAATGATGGACTCAGATTGCGCTATAAGAACAAGTATAACCTGAGCAACGGCTCATGGCAGACAACTGTAATGGTGCCATTGCAAGCCGAACTTTCAGAAACTTATGTACTTAGTAAACACTATGTGGTTGGAGAACGCAGATTACGATATAGGTCATTTAAATGACGAAAATTACATCAGCTCTGCTACACAATATAAAATGCATAAATTGATAAAATAAGAGTATGTGTGGCCCATGTGCACACTACATAATGCCGAGCTTTACATATTGTATTATATGATGAATTTGAGCCGTTTAGGAAAGTAATTCTAGTCGTGTTAAAGCCAATCAATGCCTGGAATATCGGTTTGAATTTGTAGTGCTGCAAGCCATGAAAAAAAAAAAAACGTTAACCACTTTTGTCAGCCTTCTCTAAACTTCTGCACACATAGTTACATACGAGAATTTAGATTTGTTTCCCATAATAATTACTTCATAAAATTAAAGTAGCACTCTCACAATGAATGCTACGTCTTAGTCGCACAACCTGCAAATAACAGCGCTTTTTCAGTTTCATGCTGCCTTAAGAAAAGCTCACAAAAGAAACATGAACTTAGATAAGCACATAATTGAGGTGTGCTTTTGCCACCCCAGCACAGTGGATAAAAAGCTCTTGGAACAGTGCTGCTTAACCATTACAACAACTTCTGTTAATATAAACCAGTATGCTTCAGGAAACAATATAACGACGGGAAAAATATTTCACATCATTTTTCTCAAACACAAATATTGCAACAAAGGGCACCTTGCCAAACGCAACTGGCATATTTGTCTAGAATTGATAATTATATACATCTTGTGCTCTTTCAGATTACTGTACACATGGTGTTAGTACCAGAATATAACGTAATTCACTGACTTGTATTATCTTCAAGTGGGTTCACCCAACGCAAGTTCGTTTCTCGTAGCAACGACCTTGCACAGTCAGATTAAAATCCTAACCATAGTGCAACTAACTTCTAACAAAAACAAGCGCGGTGCAGTAGTCGCGGAGAAAGCCACAAACACACGCCACTGAAGAGCACCGCGCGCGCATGTGCAGCCGCAGCGTGTTTTTATATCTTCCTCCCCGCGTACTACATGCCAATTATTACTGAGTTTCCTGAAAAGTTACTTCATTTGTACCTGCATCATGAGAAGGCTAGGCGATGAACGTTATGTTTAAAGCAGTTCTATTTCCGAAGTGATAAGCCATCGTACAAGTAGCTTCAGGCGATGATCTCGTGCAGTATAGAGCTGTAGTCGATTTCAATAACTTTCGACGACGCTAAGAAGTTTATTTACAGAATCACAACTCGGATACAAAAAATCTTGCAAATTATTCTTCCTTCGGTTTACGATCGCTTCTGAGCGGCGGAATGCCAAGAGCGGGCCACTTTCTCTCCTCGGTCGCGACCCGTCCCCTCTCCGGGAAAGAGCCATGCTCTCAGTCCTTCCCTCCTACCTCACCTCCCCCCTCCGGTCCCCTACGCCCAAAAGGGCGAGTGTTGCCCTCCCTGCGACACATACATCGCGCAGGCGTCCCCAAGGTCAACCAGTTCCCGAGTAGAGAAGCAGCAGCGGGAAGCGGGCGGGCCGAGCGACAGGCATTCTTGGAATCGAAAAACAGCCAAGGAAGAAGAGCGCCATGACAAGAAACGCTTGCGTTACAGAAGCGAGCGGAGTATCGCGCAAAGCAACGCGCCTTCATCCACCCGTTGCAGTTGTAGGTAGTGAACGCACATGGTGAGTGCTTCATACAACCGTATAAAGTGCACAGAAAGCATTGAGTATAGCGTAAAACATACCTGTCTATCATCCTTCCTCTGGCCATCATCCCCGCAGAGTGAACACACCGCCCAGACGATCACACTCGGTTCCTGCGTAAAAGACGTCATGTAATGAAGTAACCTAGCTGTGTAATTCAGAAATATTCTAGAACTTACCAAAATCAGGCATCCACTGTGCACTCTTCAGCTTTACAGTCCACAATGTACCTTACACTCGGCGACAGTCTTGTCAAAAGGCTGCTGTACGTCCGCACTCGCCTTCAGTCACGAGACTAGGACCTAGATCGTCTTGGAAGGTACACTTGACATTGAATCAAGTAACCAACGTGCATAATCGATAAACGTGGTAACGAAGCATTGCAGAACACAGCATGGCACACACACACACAAACCGCGCGCATCGTGCACCCGTCAACAACTAAAAAGCGCCCCCAAGGACAACTTTTCTTGGCAATGAAGGGAAGGCTACGGGGGCGGAGCTACTGCACATGTACTGCTCCGCGAAATAGTCCGGTTCGGCGCGCGTTTCGAATTTAGTTTTGGTTTGTGAACCTTCCGTACCTCATGTGACGGCCATTTCATTGTTCGAGCGGCCGTCTCAGGCTTATACAGCCATTTGCTAGTGAAATTCGTCAGAAGCTCCCTAGGCGAGTCGTCGGGAAAGGTGGAGGGTGACGAGCGCTCACTTGAAGACGAAGGCGCTATTTTGACTGTGAGGTGCACGTAAAAGGTGCGACGCTTTCACAAGTGCAAAAACGCGAAATGACGCTGCATAAATCAAAACAAATATAAATATCTCCTTGGTGCGCGCTGACCCTCTCTTCAAACAGCGCTCCGTAGAAAATAAAGCAATGTTGTTGTTTTTATTTGTCACTGTACATAAAAAAAGTGTATTTATGGCTTTTTTTTAACCCGTGTGTGCATGTTGGGAATGTGTTATGGCTGTTCGATTTTGTTATACAACTATACATTTTGTTTTGTCAAAAGAAACGCTTTTTTGTTTCAAGTTACTGCCCTCTCCCGTGGATAGAAAGAGGTAGGGATTATGATAGGAGGAGGGAATGGGTAGGGTGTGATAGGCGACACCCAACGTTGCACACAGAGGAGGTGAATGGGACAAGGAAGGAGTGAAGGGAGAGAGGAGTTGACGCCGTGGAGAACGGAAGAGAGTCGCATGGAGACGACATTACGAGGAGGCGGGGCGGGAGAAGGCGGTACGCGACGTTGGGCCAAATCGAACTTTGGTTGTCGGCTGCTTCTGACCAGCGTTGCAACAGCGAGGAGAGATAGAGACAGTAGTTTGAGGTTGGGAAAAACGCTTGTCCGCGTATCTTTGCAACCAACAACATTCTGTTTTGGACATATATGTAAGTGCACCATGCATAAGAACAGTCCCTAATTTTTATCACAACAATAACGAACTTTTTTTCTGTACGTCACCCATTGTCCACAGTTCCAATTCTTCTCCGCCCCCCAAAATCCTTCGCGACGCCGTGCGGGTAATCCCCACTCTCCTCCGTTAATTTCTACTGGACAAATGGCCAACACGGGCCCCTGAGCGAGTGTTCGCAGTGTCACTTGATCATATCTGTTCATATTTGCATATGTGATCGACTCATGCCTTTTAAAAACAAGGAAATGCTTACTTCTATTATACGGCAGGTAATATAATGAACATTGCTGCGGTCGTCAGCAATTCTTCGATCGCCGGTGCATGGGCGATATATGTAAAATATTTACGCATTCTACTGAAACACGATATTTGTGTACATTGCAACACAAATTGTTTATTGCTTGTAGTCTCTGAAAGACGAACTTGTCTATTGTGATAAACTGGTTTTACGGTGGCGATTAAGGCTATTTAACTTCTTTGTTGTGATGCGCGTTTTGACATTAGGAACGGCAACTGAAAGTCTGAACACTTCAGTCACCAGAAATTAAAGTGCACATGGTCATTTGACTCTCCGATGTACACTTAATGTTAAACGACATTAGGCTTTGCGTGTCTAATGTCTGTCTAGTGACTCATTAGGAGCGCACCTAGTCGACACTAGACACTCAAGACTCATTTTCATAAGGGTTCCGTAGAACGCTGTCTTCGGGCGGCATCGCCGTGGCGCCTTTCATCTTCTGCCTACACTCTTAAACAGATCCCGCCTAAAGTGCTGGCTATATCCAGGAAACTAGACGAAAAATGTACGTCCCTGGCTATATCTAGCACATTAGGCGGGGCTTGGTTATGTGTGTAGAATTCTCCAGCGTCTGGAACGGCCCCACGGCAGCCGCATCCCACAGCCACCGAAACACGAGTTTCACCTTAAATTTTCGCAAAGTCTAAATATTCCTGATGCGAACAATCCTCCATGTCGCCTTTACATCTTCTCCTAGAGGGGCTTTTAAATGCGTAGGCTGACTCAATGAGAACGTGCGTCCGTACGTCTGTCTGTACGACCCTCTGTCACGTACGGCGATCATCGCTGTAGACAAATTAATGTATAAAACACAGAATTTTCTTGGCTGGGTATTTGCTGGGTTTGAACCCAGGCTTTGAACCTCACTATGTGCACTCAATGAGTGGCATTTCATAGCGGCATTCGTCCTTGCACTACCCTCCAGCAGCACTCGTTGTTTGACGAATTTTCACTCCTTCAAGCCTCCATCACCAAAATCTGTGCCTTGTTATTTTTTTCTTTTTTTTTTCTACATCACATGTTTATCGTTTGACTATCCATTAGCACCAAGTTAGTACCTATCAAAGTAAATGTGATTTATCATACAGTTACGCACTCGTGTTTATCCCTTTTGTTCCACCTCATGCAAAAATAATTATTGCCCGGGCTCTATTTATTTGTTTGTAAGGTGGAACTGTGTAAATTGTATACGAGTATGTGCTGTTTCGTCCTTTTTGAATGCGCCTGCCGAGAATGTTGATTAGTCGACCAAAAAACTCATCGATAGGGATTCATCAATTAATGGCGAATTATTAATCATTAATTGATCAAAAACGCTAATCGACCATCCCTAGTAGAGAGGCGCTTGGTGCATACCAGGGGTCTCAAACACGCGGCCTGCGTACCTTTCGCTAGCGGCCCGACCCACACATGACTCTTCGTATCAGTTTTATTTTTTTCATGTTCATGAACTACGCGGACGTGACTGGTCTCAAGCATTTTTTTTTCCTGAGGCACCCCATCCGGTCGCCATGTGTTGAAACAACATATATAACCGTGGAACAAGAACTCTATATTCCAGAATCTGCGTCTAGATTTCAGTCATTCTTGAGATCAGCTTCGACATGCTTCTCGAAACCTGACGTGAAATCCCCTTCAGAAATTACCCATATATGAGATATGGGAAAGGCCTTCTTTCAAATGGCAACGTTAGCTGATATTTTGTTCAAACTTCTCCACACAACCCCCCCCCCTCCTCCCTCTCCAACCTTCTTCACTTTCCCGGCCCTTGCGAGAGAGTGTTTCGTGACTGCGCCCTGCTAGCTGAGGTGAGCTTGATACCCCTGGTGTAAACAGAGAAAAGATAGTGTACACATATTCGGAAGTGCCCATTAGTCAATAGGCGCATACAAGGGACGCTGTTAAGCTTTTGTAGTTCGTTTGAAATCACGTGTCAACCCATACAAACGAAGAATCTGCATGTGGTATACATAGCAGGTTTGGATGACTCGAACCACGTCCGCCAAGGCGTAGTCAGGCAATAAAAGGCGGGGCTAGATGACGCTTCTGATAGCGTTTTTGCTTGCGTATAATCTATTCTCTACACCATCAGTTTGGTTCGTCAGTAAGACGTAAGCTTTTTGCTGAGTCGTCTCGATGCTTTCGTGCCTTTATCGTGCACGTATACAAGCGGTAAACATGGAGACAAAAAAAATGATCATGCACGGAGCTCACGGATTCAAACGCCACAGTTTATGGCTAAATAACTCCAATACTTTCGTTTACACCGTAACCACCGCGAAGATAACTTTAACGACCCCGTTGTGCCATCAATAAAGTTGTTTTTCCCTCTCTCTCTTATGTTCGAGTCATATCGGCGTAATTTCGACTCGAACACACGCAGCAGTGCCAACATTACCTTTACCGGCCAGTTTCGTAAGGACATGACGCTGTAATCTCCATCAATAGCGCATACTAGTCGTTGTACTAAAAGCTTCGATGTTACGTTTCAATCCGTGAGCATCGTACACATTAACCCTATAGCTCACCTACTTTTCTATAAGCTGTATCGTCTGCTTCGCTGTTACAAGGATAACAGACGACGACGCAGCAGATTTCGGCGTCCTCCAACCTAAAGCAAACGTCACGCTGCACGGTTTTGCGCTGATCGCGGGGGTAATTTGGGGTGGGTGCCCGCGCAGAACGAAGACGACGACGGCGGCGGCGAATGGATGTGCGAGATGTCGAAAGCGCGGACCCCGAATTACAGGGGATGATTTCTTGAAACGACATGCGCGCTCTCTGCGGCGACCTGCGCGTGTTGCGAGTGCACGTCTTGATGAGGTGAAGCTTGCACCGGTGTATAAGCGAACCCATCCACGAACTAAACGCGCGTGCGCTGTCCTTAATCTATATGGCAGTCCTTTTACGAGGCTCTTTATATACGTGCAAGAAGCACGATGGCACCGAGACGCCCAACAAATAACGCAACTTCGCCGCGCTATTACCCCGGAAGAAAGAAAGCAGTATATGTGTGCTGCAGGGTGCTCGCAAAATATTCCAAGAAACGGCGCTGCGCGCTTAAAGCGTAACGACCCTCTTACTGGGGCACGCAGTTATCAGAACCTCTTCAGCATTTGAAGAATGGTGGTTTCTTTATCATTATTATCATTTAAAGTGCGCGTTCTGCACGAGGAAGGTGAGGGGTCGTCCCTTAACGACGCTACTTTTCGTAATCGCATGAATCTGAGTGCGCGCGCGCATTGAACGTCGTTCGCGTTTCTGTTGTTATTCGAATATACCGAGCATAAACTATCACAAATGTGCTGTTCAAAGGACGTTAAGAGCCGAGTTGAAGATCTGATCTTGAAACCAGCTGCAAGATCACCAGTTAGGTTCGTGAATCGCATTTAACTTGTGACTCTGCATCATCATCATCATGCGTCCTGAACATTAAGAACATTTGATTTCCTTATTTTCTTTGCTGTCATTCCAGAAAGCTTAAGCACGAGCGTTGTTCCGGGCAGTCAACGCCAGGCTTTTGCATAGAACTTCAAGAGAAGCCGAGAAAAATTGTGGTGGTTGCGGGGCTGGTAGCAGTGGTGAAGAAAGGATAATGGCGAAAGGCATGGAGGTCCTATACGTACTCGGTTTGCTACCCTACGCCTGAATGGGGAGCAGCAGGATTAGTAGAAGGACCGCAGCAACAACAACGACCATGCCGTCATTGCAGTATAGTCATTTTGGCTCACGGGGTGTCCCAGCTAACGTGAGCCAATCTTAAATATGAACAACTAGTTCAGTATATGGCAAAAAAAAAGTTTTCAATTTGACATTTGATTGACGTGTGGAGAAGTAAACAGACACTACAGTGTTTTAATATACATTTTTATTTTCAGACTTATGATTCATTTCTGTGGCACGGCCACGCGCTGTCCATCAACGAGTCGATATTGATATTGATTTTCAGATAAACAGTAACGAACGCAGCTGGCTGTATCTTTTGTTTCCTCTCGTCTTTATTTTGTAATTGATTCTGATGGTGCGTCTTTTTCGCTGTCGTGTTTCAAGACACGTCCATTCGGAGCGATAAAGGGCGTATGCACGATGCGGTTTACGCCCAACTCGCCTGCCGCATAGATACCACACCTTCATTGCTTCGGACAGATTGATCTAGTTGATACAACCCGTGGGAACAAACAGAAACAAACGAGCGAACAAACAAACAAACAAGCAAACAAAAAAGGACCTGCATAAAACGAGGAAGCGATCCACCCACGTCCCGGCAATATGGTCCCACGTATCACGCACTCTCATTTGGCCCGGACCACCTGACAGGTCCAATTCGCCCAGAATGCCTAACAGAACTCATTACAATCTTCGGGTGGAGCTCTTCCTAGTGCGTGGCGCTGTCTAGGCCTTCCTATGCCGTCCGATACAGCGGCTGCAACACGGCAATAACCGCAGCAGCGATCACAGCAGCAGCAACATCAGCAGCGGGAGCACGGGCAGCGACTCAGCGCCTCCCCGTCCAGAGGGTATAGCTGTAGCTGGCCGACGTCCGTCAGTGTGTGGGCCGGCCGCAACGAGATACCGAGCGCCCGTGCTCCATCGGCTGTATACCGGTCGGGTCATGCATTGTTACTGCTTCGGCCAAATGAAGGGGGGGGGGGTGTCTGCAAGACAAGACCCCTGCACCCATTGTTTCCCACGAGTCGATCTTTTCGGCGGGCGCCCAGGTACGAGGCAAGGTGGCTATCCCTTTCATAACGGCTCGGCACTTAGTACACCAGCAGGCAGGCGCTTTTCTCGCCGCATATACGCACGCGTGTGCCCAGCGCTAACCTCAGGAACGTGCATGACGGCGCTGCAGCCCCTTCGTGTATACGTGCGCGAGGTCCTATACAGATTGCGCCACAAGCGAAAAGGCAGGAGCGAATGAACCCTGCGCCGACGGCATGGGCGCAGCGCGCGGACGTTGATCTGCCGTCCGGCGGCCATGCAGGGCGAGCCGGGTACAAAACTTCGGGCGTCCCTAACCTGCCAGTGGTGCGAGCGCTCCCCCATGTTCTTCGCTTAGCGAGCGTGCGCGGGCACGGCACTGTCTGTAAACGCACGTTTCCTGCCCTATACGTACGTGCAGGGGCGTTGGCGGTGCAACGAACAACACGCCTTTAAGGACGTCGACATCGCGCGTGGTGGTTATGCGGCAATCGCGAGTATGTATATACGAGCTGCCAAGGCTGCGCAGGGCTTGCCGCCGACGAAGGTCCGCTGGTGCCGTTGACTCCCGCTACGCGGGTTTCAGCGCGGCATAGCGGCTCGGTTGTTGCGCTGCCGGTTTGGAAAAGAAAGAAAGCGGCAACACCAACAACCACGGCTACGGACGTAGACGCCTCTCCGAGGTCATACACAGGTAGCAGTACGTAATGCTTTTTTTTATTTTTTTGCTTCAACACGGTGAAATAAAGCTATGTTGGCAAGATACTAGTCATTCACTTCGCATTAGCGACACGTTCTTGTGGTCCGTGTCTCGCATATGCGGTGTGTTCCAGGTTAGTGCCCATATAGAAGCACAAACAGTACACTCTTTTCATAATCTATACTTGTTGTGCCGCATACAATCACACCACTCTAGGTGAGCATTTGGACGCATAAGCGGCCTACTGCATGGTCCGCTTATTCGTGCGTGGCTCACCCATGCCCGCGGTGAGTCATTCTTCAAGCGGTCTTACTATTCAGCGTATCGACACTTAAAACACGCGCCGCATTCCACGAGGCTCACAGTGTTCATCGAAATGGCCTAGGACGTCCGACAGGCGGACACGCTTCACAAGGCACCCTTGCGTTCCTCTGAGGTACATCCGGATGCGTGATCATCGTCTGTAACATAACTTTCTTTTATCGGAGTAATGCGCGGGCAGAACTGACAAGTTTCTAACATTGCTGGCTGCACAGTGTGCCCTGCGTGGCCCTGCGAAATGTGTGGCGAAATGTGTGCGTTCAACTGAACAAAAGGTGAGTCAAAAATAGCCGGGCTCATAAGCACAACCACTTGCTCTAGTTGCGCCTTTCGCACCATATACACCGCGCAGCGTCTAACGGTATTCCTGGTTTCCCGCGAATAAGGCGGTCTCGCTCTACTGAGCAAGTTTACTATTGTCTTGTGCTCAATCTTCGCTCCGGTGTAACCTAGTGCCCTTTCTTTACGACACACTTGTCGCATCTCCTGCACCGGCAGAGCTTTTTGTCACGTCTAGAACAGCGTATACACTCTTCTATCTCAAATATAGGACATATGTACCTTTCGTGACTTCTCTTATAGTTACTCTTGCTCATCGTTTATGTTAATTAAAAAGATGAAAGGCCGAATACACAAGGCCTTTCTTTCATAAGTGCTCGTAACTTGTCACTGGCCGACCACCTTCGCCAATATAAGAATTGACCGCAATTTTATCTCCCTCTGAATTCTGGCTCTGTACAATACGAGGAAACACGCGCGTCACAGGGCTTCAATCTACAGTATGCAGTAAGCACACCCCGAATGCGTCCCATTCCATACAACGCAGCATATTCAAATCCTCCTCACTCTTTCGCACAGGTTGGCAAACTCAATCAAGATTCCACTCATTCAGACTGACCCGTGAGTTTGAGTCTGAGTGAGCCAGGCTAAGTGGGCTCTCTTCGGTGAGCCTGAACCAGAGTTAGACAGGCAAAGTACAGTTCTGGGGAGAATGAATAAGAGTGAGCGTGGTGGAATAGAGTTATTTGTAAATATGAGCCCAAGTGAACGCCTTGAGCTAACAAACATAATCCGTGAGTGAGTCTGCGTGCGTACTTTTCCGATTTATGCTCCTTAGTAGTTTTCGCTTTCGGCTCATTGTGTACACAATGGCGTGGTAACTCCATTTTGGCCAACATCAACCACGATCGTCATTGGCGTAGCCTGGGGGAAGGGGGGGGGGGGGGTATTCAACCCCACTCTCCCCCGAAATTTTAACACGAAAGTGTTTTATGCCGGGGTCCACCAAGTACATCCGTCACGGATATGACGTTGATAAAATGGACGCCAACGGGTGAGAAAGAAAAAAACCAAGAAAAAGATACCCCGCTGGGAATCGAACCCACGACGTTGCGGCCGCGACGGCAAGCGCCCGACGCTCTACCGACTAAGCCAACTCGGGAGATGCGAGGCACGGCGCGAACGCGCCTTATATCTTTCACACCTTCTCTTTCGCGGCGGGCGGAGCGGGGCGGTGCCGCCGTCTGTGAGAGGTGAAAAGAAGTAATGCTTCACGATCGACACTTACTAGCGCTTACTCTGAGATTGCACGTGATATCGGAGGTCATGGTTAAAGCGTCTCAATACCAGAGAGGTAGACTGGCCGCGCTGGCGTCGCCGAGGCACCCTTGACGCACTTACGTTCTTTGCATTTGGATTCGTGTTAGCGTGCGTCGGCTCATCGGAGTAGTGCAGCTTCCACGTGCACGAACGGGATTTCCCTGCCGCCGACTGCTTCAATTGCGAGAGCACCGACTAACAAAACTGCTGCAATATGCGTTGCAGAAAGGACGCGATTTCGACGGGCGAATGTCGTGCCTTGGTGGAGCGAGAGCAGCGCCTGCGAGACAGAGGCCAGCGGGACGCACGCGTTTGCGGCTCAGGCTACGAACCTCTACCTCCGGCGTTGCTGAAGCGCAGTGTGTGTTAGTGTATGCATGAGCACAGGCGTCGGCTACCCATTACTAGAAAGCGCACACCGTGCCGTTTCTCTCCTTAATTGACGACGCTTTGAAGAAGTGCATACCGGGTACCAATGTTGATTATGAGCTTGTTGATATCATCCTTACGCGGGATTCACGATTCGCTGTGTCCAAATATATGTTCGCACCGTCAGCTACCACAGTGGTTTAATCATGATCATGGGCGTTAGTCGTCGCGATAGAGACATGCTGTCAACATGGGTGCATCTACGTCAAACGGTTCTATAGCTGCCAAACACGAATAGACATTGTACAAGCTCTCATATATCATAAGCACTACTTCTGTGAAGACACGTTTCACTTTCGTGTTATACCGATTCCTATGACGGAGGGATCAGCCATGTTTTTTTTGTTAATTGCAACTGTATATATACACGCACACATAAAAACGCACGCACTAACGTATATATAAGGTATGGTTTAACATTCCCCCCCCCCCCCCCCCCCCCCCGCTGGCTACTGCCCTGACGATCATGGACCACCTCCGTTAAAAGAGAGCACGTCACAGCAAAACGAAGCACACATTTCGATGGCGCCCATGGACTACAGGCAGGTCACCCTTACAGGTCACCTGACATGGCCCTCATTCACAGCGCAGGATTTCAGTGATCCACAGCGCGTCCGGATAAAATAAGTCCTGAACGAGCAGTACACACACGAAGTCCGCGTGATGTGCCCATCGGGAACGGATACGTACGCAGGTCGCAAGCAGCAATCACCGGTCCACTTCATCACGGTCGCATAGATAAGTAGTACGCATTAGCTTTGACCAACGGGGCAGCGTGTCCTGTCCATTCAATCTTTCTTTGCTTGTATTTTGCCACTACAGGAAAGACATACGTCTGTCGACCGCGCTGTATACCGCGCACGTGCCGTGCGTAGTACGAGGGCTCGCGTGCCCGGTACGCTATGACGAGTATCTCCGCATAAGGAGACATCCGGAGCGTTGTACACCGCAGAGACCCGAGCGAGTGATGCACTCTACACCCTCGTAACCCCTCTCGTACTCCCTTTTTGCTCGCTTCTTGGCAATCTACACGTGTTAACACGTGGGCGCCCGGAGGCAGGGGCATGTACACATACGACCAAGAGACGCGACGCTCCGCAGAAGAGAAACAAACAAGAGCGCGCAGAGAAGACAGAGGAAGAGCGGGAGACGAAGAAGAGCTGGCGAGGCGTGCGAGCGCTTGGTAGCAGGCAGCACGGCCCTTTGAATTGGATCAGGACAGACGTTCAAGCGGGTAAATATCGTCGCAAATTGGGGCCGCACGGCCGCCGCCGCCGCCGCAGCCCCTTCGCGCTGTGCTAGTAGTACACAGAAGGCGGCGTCGTGAGTTCGAGGAAGCGACCCCCTGACGTCACGACCGAGAAGGAGGTTCCTCAGTTCGGCCGCTGGCTCCAGCGACGGTTTTGTGCCCCGACGTGGTAGGCGCGTCAGGCAGTTTCCAGTGGCATCGATGTTTACACGAATCCGACAAAAGCGGGCCAGAGTCGGCTGGTCGCGGTTGCCGTGTGCTCGCTTTGCTTAAGAAGGAAGGAGCAAAATCGCTCATGGACCTCAAAATTACATGGGCTAATTTGTATGTATGTATGTATGTATGTATGTATGTATGTATGTATGTATGTATGTATGTATGTATGTATGTATGTATGTATGCATGTATGCATGCATGTATGTATGTATGTACGTATGTACGTATGTATGTATGTATGTATGTATGTATGTATGTATGTATGTATGTATGTGTGTGTGTGTTTGTATGTATGTATGTATGTATGTATGTATGTATGTATGTGTGTATGTACGTATGTACGTACGTACGTACGTACATACGTATGTATGTATGTATGTATGTATGTATCGCAACGAAAGACTGCGGCCGCCGCACCTACCCACTTTAAATATTGGTGAAGAGACTAGGCCACCTCCTCGTGCTCATCCCGACTTTAAGCCGTCCATGTAGTGTTCATGTAAACGCTAGAAAGCCGGTCGGGCTCAATGTGCTTAGAATCGGGATCAACCAGCTGACCATATTGCGACGGCGTAGGGTCCAGCTGTACCAATATCAAGTGCACGCATACAAACACCGACGTATCGAGTCTGCTAGCTTTTTTTTATTTTTTTTTTCCCAGCCAGCAGCTAACAACCGGAAGCGTTGTGTTATCTACCGCCTCGATTCCTCGAAGCAGGCTGCTGCTATACTGCTGCAGTGGGGTTGCTGTCTGAGCCCGACCTACGACCCCATGCACCCGCTGTTCTCGAGTTCCGGCGTACTCGCACCACGCATTGCGTGAATGCATCTAATACCACGTCTGCACTAGTACAAAAAGCTAGTTCTGATCACTGAAATACAACAAAGTGAACGCTGTAATAGCGAACAAAGAAATAAAATTAAGACTTGCCGGGTGTGCTAAAGCTACATCTCACGACCTTCTTGCAGAGAAGAGAAATCTAAAGGTGCACGTGTTGCGGAACTCACTGGCCGGGTTCACGTGAATGCGACAGAAGCACATCGTATCAACTTTCTATGGACTTTCTATCAACTATCGCGTCCAAGGACGTTTTACAAGATCGCGTCATATGTAAACGAGGCGAGATGCTGTGAACGTTGACCGCAGCAAATGCGTCAAGTGAGGTACACATTGAGATGCGAGATGCACGTTTAAAGGCCAACTCCGGCGGTTTTTCGAGGTCGATGGATCTCAATGAAATTCGCTGGGTACGTTCCTTTGAAAGTTTCCGTCATTTATGCCAAATTACAGGCTTGAGACACGCGCAGATTGTTTGCAAATGAATTTTAAAGATTGCCTGCAAACGCCTTCCCGGTTTCCCACAATTATTGGCAACATTGTGTCTGTGACGTCAATATTGTTAAGGCGACGGAAGTGACGCAGCCGAGGGCACCGCTAACTGTCAGTATCAGACGCGGCACTGTCAGTCGCAGACATTACAGCTGATGCGCGGCGTCCTCACCTCTCCACTGTGCGCCTGCTCGTCCCGGCTGTCACAGTTTTCATACTCCGCGCCGGCGTGACCGGCATACCTTGCACGACTTCCGGTTCGTAACAACTACTACGTCATACAGAGACAGTACACTCGGTTGGGTTTCGGTTTCGGTATTGCGCCTTTTTGCTTATCAAAAATTATTTTCGAATTTGCTGAGCATTTCTGCTATCGGGCGCGTGACTAGAGTGTCTCAGGAACATAAAAGCACCATTACCCTAACATGGTGAAAAAATCGCCGGAGTTGGCCTTTAAGAGGCACATACGTAAGCCAAAGTGTGATAGCTTCGTACTCACTTCTGCTGTATCTCATCCTCTCCCCACGCAGGATCGCCCTTATTCTCTCTCTCTCTGTCTGTCTTTCCAGGTTACGTCATGTCAGCTAACTAGAATGGATAGAAAGAAACAAAGAACGCTCCATTGTCTTCCTCTGATTGCGCTTCGCAGAAGGACGACTGAACGGTAGCGGCACGTAGTGTTTAACAAAGCACAATGGGCCAGCTCCCGTATTCAAGTGGAGGGAGGGGGGGGGGGGGAGAAGAAAAAAAAGAATATGGCTTTCGCCTTCGAGTCGTCTTAGGCGAATACATAAGGGACACTGAGTTTTTGCGTTGTCCCGCCTTCATACTATAATTATGCCGAACATCATCACGAACACGTTTGCATGGAAGAGAGACATTTTTATGGCCTATAGATAGGGCTCCGTGTTTTCGGACAAATCCGGAAAAAATCCGATAAACATTCGCCGGTAAAATTTTTGACAATTCGGATTTATCCCATAAGCTCAGATTTTAAAAGGGAATTTTCAACGTTCAACGGGCATTTTCAAAGCAGGGAATTGTCTATCGAAAGGAGCGCACCTCTATCAGCGGCAGCAACCTCGTAAAATATGCTTGCGTCTATTACAACAAGCTTTAAAGTTGTAATACGAACAAACGTAGGTGTTTTGTATTCAAGTATTTGCGCTTGTACGTATATGTGTTTGTGCGTTCAAACCTTCCAGACATCTAAAATACACTTAGTGTGTTCGCATGTTTTCGCGTTCACATTTCACTTCATCGAAGATTTCGGAGTATTGAGAATAATAATAATAATAATAATAATAATAATAATAATAATAGGCCCTTTATTTTTCATCAAGAAAATGAGGGAGGTTGGAAGAAAAAGCTGAGAAGCAGCTTGACTAGCTCCTGTTCCCCCCAAAAGTACACTTTGGCGAGTGTACAGCAGTGCACATCAACAGCCTTATTAACAGGGCAAATGAACAGGAAGTGAGAAAAAAAATGAAAGGATGGAGAAACAGGATTGTCAGCAGCAATGCAGCGCATTTTCATTGGAAATGAAATTAATAAGAGCACCTCGCGACAACTTATAACGCAAAATTAAACGCTGAATTTCGGATAATTGGAGATTTACATGAAATAAACTCCGATAAACGCCGAATTTCCTTCCAAAAAATAAACTCCGAAAAACACCCTCCGAATTTCAAGAGAAATAAACACCGAAAACACGGAGCCCTACCTATAGACCACGATTTTGTGAGAAGAGTAATTCAAATATATAGTTCGTATTTATGCATCTTGTAACGCGCTTCATGACAGTTTAGCTGAATAACGTTTGTATATTTATGTCAGAACGCTACGAATTGCCACCCACTGGAATGTAATTACTGGGTTTTACAGGATGGAGGCCGTAATGATTTGTATCAGGGGCGTAGCCAAGGGGGGTAGGGGGGGGGTGCACCCCCCCCCGAAAATTTTCAGTTTTGCTTGCGTATATATACACGCACACATACAAACGCACGAACGAACATAATAAAGTATTGTGGAACACCCCCCCCCCCTCCCCCCGAAAAAAACTTCTGGCTACGCCCCTGATTTGTATAGCTGGAAAATAATTTGCGAATGGAAACTGATCGAAGTTCTAGTCAGAACACTTTGCAAACGTCACTGTTTCCTATATAGGTTCCTTCTTTTTCTCGACGTGGCGTTTAACCAGCGAAAGAATGGAATGCGGTCGAAACCGTGGCGCGAGATCACCGCATGCATGGCCGCGTGTGCAACTATATAACCTCGAATGGGAGTTCTGGGGGATGGACAGCGACGATAACGTGCCTGCTCATAACCGCGCGCTTATCTCACTTCCTGCTGCGACGTCGCAGTCGCCAGATTTGGCGATGATACGGTGCGCACGTATACACGCGCCGCGGTTGTCCGCAGTTAATTTCTTTCTGGGCCTTGTGGCGGATCAGCGACACGAGCACAGCAACGCGGCCACGTTCGTCTCATTTCCGGATTAGCCTGCAGCATTGCAGTATGGGCGCCGTCTGGAAATCTGTAACGAAGGCTAGAAGTCGTGTGAGCCAATAAGCAGCGAGAGCTATCCTTCATAAGAGCCACAAAGAGGTGGGGGGGGGGGGGGGGGGAACTTCCACTGTGCGCTGTGTTAATCCATCAACTGGAGTGAGGTGCCCCACTAATCCTAAGGTGCCCCACTAATCCTTCCGCGAAGCTTCCACTCACCGGGTGCCTAGCGCAAGGCGATTGTACATAATAAGAACAAGAGTATTTCTGTCTGGTTGGTAGAAGTTCACCAAGACGGTTAGACAACAAGCGGTACAGAGAATGAAATCAACACCACAGACGACGCCAGGCATAAAGAGGCAAAACTGAATCCGATTCGGTCGTAATTCCTTAGCCTACATCGACATCCACATCTTACATAATGTTTAGAGTAACAGAGAGCTGAGCTAGCTGGCGAGTATTCATGCTAAAAGACTGGCCGTACAGACACGGACACAAGAGAGAAGTCAAGATACCAGAAACGCCGGTTAGTCGGCGTTTGCTTTGTACTGACTTCTCTCTTGTATCCGTGTTTACACGCCCAGTATGATAACATAATTACACAATACGCGTTTTTCAGATATTTGGGGCCATCATAAATAATTTAATATGAAGAGCCTTCCATTGGTTCTCTTTTCCACACTCGGTGTCCACGTGCAACAGCACTGAATCTGTCCTCTGCGCTTCCGCGGTACCAAGTATATAGTAGACTAAAGATACATTGTAAGCGATGAACCTTTTACGGTGACGTCACGGAAATCAGTAAACGCAACTGACTGGCGCACCTGTACCCTCGATCGGTCTGTGATACAGCAACCGGTGAGTTTGCCTCTCCAGAGCCTTAAGTTGCCACTGGTTTGCCATTTAAGTTGCCACTTAGTTGGCTCAGGTGACCCGCACGCAGTTCAACTACATGAACTGCGCGGAATCGGGTTATACGGTGTAATCTGTCAGTCAACATACTTCGGTAATGCGGCGCAGACCTCCTTTGATCAAACGTATTTGCCAAAGGTATGTAGAACGGTTTGAACGTTTCCTATAGCTATACAGCGTTGACTCGGCGCTATTAGCGATCGGTGGCCACGCTCAGGTTGCATCGTAGTATGCTAACATTTTGAGAAGGCGCGTGCGCGCACCGCGTAGAAAGATCGGCCAGATAGACCGCTGCACGTGCTCCTGCCGCAGGGTGTTATCGAACCACAGCCGAGCGAACAGTGCAAATGGGGCGAATTGTTTGGTTGGGCAGAAAGAGGAGGAGAAGGAAGGCTAATAAACGTGCGTGGGACTTCGAGGCACGCGGAAAGAGGAAGGAGGAAATAAGCGCCAAGCGTTATAACGACCCGAACCGCGCGCGATTCGCGCTGTTTACACCGCCCGCCATCACGCGTGCGAGAGCGACGTAAGAGCCCCCTGGTTAAGGGTTCAAGAAGCATACATTTTCACGAACCACATTTGTTTATGCACTTTTGATACGCTTTTGTATTATGCCCAAGGGTAAGCTTTCGATATTAAAGGAAGAACGGATAAAGGTACACCCGAAATTGACAAATAGGCGTCAAGGCACAGGTAGCTGCAGCTCTTCGCATTACGGTCTGTGTACCTGCTTCGGGATTTTAGCGAAAAAGGACGGGCTAAACCGTACTTTTTCACGGTGCCCCGGCGCACGCACCCTTCTGCATAGCGGGAAAGTCGCGAGACGCTGTGGTAAGGTTTTCACACGCCTTTCGATTTTGGAGGATTTTGTTCTGGCGATCACGGTTGTCCCAGATCACCCCGCAAAGCTTTGCCCCCCTACCAAAACTTCAGAGTGCAGCATAGGAAAATGAAGAAGGTGGATTTAGATGGACTAAGAGAGGCTCACCTGCTCAAGTGATTATTATGGTAGAAAGTGGAGTGACGATGTTTCCTGCAGCCCCAAAGGAAGCAAAACAGCGGCTCAATGTAGCGTACTTTAGTCAGGCACTGCACGTAGCTTTGCGCTTAGGAAGCGGGGGGCGGGGGAGGAGGAGAAGGAGGAGGAGGGGATGAACACGGCTACGACGAAGAATGATACGAGAAGCGATGGTATGCGCAGGTATGTACTACAACCATACGGCTGTGTAAATGCGAAGCAGATTCCAAAGCAGTAGTTACATAAAAGTTAAGGGTGCCCCCGTTGTCGGCAAAGCTCAGCACCTCGGACGCTCTGAAGGATCTAATACATTTGACATGCACGTGGGAACATATCACATCATGATTCGCCAACTATATACGGCCCACACGTCTTAAACATAACAAGCAAATGCCCGGCCAATGACGGATGCCACCTCTGTATCCACGGAATGGAATAAAATACTCCGATCTCACGTTATTGTTCTGTAAAACTACACAGTAGTGCCGTACCGTTGTATTCGACCGCGGAGAGAAGAACAACACTGCCTTCAAGCAAACAGAGAAGGGTCCTTCCATGCCCACATTCGGGCTCACATATACAATAACGGTCATTTGCAACGGCCACTGCAAATGCAAATGAGGACCGCAACAGCAAACACATAGCAGACATGATTGTGCCCAAATGAACATCAGTGCCATATCGGGACTCAGTACTGTACATAGCCCACTCGATCCTTCTACGTATAAATCTAACCACGGGGAAGGATAAGTATACGGTCTCCTATGGCACACAGCGCCCCTTTGTATCTCTCGTTTCATTTGATTTTTCCCCCTTTGTTTCCATTATAGCACACCGACATACACCCACTCGTCCTGAATCTTCGCCGGGCACCAGCTGTGCCAGTCGAATGAGAGCACGCGATTCACCGAGAAACAATACAATACGTCCTCGCGTTCCCACAAATCAAAAGCCGGCGGTGGCCCGCTTTCCCATAGTTTAATGACGGAGGCTCGGTGCGGAGTGCTCTCTCGAAAGACAGCTTCAATGAGCAGGTGGCGTTGCATAGACACAGATAAACATACACACACACGCAAACACAAACTAACGCTCAGTCTCGCACTGCGCACGCCGCTAGTGCTGTTCCTCGAGGGGTACATCAAAATAGAAACGACCTGGAAAGGAAACCCTGCGCGACATCGTTCAACGGGTTTATAACAGCATACAGCCGAGAGTCCCCAATGCACAGCTGACCGAGCCTGCCTGCGCTCCGTCTCACTAATTCGGTGCAGTGCGGCGAAGTATGCAACGCACCAATCGACTGATGGCCCTTCCATAGAGAGGATGAGCACAGTTCGTCGGTTGTGCTTTACTAATTTTTCCACGAAACTTCCATTCAATCGGCATCATAAGGGTGGGGACGACCAAAGTGGGTTACTTTGTCTTCTTCACTTTTCTGACTGGTTTTCGCGAACCGTAGTTCTTTCTGTTAGCTGCACGGATTTGGTGGGACAAGTACGGGACTGCAACTTGGACCCGCGCCGTATAACGACACGAATGCCACTGGCGAACTTTTCGTAAGCCCACTTTGGAGCGACCGTGCGCGTACACCCCTACGTCGCGAATACAATGTATATCCACAGAATACTTATACTACCATTTACAGAAGGGAAACTGTACCTTTAACAGTGCAACGGAAATAAGGGTAGCGGTGGCGTTGTGAACTAAAGTATCCGACCAAGGGATGGCGCTGCGAAAACTATCATCATCATTGCGTTGAGGCAATATGGCTGCCGCATTGCTGGCGGGTGCGGGTGGTCGCGGTGCGCGCCCGCTGGTTCTGGGCGTTTATTCACTCCTGTCCGGGGGTTGTATTCGCGCGCGCGGCAGCCTATCGTTACTACTAATATTTCCGTTACGTCGCCAGGTGACCGAAAGGCCTCAACTGGCAAAAAACACGCCAAGCAAGTAAGCTTACATTGTTTATTGGCAATCGTGAATGTAGCAGTATACATGTAAACAAGCAGCACTGTCAGTTACAGAGTTGAACAATACATACGAGAAATAGAAATATCCATCTGCTTAATAAAATTGCCAGCTGAAACTGAGCAACTCTATGTCTCTTGGCTCGTTCAGCATACCTCTTATAGTACGCAGAACGAAGCGTCAGACGATACTATTTACGATGGGTGACCCTTGCACAGTACTTGCGTACAATGCTGCCCGTCTTCTTTCTCACTTACACATGCGCGTTTGACGATTTGAGCGGTAATAAACAAACAGCATCAAAGCTCGCAAAAGATGCAGTGCCAGTAAGATTAGCCTCAGCCCGACGTACTATTTTGACAACACATTGGCGAGACCCACTCGGCGCTGAAAAAAAAAAAAAAAAGTGAAACCACACTGTTGGGCTAGCTATTCCTGTACATAACGTGTTCTCGTTATTGTGCTCAATATCCTTGTGTTCGTGCCTGCGCGCCGATCTTTTTACGATGAATTCCGACCATTTAGCTCAACTTTCAGTTCAGCTAAGCTCGTGTGTTCTGGGAAAACACCATTTACGGTATCACGTTGAAAAGGAAACTTGGTTCATGTTTCAAAAGAGGTTGCAGTGACAAACACTTCAGTTGAGTAACTGTTGGCGAATAAGGAAAGCCTTAGCCTGAATCCAACATTTCAGCAAGTGAACATTCCTGTAAAGGTTGTCATGGAAGACAAGTTTCGAGAAGTGAGCTACCCTTGCTCGCCCACTGTTTATCAACTGACGTATGTGATAGCGGATGCCTGCGCGTGTTCCTGAAAGCACTCATTTATAAATAAAAAAGAATGATGTACCAGTGGACAGCACCGACAATAGACTGCACATGATGTGTGCGCGCACAATAGAGACATTTGGAACAGTAGTATACTAGACAGCTAGGAAGTGCTGGAAGTAATAGTAGCAATGTTGGAAAAATGGGCAGTGAGTAATCATTTCTGTCAAATGTGTATAATTAGCTTCTTTGTTTAATTGCTATGTTTCGCACTGAAAAATAAATTAGTCCATTTTTTCTGGTGCCAAAGGTGCATAGTCGTGAAAGACACTGCTTAAACGATGGACGATTGCAGAATCTGAATTTACATTTTCATTCTTCACTACCTCCTAACTGTCTGCCGCACTCTTAACACGGGTGTCACACAAAACTAATAAGGCGGCAATAGGGGCTAGATGGCATGTCTTCATGCTTGTGATGCGCTGCAGGTAGACACGGACCAGAAAAAACGAGAACAACACAGGGTGATGCGCAACACCTTGTGCTGTTCTCGTTTTTTCTGGTCCGTGTCTACCTGCAGCGCATCACAAGCATGAACACAAAACTAGCCTTTTTTGGATATATAGCTCACGCCAATATCAAAGAAATAGCAGTTATTACACATTCAAATCTTCAATATGCACTAACACTGGCCAACTCTATTGAACTCTGATTGTATCTATTGAGTGCACTCATTTATTTTTCTGTTAAAAATAAACATACTTTTAAAAACTCCGTGTCATGTGTCAGGTCTGTTATCTAGAACAAATATTATTTGCTACTTGTCTGTGGTTCCACTTCACATACAAAACAAATTGCTTGCACAAATGCAACGGTGCTGTACCCTCTTTTCTGGATGCGTCTGTTTACATATCATCCCATTAATGTATTGGCGAAGTTCATTGAATAAAACTAAAGACTAAATTTTCAAATGCTTTACAAATTCAACAGCCTGTTTCATAGAACACTGCCCAAAATGTCCTTATGCACATTCTTCTATTCTCCTACTCCCATCATCAAACGTTATTTATTCCAGAGTAGCGACCCGGAAACTATTCTCCAGGTGACCACTACACGAAATGCCTTGTTTAATGAAGGCACGAGTGTTTGCACACAGTTTTCTATTTTAGAACCTTCACAATGTCCCTCCCTACAAGCAATCGGTACACGTACATAACACTTTGTTTCAGCACTACTGTAGCTTTCCCTGCCATTGCTTTCCAACAGCCTCCACAATTGCAGCAAACTATATTCACTGGGAAAAGCAAGTGCTGCTAAATGTACACTACTACTGGCCCACTTGTTACCAAGTTACATGTGATACTCTATGCAAAGTTTCACACGTAGATTAAAGTACAGTATGTGCACCCCATCACATGCACTATCCAAGAAATTTGAAGCCAGCACATTTCCTCTAAACTGAGTAATTCATGAAGCAAGAAGCAATAATTTGTGGACCCAATTTCGTACTGCTTCAACATGCCGTACACTATCACTGCTTTTCAGTAAAGGCTTGCATTTGTCCGCCTGGTAAACTTTGGTGGTGGATAGGCGACTCTTGAGCTTCTTACGACTTGGTGTGGGTAGCTTGGAAACCAATGATCTCTCTTTTGTCCAGTTTCCTGAGAAGAAAAAAATTGAGTCATGAGAAAAAGCAAGAAAGAAATGATGAAAGAAAAAAAATTGGTTCAATAAGTAAAGTGTCCACAACCATACCTTGTGAGGATTTGGGACGACGAATTTACTTTCAGTAGTGGAACATCCTCTGCTGACTTGAGGTAGGTTCAGAGATAAAGCATCCGAGCGGGTGCTGATATGAGCAGTTTCTTGGAGGCTGTGGTTGGGTTGGAAGAGGAAAAAATAATGATTACTGTGGTAGAAGCGTGAGTGGACTTGTGATTCATGTCTGAGAAGAATGTATATGAGAGCACTGCATGAGAAAAATAGTGTGCACATAACATTGCTTTGTTGTGAATTTGTTTTAGTGGTGACCTTCAGTGGACCGTGTCTGACCAAGCCTCAATTAGAGGATACTAAGTTAGTTAATTTCCCAACTCTATAAACTACATGGTATGTGCAAATGTAATATGTATGATTGTAAACTTACGAAAATGTATAAATGCATATACATACTATAAGTTCACTTGGCTCTACCATGCATTGGACTTATGAGCATTTATCTCAGAAGACTAATTTGTGCAGAAATAGGTAAAACTTATGCTGTGATCTGTGTTACAAAGTTTAGCAGTAAAGATATTTTTTGCAAAAGTGAGAACGAAGTAAATAATCTTAGAAAATGTCATTGTAATCCACAAGCGGTGCATCCGATCAGCTGGACGAGTCGTAAAACCTTTTGAAATGACAAAAACCGTAGCGCATGCAAAAAAAAAAAGCTATGTTCAAATGCAAAGCAGTGCATTTTCACTCACCGGTGCGCACACCCACATGGTGCATGGTTATTCCGTTTTCGTAGGTAGTCTCCAAGCTCCTTGCTGGCATTGAATTTTCACGCTGGCAGCCGGTGAAGCGCCGCAGCTGACGTGATTCACAGGCTTTAGACACGTTCGTTTTGTGGCAGCAGCATGTAAAATTTGGCGCACAAACTCGCATTGCTATATCAAAACTGATTTAAAACGGAGCTGCGTAACGCCGATCAAAGAAAACGACCGCGGTACAATTTGAATGAAATAACCGACCGAAGCGCAATCGATGCCAATGGGCTGCTGCTTTTCGAGCGTCAATGTAATCTCAATACTTGTCCTCAAACAATCAAGCTCTTGTATTAACTCTAGAAGTAACACAAAAACTGGTCCCTACTAGCTGTATGCAAAATGACACGGTAACTAAGATTTTAACAATCTTCTGATACATTCTGAAATAAAATTTTTGGCTGCGTTGAGCGCCCCTAACACGGAAAATGCGAACTAACTTATCCGACCGCTAAAAGAGGAGTTAGTAGCTCCACTCTCCGCGCATATCGATGGAACTCGCCGCGGTTGATTTTTTCGCCCTCTGTGGCGATCACTGGAACTTGAGACTTTCCGGGGCCTGGTATATCCTCGTCCCAACCAAGCAGCACGAAGCCAATCCGTAGACAGGCGTTGCCGCCTCGTCGTCTCTCGCTATTTCTTTCACGAGGCTTTTGAACTAGGCGAGACTAAATCGCCGGCTGCCGGCAGCCTCGTCCGTAATTACTACGTGCCGTTGTTACGAGAGGAAATGGCAAAAAAGAAGGAGCACTTTTGTGCCGTGAAAGGAGCACAAAAGGTGTATGCGGGGCGCGGCCTCGTGCGGTTGGCAATATGCGCAGTTAATACATTTCTTTTTGTTCTGCTAGGAACTGGCAACACGGTAGCGATGACAGAGGCTCCTTTTGCGGTTAACGAGAAACTACGGCGTAGCATTCTTTATGCAAATTACAGAGTGCGGAGGAGTTGGCGACGTAGTGCGCATATCCACTCGTACAAGACATATAGATATAGTTGCTTATTTACAAGCATAAAGGATATTTGCTGGCGCACACAATATCCTACGAATACTATCTTATTTGTTTATATATATATATATATATATATATATACAGGGAGAGAGAGAGAGCGCGCGTAAGTATTCCTTCTCCTTGTCTTACGCAAATAATCAAAATAAACCGTGTGCGTTTATCACGTTCAACTTCAAACAAATGTTTCATCCATACACGTATACCTTCTGACTCGGTGTAATTTCCACATCTTGCACTAACAGCCACGCAGGAGAAGAGTCTGCCTGTTTCATTTCATTCCAATGCATCTGCAGGTTTATGGTCCCGCTTAAAGGGGTCATGAACCACTTTTCCAAGCAATGATCTAATGACCTCAGTATCGGAGTGTACTGCCTCCCGAATCGATTGCCGCAAAAATTTCTCGAATCCGTCAAGAATCAGCGGAGTTACGGGGGTTTGGCGCACGCTCCCAGCGCTTTCTCTCTTTTCTCGTGCCGGCGAGCGCACTGGAAGCTAGACAGGGAGGGATGGCATGGGGGAAAGAAGTTACACCAGCGCGCGTCATGAAACGCGATCGCTCTCCCGCTGTGATTCGCTTGCGCGAGTGCGGCTACCGTGTACTGAGGAGTGCGGCGCCGGCAAGTGGCGGCACCCCGCGGCAAGAAGCGCATCTGATCCGAACGCCGCTCTCGATTTACGTCGGCTATCGGCCAATAAGCATGCTATGTCTCTTGCGACGTACAGCGGACAGACGCCCCGCCCACCGACGAGAGTGAGAACCGGCCTCTGTTTGAAAAGAGGGTGCCTGGGGAAACGGCAACTTCGCGCTCCGCTTGTGGCCATTACGCGGCGCGCACGACTAATATTTGGCAGAGCAGTTCATAGCCGTGTCAGCTTTCCGCAGGATGTGTTTTTTCAATCAGCCCAAGGGGTGCTTCATGACCCCTTTAAGGGCGCACCTACGCGGCAAACTTCAGACTATCAGTCAACTACCTTTTTGTACGGGCATACAAAAAACATGGCTGATCCCTCTGTCATAGGAATCGGTATAACACGAAAGTGACACGTGTCTTCACGGAAGTACTGCTTATGGTGTAGTGATATATGAGAGCTTGTACAATGTCTATTCGTGTTTGGCAGCTATAGCACCGTTTGACGTGGATGCACCCGTGTTGACAGCATGTCTATATCGAGACGACTAACGCCCATGATCATGATTAAATCGTTGCGCACGGTAGCTGAAGGTGTGAACATATATTTGGACACAGCGAATCGTGAATCCCGCGTAAGGATGATATCAACAAGCTCATAATCAACATTGGTACCTGGTATGCACTTCTTCAAAGCGTCCTCAATTAAGGAGAGAAACGGCACGGTGTGCGCTTTCTAGTAAAGGGTAGCCGACGCCTGTGCTCATGCATACAACACACACACTGCGCTTCAGCAACACGGGAGGTACAGGTTCGTAGCCTGAGCCGCAAACTCGTGCGTCCCGCTGGCCTCTGTCTCGCAGGCGCTGCTCTCGCTCCACCAAGGCACGACATTCGCCCGTCGAACTCGCGTCCTTTCTGCAACGCATATTGCAGCAGTTTTGTTAGTCGGTGCTCTCGCAATTGAAGCAGTCGGCGGCGGAGAAATCCCGTTGGTGCACGTGGGAGCTGCACTACTCCGATGAGCCGACGCACGCTAACACGAAGCCAAAGGCAAAGAACGTAACTGCGTCAAGGGTGCCTCGGCGACGCCAGCGCGGCCAGTCTAACGCTCTGGTATCGAGACGCTTTAACCATGACCTCCGATAGCGCGTGCAATCTCGGAGTAAGCGCTAGTAAGTGTCGAGCGTGAAGCATTACTTCTGTTCACATCTCACAGACGGCGGCACCGCCCCGCTCCGCCCGCCGCGAAAGAGAATGTGTGAAAGATATAAGGCGCGTTCGCGCCGTGTCTAGCATCTTTCGAGTTGGCTTAGTCGGTAGTGCGTCTGGCGCTTGCCGTCGCGGCCGCAACATCGTGGGTTCGATTCCCAGCGGGGTATCTTTTTTCTTTCTCACCCGTTGGCGCTCATTTTATCAACGTCATATCCGTGACGGATGTACTTGGTGGACCCCGGCATAAAACACTTTCGTGTTAAAAAACTGACGTGCTTGAAGGTAATCGCTTCCACGGCGCTGTTGTCCACGGGTAAACAATTACCGCAGAAGCATCTCCGATACTCGTCATTATAAGGTATTGACCGAGTCAGGAATTACAGTTACGCGACTATAAGAAGCGCTTTTTTATTGCGCCAACGTACGAATGTAGCGCGTCTGTTTACAAACTCGGCGATGCGTGTTTTGCGTGCATTGCGCGGCAGGAAAAAAACATGGGATACGTGTCCTTGGCGAAACAATCACTAGCGTGTGCTGTTCGAGTCGCGATTGGGAGGGACGGCCCCGTCGGACATCATTAAGCTCGGCTGCCATCGACAGAAGCGAGGAACGCTACAATGTCTACTCACACGTACGATCGAAATGGCCACACACGGTATTGCACATTCCACGGTCGCGTGCGTATGTCTCAGATAGCGTAGAAGTACACGTATACTGCGACGATTTCTATTTCTGGTCAGCTTATAGCGAAAAGGCACATCTCGGTCGGAAGATTCGGCTCGATGTACAGTTGGCATCGAAAGTTTAGAGAATACTACAGGTCTGAGGAAACTTTGAAGTTCTCAGCAATTTATGACTGTATCCCATCTAACTGCACAGTACATGTTGTTAAGGAGATTTATAACAGGCCTGAAATATAAATTCAAGGCTGTCCGCTGAAGCAGCGGGAATATTATACTTTTCCTTGTGTCTCGTGGTCCCCGAAATGTTGAAGCTGACTTTACAATATCCGATACGCGAGAAGTGATCACTTAGGGCTATACCCTGAAACATGAAATCGCCATTGCGTGCACTCCGATATGTTGATCCGTGATCGTGGAACGGATTCGAACCAGCTCAAATAAGGTCCTGGTTACAAAAGACTTTTGTGAAATCAACTTAGAAAGCTACATGCGCCCATTCGAGAGCTCAACAAAACAGACGCTTTCATGAACGTACGTAACCACTCTCAGCACAGTATTGTTTTACTAAAACGACACGTCTTCACTTATTTTGATGGCGCTGGTAAAACCGCGTGACGTCACAAATATAGTATTTCTTTAATTACTTGCTTACGTTTGCTTATTTATTCTATAAGTCTCCAGCCTCCTGCTGCGGAGTAGTAGGAGACGATATTTATGCGCGACGTTTCCAATAACTCATTGTTTCTGACAAAGCCGGAATCGAGCCGTACACATGGAGCCCTATATTAAATAACAGTGAGTCATCTCATTGTTTCTACATAGTATCGCTTTTGTTTCCCATCAACCGGAACGCTTTTTTAGGATGAGGAAGACAGGTGAAAGTCACCGCGTTGTCCTCCTTCATCGTGTGTAACGTTCTTCGTTTCCACATACATCTTACCTTATAACTGTCTGTAAGGAAAGGTAGTCCGGTCAATCAGATGCGCGTCCGGCTTGCTACCATACTCCGAGGGAACGGGGATTAAGGTATGAAAAAATAAATAAATAAGAGGGCATGAAGGTGTTTTAAGGGTTAGATTCCGCATAAGCTCGGCGCGTCAGCTAATATGTAAGGGCGATTCTGTACTTCGGAATCCGGCAAGGTGTAGGAAGATAGAAATAGTGCCATCCACATCTCGTTTTAACTCCACGAAAATACGAGGTAATCTCGCACAGATTGCGCATCGACTTTGCTTCTCAGTTGAAGAAGCTTCGTGCACAAACGTGTGGACTGTGGTAACGTTTACGACAAGTTGGAGCGACGTTCCGGTGCTAGGCATAGTTTATAACGCGAATTACCAATAAATAAATGCTGTACCTGCGCAACGTGGGTACCAGGACACGAGGGACTAGAAGGAAACGAAGCGAACGATCGGCCCCTTCAGTTCGAGTCTCTATCCGTAAAGGTTCCTGATATACACAACTTGTTGCAAGGTTGGTTGGCTCATGCTTCTTGTAGTGGAAAATCCTCGGGGAGTGTTTTAGATTAGGGTATACACAAGCGTTGGGAGGCCGCAAGTTCCGTTGTAGGTCACTTAAATTTATGGTATGTTGCACGTGGTTACCTTAATCTGGAACTCCATTATTACACGCGTCGCTTACATTCGTATGACGGATCAGAGGGTTATATAAAGCGGCTGCTCCCTCTATATAAAGCTCTTATCCGTCATACGGTAAATTTTGTTCGTTCCACCGTTTACGCTTTTTAACAAGACGCTACGTCCCCCCTGCCTCCATCCCCCCATCTTTTTTTACCTTCAGTGTACATCATTTCTCCATCACCAGTTGTGCAATTTTCGCGGCCACGACCCTCCGTACTTTCAATTTCACGCAACGTCGCGCAAAAGCGACCACGAACTCGCGTCAAGATGAAAAACTCCTTGAACGAAAAGACAAAAAAAGAAAAAGAAAACTACGAAGCTCAAGAAAGCGAGCGAGCCAGCAAACAAACAAGCAAGCAAGCAAAGAAACGAAAGGAGCGAAAACGTACTACGAGGCATGACAAAAAAGCGTGAGCGACGCACGGTTTAAGTTTTCGCCGAGTCACGTTCCCAGGTATATAAAGAAGGAGAAAATGTTTTGAGAAGAAGAAGAAGTAAAACAAGGCGCCATTTTCAGCTCAAAAGAGTGACGCCGACTGGATCGTTTAAAGTTCGCACGCCCGGGAGCACAAGTTAAGACCCGGCGAGGACTCGTCCCTCCCGTCTTTCGAGGCAGAACGAAAAAGAGCCCGAGGCCCGTGGCGTAAACAAAGACGGGAAAACAGACAACAAGCGAGCCCATATACCCAAAACCTTCAGCGTGTTTACCACTCCCTGCTGTGGTTATAAGTATGCATAAACTGGCCCGCACCAGTTGCTGCGGCAAAACGCTGTCGCAACGCTGCGGGGTATTTCGGGAAGTATGCAACCTTGGGGGGGCCCAGAGCAAAACAATCGCCCCTCCCTTCCCAACAAGAGCATCATCCATAAAGAGCCACCACTCTCCTTCGCGTTTTCCAGTATTTTCTTTTTTTCTCGCTGCGTTATTTTTAAAACGCTCCACAGCGCTTCGGTATGACTGCTTAACAAAGGAACGCAGCATCCTCAACTCTCTTTAGTTCTTTCTTTGTTCTTTCCTAATCGGAGTTAAGGACAAAGCCGCGCACGATGGAACGGAGAAAGAGATCAGAGTGACTCAGAGAACAGGAGTAGCCGATATACTTGTCGACATTAAGAGGAGAAAAAAAATCGATCTGGGAGCACGGGTGTCGGCAGGGGGGTGGCAAATGAGGCCCTTGTCTCCTTCAAGCCATATGCACCAGCACTTGCCCTCACCCAAGCTACACCAGCTCTCTCCCCCTCCCCCAACCGCGATGGAACACGGCTTTTCACCTCCCAAGACAAAATCCTGCCGACACTCATGCCTGGGAGGGTCACTTAATGCGTCGGACAGATAACCGGTAGTCAGTTAGAACATCGCAATGGACAGCAAGAGAAGGGAAGCTTGACCGAGGACGGAAAAGGATTCGGAGTAGCGACGAAATTAAGAAATTTGCAGGTATAAAATGGATTCAGCTCGCGCAGGACAGAATGAATTGGGGAACATTGGGAGAGGCCTTCCTCCTGCAGTTATCTTCCAACCGGAAAGCGGTGGAGAGGTTTAGATTTCTTTCACCTCGGCTACTCCATTTGACATAGCCTGACAAAAATGATGATGATTAACTCGAGCTTATGCGCACTCGCCTTTCCTCCCCCTTCTTTGAAACCCTCGGGAAAGCTTAGAGCTGATGCGTACTATGGCGACCGCATACAGCGATCAAGGAAAGAGGACCACGCCAACGCACGCAAATGCTATACAGCATTATCACATTGCACATACCGCAGCGCGAGCCAACTCGCTCAAACCCCGGTGTGGGGCGGGAATGCCGACAACCCTCCCGTCCAGTCTGTATATGAATAATAATATAATTGTTGGGGTTTTACGCCCCAAAACCACGATATGAGAGACGCCTTAGTGGATGGCTCCGAAGATTTCGTCCACCTGGGGTCCTTTAAGCTGCACCTAAATCTAATTACACGAGCCTCCGGCATTTCGCCTCCATCGATATGCGGCCGCCGCGACCGGCATTCGGTCCCGCGGCCTTCGGGTCAGCAGTCAAGAACCAGATTCTGTCGGAAGCACGTAACGCTTGAAGCGTTGACAGCGCGGAAACGTAAACTGGAAAATATTCCACAGAAAAATTCAGTGCCAATAGAGCAGCAAAGGCGATATAAACGCTTTAGCGTTGCCTTCAATTACCCCCTATTACCTTCAATTACCTTGATATTCAGCATAGTAAGCCAGCGCGTGTATTATAAAAGTATATGCGGCAGGCTATGCGTTAGGAGTATATGCGGTAAGAAAAACTGGTACACATCCTCTTTTTTTTTTTTTTGCGTCCGTTGCGCTTTACTTATTGTTAAATCATTTACAAAAAGGGAAAAAAAAGGTGAATATGATGCGTATTTACTCCCGTGTCGAAGCCAATCGCGTACTACCGTGGGGTCCGTATCTTCCCATGACGCTTGGCGCAGGAAGTGACGTCGTGGTGTAGGAGAGCGCGAAGCTCCCTGATTAGCTCCGCATTGTTGTTGACCGACCACGCGCATATTCCATTCTTTCTTTTTGTTTTCTCTTCATTATGTTCGTTTGAAAAGCAAGTGAGTGGCGTGAAAGGGAGGGGGGGGGGGTGTTTTAGCGGCAACGCCAAGACGAAGGAGAAGCAGTGGGGGTGCTGAGACGAGAGCCAGGTCGACGTCGTGGACGCTCTATTTAGGTTGCTCGCCGCCGTTGTGTCCCCGTCACGTTCCAGTGACGCCCGCAGGGGCAGACACAGAGCAGAGAGCCCCGCGGCGACCGCCCGCCATGCGTGACGTCATCAGAGCCAGAATGTGATGACGCAGCGAATGCCTGCGCTTCTCGTCCAGTAGAAAAGCCCGAGGCAAGGGAGCGAACGACAGAACCGAGCAAAAAAAAAAAAAAAGAAAGAAAAGAAGCAAAAGACTGAAAGATGAATGAAAGAGGAGCGAGGGACTTGAAAACGGGGCTGAACCAGGAGAGGGAGAGAGGGAAATAAATAACACAAGGACAGAGTGGAAATGCGCCAAAGCAAGTGTCAGGAGTAGAGGAGCAGTTAATCGCAGGGTCTTCGGCCGCTTGCTTCCATGGTCCGAAAATCGATATGGGCTCGACGAGGTGTTAAGGCCGCGAGTGCTCGCAGGACGGCAAAGGGACGAGAGAGTGTGTGTGTCTGTGCGAGGGCGGCAAGGGAAAAGCAAGGGCGGGGACCGGCGCGTGTTCGAGTGGGCGAGCAAGGGCAGACTTGAGAAGTGAAAGCGGGCCAAACAGGGCGCCAGAAGGGGAAAAACACATGAAGGGGGGATTTCGATATCGATTGATTCTCGGCATAGAATCGCACTTTCTCGCTGCTCCAGCGTCGCAATAACATAGCACAGGGCCCTCGGAGAGATAGTGAATAGTGCAGATACTTTCGCAGGCATTAAATTTCGCTTATTCTTTCTCTTTACCCTGAGCCGCCGCCTGCTCGAGTTTCTTCCTTCATGTTTCTTTATTTTTAGGTGCAGTCGTCGAGAGCAAGCTGTCATGGAGCGCAGGCAGCAAAGCTGAACCGAAGATATACGGCGATGCGTTGTTGAGCGCGAAGTCGCGGGTTCGATCCTTGACTCGGCGGCTGCATTCCATGGAGGCTGAATATAAAAACGCGCCTGTACCGAATACTTCGGATGCAGATTAAAGGACCTCAGGCGGTCAAACTGAATTCGGAGTCCCGTACCACGCGGTCTGCTTCAGAGATAGTGGTCTTAGCACTCAACTAAACTTCAAGTTAATTCGAAGAACCAGGTGGGAGACCCGTCCCGTCCCGTCCGTCCGTCCGTCCGTCCGTCCGTCCGTCTGTCTATAAACGCTATAAACTCTATAACCTATATAAACTTAGAATGTAGTATTACGAGAATTTACAATGCCCTTTTCAGCCAGCATTTGCAAATAAATGGAGATTCATGGCATATCGTGTGGAACCGAGTACGTAAACAGTCAAAATGGGCGATATTTCTGACATGCCGTTTTACCGCTATTCATTCATATTATCGTATTGGCTGCTACCAGAGTCACATGTTTGTCTATGTCCATCGGAATTGGAACAGCGTAAAATCCTCCCATCTGCGCACGACAATTTACCGTTCGTAGCGCATAGAAGGTACGTGGCAGTAGTAGCGAGTAGAGATAGTGGGCTAGTAAGCTATTGATGTTTCAGGTTAAATTAGAAAACGCGAATTCACTGTGTCCGTGTTTTTTTCTTTCCCCTCTTCACCTTCATTTCAAAAGAACAGAGCCTAAGATTTAAAAAAAAAAAAATGTCGTTCTTTGTGGCATTACAGCTGCATTACATATGGACCTTGGACGAGGACAAAGAACGAACGACGTTTCTTTAATGAAATGGGCATTGTTTCCTTTCCCGCCATCCACTCTCCCGTCCGGTCCTTAGATAAATCCTGCGCGTCCACCCTTTTAGGCTACACTGCAGAAAGTGTGCCGAAAGATGTATGGATGATCGATGGCTCCACCGATCAGCGCGGCTTCGCTTCAGCTGACTGAGCCCCCAAGCTACAAAGAAAGAAAGAAAGAAAGAAAGAAAGAAAGAAAGAAGAAAGAAAGAAAGAAAGAAAGAAAGAGAAAAGAAGAAAGAAAGAAAGAAAGACTCAGCGTGGGGTGAGAGCACCCTCTATGCTGTTGATCTGTGCTTCACTCGGCGCCGCGCCATGACTCTATGACGTCAACGGACGCTCCGAAATGGCAACCAGTATAGTACCTACATCCCCCAGGTGGCGCTGCGGTGGAGACCGCCATCTTAAAGCCCCTTACGCCATCTGGCAAAGTTGTAGAGAGCCGGCGTGAGCCGGCACTTTTTAGCGGCGCGTTGGCGCTATACGAGGCCATCGCCTGCCCAGCGGCGCGCCCCGATCCATGAATGAAAGAACCCCTCCGCCTCCTCTCTCTCCACGCGGCTCCAGATTCCAAACTTGGCGAGAAAGCCTGCCGCTAATGAGAGAGCCGGCAGGGAATACAATGGCACGGCGGCGCGCCCCTGTCGTCGTGACACTGCATTCACGCACATCCTCCAATGCACTCTCCACTCCCTCCATCAACCTCGTTTCGCTTTTCCCGGCCTAAATAGATTTATCGAACCTCTCTGCGTCGCCCCGCTGCATTCAAGCATGCGGCAGGGGCAATTCAATTATTCGTCGAGAACGGCAGCTGCAGCGCGCTGCACTCGAAAAAAAGTTCCAGTCGTTGGTCGCCGGGACAAAGTCCGAGCCGGGTCTAGAAGTTGAACACCGTATTTAAGCGCAGGGCGCGGTCGTGCGCTTAATGGCGTTCCCGTGGAAAGACCACCCGGTGTGTTTTGACGGCTGGAGACGTGGCAACGAACTGGAGATACGCTGCGTCCTCTCGTCTCCTTCTCTGGTTTCTTCTCTCTCGTTCTCTCCGTCTCTCTCTTTGAGCACGGAAAACTGGAATGTTTGCACTGCCTGTATAGATGTCACCCTTGCGCTGACACTAAATAAACCAGAGCTAAAGGAAAACTAGCATCGGCCACCCCCTGTTGCCCTTACTACAGCAGTCGGCTTCATAAGAGAAAACGAAGGAGAAAAGGCAAGGGAAACGTAAAGAGGTTAGAGAGAGAGAGAGAGACTCTTTATTAGAAAAAAAAAAAAAAACAGATTTTTGCCGGCGTCTGTATACCGCTGGCATGCTACTCTGTGTAGGGATGGGGAATGGGATTGACAAACTAAAGAAGAGAGGGAAGGAAATAATAATAAAAACAAAGAATATAAAAAAAAATGAAATGCGCAAGTGAACCTGATAGAAATATTTGCAACGAGGGTGTCAGGTAAGTTAAGGCTTTGCTATGTGAAATAGTCAATCATTAAAGCTTTCCGACTAGGCCAATTTTTGACAGGTAACCGTAAAATTCGTCGCTGTTTTGAAGGGCCGGGCACTGGACCTAATATGTTGTGTAACGTTAACTGCTCGTGGTTAACTTGGTTAAGGAGGTTAACCAAGTTGTTCCTATATAGTAGTGAACTACCGGGGGCGTAGCCAGAAATATTTTTCGGACGGAAGGGGAGGGTTCAACCAACTTTTATGTATGCTCGTGCGTGTGTGTAAGTGCGCGTGCATGTGAACACCTTGATGTATGCATGCAAAACTGTAAAAAATTTCGGAGGGGCGGAGGGCAGGTTGAACATAGGGGCGTACCTAATTTTTTTTTTGGGGGGGGGAGGGCTCAGTTATACTTTATGTACGCTCGTCCGTGCATTTGTATGTCTGCGCGTATATATATATATATATATATATATATATATATATATATATATATATATACACATGCAAATTGAAAAAAAAATTCGAGGGGGTGGCGAGGGGGGTCAGGTCGGGGTAGCCATGACTGCAATCTTTCAATTTCATCCCGTTCGCCATCCCATCGAGCACCACCACTGCCACGTAGGTGTACACTGCTTAACGATGTCTTAAGAAGGTCCAATAACGTCCTGTGCTTTTACAGCGAAAGCTGTTATGAGATCATTTCACCGGCCGTTTTTGGCGCCGTAGTTGTCCGCCGCCGCCGCCGCCGCCGCCGGTGTCCGTAACCAGTATCGCTCGAAATAAGAAAAAAATTCCAGGATGGAACGAGGTTCGAACCTGGGCCCACTGCGTGGGAGGACCAGTATTCAACCTCTGAGCCATGCCGGTTCTTGAAGCTGCTTTGCAAAAAGGTCCTATACAGGCTTCATGTCTGGAAGGAACCACATTAGCATATGCAATATAGCGTGGTAGAAGCGTAAAATAAGCATCAAGCGTCGAACAACGCGAATTCTGTAACCAGGCGTCACACAATACGAATTGCGCAACGAGTAGGTTGTTGAATGCTTCCAACCCATTACAAAGGGCTCTGCTATAATTCTTCATCCTCATCAGGCACAGCATCAACAAAGTACGCATAATGCCTTACATGCGTTTAGCAGGTACCAACGCTCTCCGTAGAATGACGAAGAATGGCACAGTGCCTGCTGCCCTACTTCTAAAAAAATTACAACGATTTATAGCGTAGTGGGTTCCTCGCAAGTGCACTTGTATTGGTTGCCAAGGAAGCCCATAAGCGCATGATCCACTTCCTCGGGGTCTCAGTAGGGTTACAGTGATTTAAAGCGTAGTGGGTTCCTCGCAAGTTCACTTGTATTGGTTGCCAAGGAAGCCCATAAGCGTATGATCCACTTCCTCGGGGTCTCATTAAAGATACAGTGATTTATAGCGTAGTGGGTTCCTCGCAAGTGCACTTGTATTGGTTGCCAAGGAAGCCCATAAGCGCATGATCCATTTCCTCGGGGTCTCAGTAAAGTTCTTCGCCCCCTCCCCCGTCTGTCTCTCACGTCAACGTATGTTATACAGCATGACGGGAGAGGGAAATAGCGACCGGGCGTCACCCAATGCAAATTACATAACTCGTGGGCCGTTTAAAGATTCCAACCCATTACAAAGGGCTGAGCCATAATTCTTCATCGTCATCAGTCGTCGCGTCAACAAAGTGCACATAATGCCTGACAGAGGCGTAGCTGGTGCCTCGCTTCTCCGCAGAATGACGAATAATGGCTTAGTAGGTGCTTCCCAACTTCACAAAAAATGTGATTTATGGCGTAGTGGGTACCTTTCTAGTGTACTTGTATTGTAGCCCCAAGAAAGCTTAACGGGCTCTAGAAACGCCGCTCTTCCAGCTTTCGCTGTGACTGTGCTGTGGTTTCAGCGCAGGCCTGGCGTTTTTTTGTTCTTGTTGTGACGATGTCCAACGTAAACATACGGCCACTCTTACTTTCGGCCGACGAGGCGCCAAAGGTCAAGTTCTCGCCTTTTTATAGGCGCGCGCAGTCCCTTGAACAGCACGCATGCATGAGCCGCGTGGACGCATGTTTCTCTCCATTCTGCAGCCCCAGCTCGAAAACTGTTACGACGGAAAGCTCTACCGCGAAGAAAGGCAGGAAGGCCTAGAAACGTGAGAACGGTGCGCATCTCTCTCATGCGTGCGGCGACGATTTGTATATATGCACGCGTTAAGGGTGCGGGCGAATGAGCGCGCTTTTTTGTGCCGTGAGGCCGAGCGAACGTACGCGCGCCTTTGAGCCGACTCCGCGAACCGAATCACCGTTCCAAATCGACTTCACGCTATATAGGCGCTCAAGTGGCGCCCCAAGACACGGTATTCTACGTCTTCTCCGCGTAGATTTGAATCGGTGAGTCACACACACACGAAAAAAAGATCTGCCAGTTCTACTCCGTGAAAACCGTCGTACATCGAAGCAGTAAGCGCGCGAGTGTATGTGATTGCCTAGCGAGATCACGTGGTGTCATGATTCCACCTCTAGATTTGAAATCGGCGCGCTCACACTTGATTGGGCAAAGCGAGATCACGTGTTCAGGCAATGGCGTTTCAGCGAACGCCTCGCGGCACCTGAACTGCCGCCAGCGCAGCCGGAATCCTGCCAAGGGTGCGCTCCCTGTTGTCTACATGACCCTCTTACACGCCCAGGTGCCTTGCCTTGGTTAATTACAATTAATAAAAGTCTCCAATCAATATAATGTATGACAGTGCGACTTGCTTTCCTGGTGTTCGGCACCGAATGTCATCATCATCATCATTTCGTTTTATTTCTTCATTCTCTCACCCTCTGGTCGCGTGATCTGCGTGAGGCCTACAAATATTACTACTACTTGTAGTAATATAGTAGTAGTAGTAGTAGTAGTACTACTACTACTACTACTACTACTACTGCTACGACGACGACGACGACAATGACGACGGCACATAGTAGACTAAGACTGCTTCGCTGTAAAAAGTTGATGGCTCTTCCAACAGAACTGCGACTGAAAGGACTCGCGATAGAAGACTAACCAATTTCGTGAATGCTGAACTTCTTGTTTTGCGAGTATACTATGCATGCGACATTCACAAGCCGCTGTTTCGCATCAATCTATCAAACCAATTTTTCTCGACCCATTTTTACGGCGCAACGGAAAGCGCCAGTAGTGATTAAACCTGCATCGGTTGGTTCCAAAAAGTGCGTGGATATTTTGTAAGCAGAATTTTTCGTTCTGAGAAGCCACTAAAAAAACTTGAGTTCCTCCTCTAGCAACGCTGTGAAGCGATAGCGATAGTCCTCCTCTCAAATTGTTCATTACGCTCAAGGTTCTCCTTTCACAGGAGTGGGTGAAACTGCAGTTAACCACCTTCATATTGACATTTTCGACCGTTTTTGAATATATAAAGCAGGTAGAATAAGTTTTCCGAACTCTCATCGTTAAGTGAGGTACCTTTACCGGCGCTTGTGGCTCCGGCAACGCGCAAGATAATCGCGGAGTTCACGATAATGGCTAAAACAGAGTTCGTTTTAGCCAATACAATAGAGAATCTTTCGAGTAGTGGAGTTATCTCAATTCGTGTTCTGGGCGGTTCCCTGTCCCTTTAAATTTAAGTGAGACAACAGAAACGTATTTCAAAACGACATGGCGTTGGGCTATGTAGTCTCAACTTTGGGACGCACTGCTGAGACGATCCTTCTTGGCGACATCGTCGCTTTGCGTGACGTATAATCGCGCTTGTCCAATGACTGAAGCGAGAGCTTTCTAGCCTTCGCAGAACCTGCCAATTGGCGCGCACTGAAAGCGATATCACCAAAAGTGTTTTTAACTGTACACGGCCCCTTTAATTATCGTGTTAGATGAAAAAAAAAATGACGGGGAAATTCACTGTCGCATTGTGTAGAGGCATAGTTAACACACATCTACTATTTTACCACCACTTTTATAACCGAGAATAACGAGCATTAGCAGTCATTAAGCCTACGTTAGGCAGTGTTGAGAGTACGCCAGTAAATACGATATGTGTCACACATACCGTATTGCGCACATTTGTGTGACACACAGACTGTACATTTTCTTTATTAATAATTAATGTTAATGACGCAGTGCATATTTCATCTTGATTACAGCTTGAGGGGCTAGGTCATCCTAATCTACATTACTACTTTAGCTTGCTCAGAAAAGGATGACACAGAACACGCACATAAGAAAGAAAGAAAGAAAGAAAGAAAGAAAGAAAGAAAGAAAGAAAGAAAGAAAGAAAGAAAGAAAGAAAGAAAGAAAAGAAAGAAGAAAGAAAGAAAGAAAGAAAGAAAGAAAGAAGTGGAGGCCTCCAATAACGGACGACTGCAATGCGGGCAGACGGCCACGCAAGGATCCAGGTTGTTTTGACGGCCCACGGCCGAGAGCTAGTTTCCGCTGTGATGGATCAGCGTGCACAACGCGAGCTCGGAACGACGGCGCGGCGGCGTTTGGCCGAGCAAATATTTATTAATGGCGCTATTAAGAGGGAAGGGCGGTCGCGATGTTAGCGAAAGTGAAGGGAGATTACGGCGGCTGGGAGCTGACGTACAGCCGTGCAGTTTTCTGTTGTAATACGGAAACCGCCATGCGTGTCCAACGGAGACAGTTATACGGTGTTTTCAGTGCGTTATATCAATAGAAGTCTGAGTTTCTGTGAAGCTTACCGGCCGCTTGTGGCTCCAGCATACCGCATGCTCTTGCGCAATGCTGCCTAATAATGTTGATTAATGGTGGCATCTCAGCAAACATCTCATTGATTTCAACTTCACCTCACCTTGCTGTCATCCGATGCCCCTAGATTTCCTAATTTGATTGTACAGCCTATATATACATTTTCAATTCATATATATATATGACTGTATGTTGCTATGCTCAATCGCTGTTTCATGAGAACCAGTGGCGACTACGCAAGAGAACACGGGCTGTGAGTTTCTTTCTTTCTTTCTTTCTTTCTTTCTTTCTTTCTTTCTTTCTTTCTTTCTTTCTTTCTTTCTTCTTTCTTTCTTTCTTCTTCTTTCTTTCTTTCTTTCTTTTCTTTCTTTCTTTCTTTCTTTCTTTCTTTCTTTCTTTCTTTCTTTCTTTCTTTCTTTCTTTCTTTCTTTCTTTCTTTCTTTCTTGTGCCGAGCTCGCGCCACTTCCACAAGTTACGAGCACATCTATATCAAACCGTCCGTGGCAAAGAAAAGGAAGTACAGAAAAGAAAATCGAAACGATCGTGAACGAAAAAAAAAAAAACACGAAATCTCGACTGTGCTGAGTTCTAACAGAGAGAGAGAGAGAGAGAAACGTGCTGACGTTTTCCGACTTCTCCAGGAATAATGAAGCCGCAGCCGCAGGCAGCTCAGGCTTCAAAAACTGTAATAACATTGCGGGGGAACCTTCCGCGGGCGGCCGCCTCGTGCAGCGTTTGCTAATTCAAATTCGAGGCTTTAATCATACGAAATCGGCGAAGCGTACAGGGGTCCTCCAGTGGTGCTCGCGCGAGTTATACGCTAACAAAACGAAAAAAAAAAAAAAGAGAGGGTGGAGGAGGAGGATTAGACGAACGGCGGGAGCGTTTCCAACATGCTGTCCAGGAAAGCCCCATTCGCCGGAACGCCGCGTGATGGATCACCGCGCGTATGCCCTGACCGCGTCTGCTTAGCGCTGGACAAGTATTCTTTGGAACGCCTATACGTCTACATACACCGTGCGGTATCCTCCCTTCCTATCCCGTACTCCTCTCTCCGCCAGCGCCAGTGTATTTGCGGGAACCGCGCGAATGTCGGCGGCTCGAGAAAGAGAGAGACTGCTCGCAAGAACGAGAAAGCTAATTGTATCAGCCAGCAGCGTATACGATTGGAGCTGACGCTAATATGGGTGTTGCCAGCGTGTGTCCGCGGCATATACTGGTACACGGAAATACGTATAATAGACGTCTTTTCTCGGGGAAAACAAAAGGAGGCGTATAATAGACGGCTTGTACCTTCCATGCATCTTTCGCACATAGGAAACGAAAGGCTCGCAGGTTTTCCACATTCGTACACTTGCAGATATGTGTGCATCCGAGCGTATCACACCTTGAGAAGGTAAAAGGAGGCATTAGTGGCATTAGTAAAACTTACATTTCAGTTAAATGAAATTGTGAGCACATATTGCGGGATTTAATTCTAATACGAAACTTACATTCCAGCGAGTGTGACTGGGTTGGTCAGTGATCCGTAATAATATTATGCGCAGTAAGTGTCACCGAAATACTGAAAACGTATACAGATAGCGATGGATTTTACGTTCATAGTTATCTTAATTTTTAATCTATATGTTTGAACATTTCCTCCAATTACGCAATGTTCGGCGTTGTACAGTGCTCGTCAAATGAAACCCGAACAGCGGCAAGCCTTCGCAGTGGTGTAGTGCGCGCCGTCCAGTTATCACCATGGACAGGCGCGCATATGCGCAGTGCGGTCAAACCGGATGCGCAGCCTGCCAACGGTGATGACAGGACGGCGCGCACTATACCACTGCGAAGGCTTGCCGCTGTTCGGGTTTCATTTGACAAGCACTGTACATTCCATACGCTGTTATTAGACATTTTTTTTAAATTTGATCTACCTCTGGTTTCTGGGCTTCGCTGCGCAGTGCGATGAGTGTGCCTTCGTAACTTCAATAGAGCTCTGTTCTGACTCTGTTACACGGGTTGCTGCGAGGAGAGAGGTCAATATTACTTCGGCTGCTCCATTTATCTATGTAGCTCGCAGGAAATAAGTAATGAAATCAAGGAACGGTTATACTAATAAATAAATCAGTATTAGTTGTAACAAAGCTATGTCAGTGGAGATTTAAAAAAGTTCACGAGCACACGGTCATCTTCAGTCTTCGTCCACAGTAAGGCACATAGCGCGTCGCTTCACATAACTGCACTACATTACTACTTACCTTATACCCGCATGTAACTCTAATGTCCACAAAAAAAAAAAAGACATTTTAAGAATACGTTTGATTTCTGCTTGAAATGGCTTGCTGAACAGAGTGCTAGTAAAATTCGGCATCGAAAAAGGACGCTTCTCCTAACTTTTCTTTTTTTTTTTTTTGCTAACCTCCTTATTTTATCGTCGTACGCTGATAACACAAAACAACAACTTGGCAAACGCCCTCGATTTCGTGACCACAGCATCACACAGTCACGTGAGTTGGACTGCGTCCCTGCACAGAATACTGTCTGCAATCCCACTAGCAGCGAACAATGTGAAATAATGTATCTTTGTGGCGTGGTATATTCCCTGCTATCATAATTCTCTTTGTGGATGAATTTCAGACAACGACAATATCTTTTTTTCTGCTTTAACAGCACTGTAAAACTAAATGTCGATGTGAACTGTCGGTGCGATCGTTTCCGTCATTCTTTATAGCGACAAAACACCGCCGTACTAAATGCGTCACACAGCTACTTGTGTGCACGTGTTTAACCCACAACGCGTGCTGCGAGCGCTGACAGGGATTTGGTGACGAGGTCACGTGACGTAGCAGGGCTGTGCGGGAAACTTGACGTTCGCACAGCGGGAACAGTGTGGATACGGATTTTATTACGACGAAAACATTTCAACCTAGAAATAGGGCTTTGTGGGAACACCGCTGAGTATATTGCAGGCAAAACGATGTAGACGACTTGTTTTTGTAGGTCGGATTTCCGGTACTCTAAGTACGGAAGTTGTCAGGCGTTTTTATTGTCATGATCTGGGCTTAGTGTTTCCACTGCCACGGCTACGCATTTTGTTACAACGAAAATATTTCCACTTAAAAGTAGGGCTTTCGCGAAAACACAGCGAAATTTACCACAGGCAAAATAACATAGATGACTTGTTTTATAGGTCGGGTTTCCGGTACTCGAACATACAAAAGTTCGAAGTTTCATTATGAAGCGTTGTTAAGTTCAGGATCTAGGCTGCCTTGATTATCACGCTTACTTACTTTAGTACTTCGAAAAAGTTTCCGTCTAAAAAAAAAAATAATTTTGTGAGAACTGAGCTGTATTTACTGGAGGCAAAACAATGGAGAAGGCGTGTTTTTATAGTTCGGGTTTCCGGTACTCTAAGTGTAAAAGTTCGTAACGAGGCGTTGTTAATGTCATGATCTGGGCTTCTGATGTTTCAACTGCCACGGCTACGAATTTTGTTCTAAGGAAAATATTTCCACATAAATACAGGGCTTTCGCGAATACGCAACGAAATTTGCCGCAGGCAAAACAATGTATATAGCTTGTTTTATAAATCGCATGGACGGTACTAGAACATATAAGTTCTGAGTTCATTATGAAGCGTTGTAAAGTTCAGGATCTAAACTTAATATTTTGATTGTCACACTTACGAACTTTAGTACTTCAAAAAAATTCCCGTTTAAAAATTTGTGAGAACGAAGCTGTGTTTATGCAGGCAAAACAATCTAGACGACTTGGTTATGTAGGTCGGACTTCCGGTACACGAAGTGTAGAAGTTCGTTACGAGGCGTTAATGTCATGATCTGGAGGCTCAAGCTTTTAACTGTAGCGTGTACAGTGCGGAAACGGAAAGCCGCATGGTTGCTTGTGAGGGATACCGAAGAGATCTAGATTAATCATGAATACAGCGTGGTTTCAGGCATAAGCGTGCGCAGGGTTCCCCTTCAGGGGGGGCGAAGGTTCGTCGCAGCGCCCCCTCCCTATTATGTCAATGTATGCGGCTGCCTTTGCGCCCCTCTTCTCGCCCCCCCCTACAATGTATAGGGCTGACTTTGCGCCCCCCTTCTCGCCCCCTTGCCCCCCCCCCCCCCCCCTGCGCACGCCTATGGTTTCAGGAACTCTTCATAGTGCTAAAGTTGCCGAAATAGGAAAAAAAAACTTTGAAGTTCGTGACGCTACACTGCTGCGCGAAATTTTGAAGAGAGTTGAACTTCTACCTTTATTTTGTCTTGCATCAATAAACAGATGACCATGAAATGAACGACAATAATGTCATCAAAGAATAATTCATAGGACTAAGGTGATTTAGGGTATCACTTGGCGTCTCCTTAACGTCGCAGGAATTAGCGAGCCTGCATTAAAGCTGTTAGGCATCAATCGCTGAATTCGAGGCAACCGGCATCTCGGCAAATTGAAGATACAGATTGCTAACCACCAGCACCGAGGGCCAACTGTTTCTCTCCCATCCAGCTTTTATCGTTCAAGCGCTGAGTTACGACCGTGTCCTCTGTAGACCTTGTCCGGTACACATTGGATTCGCTGGTACAGCCTCAGTCCGACCTTGCGTTGCAACGTGAACGCGTGCGGAGTCCAAGGACTCCGGTCGGTTTGCGTGGCAGTGCCCATGGGTGTAAAGGCGGCTTCCTGTTCGCACTATCCGGCTGACTGCGGCAGGTACAAACTTTGAAAGATTTAAATTGAAGCGAACACGGTTCGGTTGCATCGCACTCGAGGCGTACGCCACTTTGTGCACATGCTTGCGTGCATAGATCGCTATAAGCTCCCCGCTCGGACCTTCGTAGGAACTAGACTCGACCCAAACACAGGGATTGGCAAGTGTGCAGCTTGTCCCCCAAGTTGTGGCGATCATTAAAGAGCTGTCCTATACTCAACGGAGTCGCAGTACCGTGTTTGTCCTGATATCCAATCAACGGTATATGTGTGTGTTACGTTATCTCTACTAACGTAAACAAATAACTGCAGTGGCCACGTGCACTGCTTTCTCACAAAACTTAGTACGTAGGTAAACAAGTTTCACTGTCGTCACGCGCTGAGCGTTTAGTGAATCATTGAAGAGATTTCATGACATCACGTCGAACGAACACACAAGTATTTAATACACAAGACAGCCCCACATTAAAACTGCTGCCACACCGCGGGGTTTACATTTCGACTTTTTTTTTTAATACGTTACTGTAAATGCTTCATTGTATTCGGTTACTGTTACGTTGCTGTAGATTCTCCCACGTAACTCGTGCCAAAATTTGAAAATATGCATGTGTCACGTTGGTGGACAAAAAAAAACGAGGGAAATGCCACTTTCCGTCGTTTGGAGCAAGTTAGTTCGTTTCTGCTTTGCATTTCGCTAATTATACTATTGGTGAATACATACTTCGTGACCGGTATTACGATCGCTATAGTCACAGACACGTTCATACTTCTCATAACACCTGCCGATGCTCCTCCAATACTATATTCGTATAAACACGGTATACATAGCGAAGCAGCTTATGGGCTCATATTGAACGAGGCATATTGAAATGGGGACCGATGCGACCAGAAGGGCGAATACGAATGCCGACTATATATATGCGCCGTGTTTCGGTGTGTTTACGCGAAGCGTGGACGGTGTGTTCCGACGTGAACGAGGATTCCCTCCTCCGCAAATTGATAAACACAGCCAAGGTCGAATGCAGCGCTCACTGCGATGCAGTAGCGGCCTTGGAAATGAGATTGCTGTTTTGTGTGATGTCCTATATAGTGCGAGTGTTTACAAAGCACCAAAGGCGTAAAAGAACGATACATACAAACATACAGAGAACGAAAGAAACAAGCAAACAAAGGAAATGTCAGAAACTACATTACATATCGGGGAATTACTCGGAGCGGTCCTCAATATCATCGTTCCCTCTCTGTCAAAGCTTTTACATTCAACAAAAGAAAGAAAAAAATAAAGAAAACGAACACTCCATAATTTTGAATACTCAATTCTCAAATCAAACAGGAATATAACACCTAAGAACGTTAATATAATAATAATAATAATAATAATAATAATAATAATAATAATAATAATAATAATAATAATAATAATAATAATAATAATAATAATAATAATAATGTTCTGGGCTTAACGCCCCAAAACCACGATATGATTATGAGGGACGCCGTAGTTTAGGGCTCCGGAAATTTCGACCACCTGGGGTTGTTTAACGTGACCTAAATACACGGGCCTCAAACCTAAGAACAGTCAATGTTTAATAGAAATTTCGAGCATTAACACGCACCTAAGAGTTTTCTATTGTCGTTTTCTTTATTTAAGTCGTAACAGATTGATTGATTGATCAATTAATTAATTAATTAATTAATTAATTAATTAATTAATTAATTAATTGATTGATTGATTGATTGAGCTTGTGGCACTCACATCGCCATATCGTCTTCGTCATGAAATTCCCGAAAGGTCAGCAGAAATATGCGGCCATTCTTTGACGCGGCTTGTGTCCAACCAACACGACGCTGTGCCGAAAATAATTAAGTAAAGGGAGTAACAATAATAATTTCTGGGTTTTCACGAGACTACGATATGACTATAAAGCACGCCGTAGTGGTGGGCTCGGGAAATTTCGACCACTTGGGGTTTCTTAATGTGCACCTAACTCTAACTACATGGACCTCTAGAATTCTCGCCAACATCGCGAAAGAAAGAAAGAAAGAAAGAAAGAAAGAAAGAAAGAAAGAAAGAAAGAAAGAAAGAAAGAAAGAAAGAAAGAAAGAAAGAAAGAAAGAAAGAAAGAAAGAAAGAAAGAAAGAAAGAAAGAAAGAAAGAAAGTGATTAACATTTGTTGGCGTGACGATGCTCTTATCCGTTTAGCTACCGTCACCAAAAGGGACCCGACAGCCGTAGCATATTCTCTGGAACACACTCCTGAGACTGCGCTGAGTGCCCGGTGCGCGATTAAATGCGGCGGTCGAGCGAGCCTGCTGAGGAGTGAATGGCTTCGCCGATTCACGTCACGGTAATCTCCAGAGGCCATTTCGAGGCTCTTGCATATATATGATTCCTGCGAAGCTCTTGCCGATGGTAATGAAGAAAAATAGAATATGAAGGCGTATACTGCTCGATAAATAGAATCTGCTTTCTCTGTCAGGAAAAGCCGACAGGAGCCTCTTATAACTTGCGAATGTTTGCGAAAGTTCTACTCCGAATGAAATAAGAATAAAGATTAGTTTAACTCAAATAACTACAGTGACGCTAACGGCATTCTGAAAACACCGTGGGGGGACTAAACTTCAGCTTCAGCCGGAAACGGCTGGAGCCATTACCGCAGCTAGTGGTAGTGGCAGCAGCTTCGCGAATCACAGGTCATGAATTGAGTGGCAAAATCACTGTAGAAACAGAAAATATAGAAAACTGCCCATTTGAAACGTAGAACTGCCACTGATCCATTCACCATTAAATGTAAAGCAGGCGAGATATGTGCATAAATATAATGTGCAGCCCTAAAAAATGCAGTGATTTTTGACATCCAGAAATATACAGTACACTGATAGGAATTTCGTGCCAATACACACACACACACACACACACACACACACACACACACACACACACACACACCCACATATATATATATATATAGATAATATATATATATATATATATATATATATATATATATATATATATATATATATATATATATATATATATATATATATATGAAGAAGTACTTTTATCTGACTTCGGGGCTGCGACAAATGGAGCGAAAACAATAATAAAGCTGCTTTTCTCCAATATAATAGCTGGAAAGTGAAAGCAGACACCAGTCCGTATGTGTTGTACACGGCACAAAAACCACCATGCTTTTTTACACGCATAAAAACGGCGAATCGTTGGATCAGCTCGCATCCTGTCCGTCCGTCTCTCGTCGTGTTGTCCTGAAGAGTTCGAGCTCTTTTTTTTTTACATCCCGCAAAAAGAAAATCGTCGGTGCCTCGTCACTCATCGTGTTCCGCCAGTCGTCCGTCCTTCGTCATACCGTCAACGCTGTGTCGCGCAGGACACGCAGCAGGCTCGAAATCCTAAACGCGCCAATCCTTATCGCCGCTTGACGCCGGCCGTCGGTTTAAAAACGTGCTCCGCTTCCACAGGACTCGTTCTCGGCGTGCCATGGCTGGCGTATAGCATGCACGTACCCGATGCCAGCGGCCGGCCTTGTGCTCTTTTTTTTTCTCCCCCCCCCCCCCCTCTTCCCTCCAACATAGACAGCGCAGGACATGAGGGGAGGGGGAGGGGGGGGGGGAGGTGGCTTGAGCTACCGAAGCACGCATCTCGTAGCCCAGACTTCGTGGCGGCATGGGACAACGAGGCAATCAACGAGCGTAACGGCAACACAGCCAGCTCCGCATGCAGTATAGCAGCAGCAACGGCCACTGGAGCAGCGAGCCTGTCCTCAACGTCACATGCGCGCGCCGCCCGATAAGCTGGAATCTGTCCCGGCGCGGCCAGCGACTTCAATGTCAACTCGCATCCCCTTCCCTTCACCGCAACGGCTTTGCGGCGCCTCAAACCCAGCGCCGATCACCCCGGTTTCTTCACGAGTGGCCGTCCTTTATTCGTCTTGTTTTTTTTTTTTTTTGCTTAATTTTTCTTTTCTTTCAACTCCGCATACTCTGCGACACACGAAGTGCGGTGACCCTGACCAGCTATAGCTGGCAGCGAGCGTAATACGCCTGGCTTGTCTATACTCCGTGTGTGTGGCGAAAGCAGCGCGCAGTGGTGTCGCCTTCGCTTTTTTTTCCGAAGGGGCTGACGGCACGCCTTGGTTGCCCCATTAATCTGTGGTGTGGAGAAAGCCCAACTTCATACCCCCTTAAACCTGGATACAACGAATTTCCATATAACGAAATTCTCGACATAACGAAGTTTTTCGCTTTCCACAAGTTCATGTCTATAGAACACCACGTGTTTCGAATCTCAATATAACGAAGCGTGTTAACCATGTATTCAATACAAGGAAGTTTGATCGTGCTGCCCCAGAGGAAGGTCGAGGCGATAAGTTGAAACTTCTGCTGGGTCCAGCGGTCATATATATTCGAATTGCACGCGGTTTTTGCGAACGCTTTTCCGATTCCTTCAGTGCGTTGGACCTGCATTTATTTCAGATTCACGCGTGTCGTTCAGTCCCTGTGTAAAGAACTTCTCCGCTGCCGCAGCGTAAAGCAATGGTCGCCGGATCTCATGCTCAAGAAAACTGATTTATTTATTTATTTTTTGCGTTATTGAGATTAGTTTTTGTATTTACGTATTATTCAAACGTTGCTCCGGCACTTTTTCGCGGGCAAAAAAGAAGCCTTTGGCGTCAATATATTGCTTAGAAGGTTGAATATCGAGGAGGTTAAACTATTGTACAAGCATAGGCCACATTGTTGTCTATGGGGCTTCCACAAAGAGCGCTGAATTAAAGGCTTTTATGTTGTCACGATGTTAAACGAACCATCAGCCAAAGTGTGGCTGAATCTCTATACGCCAAAGTGAGCCGGGACTTGCAACGAAGCCTCTGGTGTCTGGCATATGTAACGAGGAAGCTTCAATCTTCGTGGTGTCTTTTAAGCTCCCCAGAGTTGGAGAACACCTCCGTCACAATGGTTGAGTCGCCACACACTAACGCAACACAGGGTCACGTGTAGCACGATGAATAGTCTGCGCACGTCTGCTGTCCATAACAAATGAGGCAGTGGTTCGGTCGCCCTATGCTGAGACGGCTTATGAGGTATGAGGTAAAAGACGACGACGACAGCCTTAAACTAGACAAGACCAGTTGTCGCAACATTGGCTCCAGAGACACCCATTGTTCAAGGATGTCTATTCATTGCTTCTAGCTTCCATCTTCCCTAAACTACTACTTCTACTACTAATTTTACAGCGGTTTGCTCTTTGCGATCAAAGCAAGCTAGCGCGTCCAAACCCCACTTGACGCACGACTCGTGCTCATCATGACACACGGAGCACGAGCCGGTGGCTTCGCGTTTGCGATTGCTCCTATGATCCAGCATAGGACAGAAGTGATCACATAGTTCCTCCTAAGAAAATGAACAACAGGAAGTGGGTGGTACTGGCGTCTCTATAGATGACTTAAACGATAGGAATCAATAAGTAAATACATACATAACTAATTGATTTGTACAGCACAGAATACAAGACGAAAGATGAAGCGCACACGGACAGCGCTAAGCATGTACAGGCGTAAGCATGTACCCGCATGCGCAAAGAAAATTGATTACGGGCAAAAGAAAAGCACACGAAAGGTACCACAATCTATTTACCGCAGTTACATACAGTCAAATACATACAGTTAGTAAGTGTACCGTGCCCTAAGTCGGTGCCATTGCGGAATCATTTGCAATACAGGGTTCGGATGCTGACTCGCCATGCATACAATGTTTAGACGTTTATGTACGCATACTAATACTTTGCATAATCTGTTACAGCGTTTTGTCTCTGAGCACAGCTCCGTCAGATGGCGGTGGATGCGAACGCAACCTCCCCTCAGCCATGTGAAATATTTTTGCCTACGAGATCGCGCTCTAGGTGGGAGCATCGCCGTCGCATGAGCGTATGAATAGGCGCAAATGAACTCTTTCACAGCCAATTAATACCTCTAGCTTTGTTTGTTTGTTTTCTTCCCTGGTAAGAAGACGTAGTTCAGCTATGTGGCCTCGCATGAAAGGCAAGGAGCGTTTACTTTGAGAAGCGTTGTTCGAGAATAACCGCTTGGGGTGCACTTGCGGCTTGGCCTCTCACTTCGCGTTAGTTAGGTGCCGGAGTATTCCCTTCGCGCCCTCCCCTCCCCCTTATAGCTCGAGAATTTTGTTCCCGCCGGCCTCGCACACACAGCGGCACTTTGAGCTCTCTTTAGCTCACACGTGCAACGATGCGCGCGCGGACAGCGATGTTGCATTTCTCTGAGAAACTTTCGAGGAAAAGACAAACAAACGCCGTGGAAGAAAAACCATCCAGGAGTGTTTGCGCGCGGCTCCATTTAGCCGGTGCGGGGAACGCGCGCGCTCGCGTACTATGCGTCGCTCTTGACGTCGCGAAAAGAGTGAACACACGGGCGAAGGCAGCGTAAACAAGCGTCATTCCAATGCCTCCGCCACGTGGGCTCCTGGCGCACGCACAGCTAGGTGCAGGGGAGACACAAGGCAGCCGGGGTTGGGACGTAGTAGTGAGGATATTTTTGGGGCGAGGACCCCACCTCTGCACGTGGGACGGGAGCCGCACCGGCGCTGCCATCCCGAAAAGGATCGAGACCGGCGGCGGAGCGGCTTCGCGGAAATCGCAGCCACGAGTTCGCAATCGAGTTGACGCGCGTTTCTACACCGGCCCAGCGGTTACGCCTGTGTACCGCGGAGACACGTCGTTGTTTGCGGCGTTTAACGCAGGAGCGAGATGGCGACAAGGACGCTTCGAGGACTGTGTTTTCTAAAAGAAGCGCGTATACGTGAGCGCGCCCACGCATGCGAGTACGAAGAGGACAAGCCGTGCTCGCGAGAGGAGGAGGAGTGCTATAGTGGTAGTATATTAGTAGCAGTAGTTGTTGTTGTCGAAGTAGTAACAGTAGGAGTAGTATAGCCGTAGTACAGTAGCGTAGCCAGAAAAAATTTTTTTTTTTTTTTTGGGGGGGGGGGGGAGATTTGAACCATCTTTCAGGCATGTTCGTGCGTGCGTTTGTATGTATGCGCGCATATACACACATGCAAAACTGAATATTTTCGGGAGTTCTGAACATTCCTCCCCCCCCCCCCCCGGCTGCGCCAGTGCCTTAGTAGTAGTAGTAGTGGCAGTTGTAGTAGGAGCAGGAGTGGTGGTGGTAGTGGCATAGGAGGAGGAGCATTAGTGGTGGTAGTAGGAGAAGGTAGAGTACTAGCAGGAGTAGGAAAATTGCGAGTACTAGAACCAGGAGGAGAAGTACTAGTAACACTAGTAGGAGGAGTAATAGCCGTAGTATTATTATAGCAGTTGTAGGAGGAGGAAAAAGGGAGGAGCAGCAGCAGCAGAGCAGGATTTGGAGTGCTAGTACCAGGAGGAGAAGTACTAGTGACAGTAGTAGGAGTAGTGATAGCTGTAGCATTACTAAGTCGCGCATGGCTGGGCCACAGCAGAGCTGGTGGGACCTAGCTGGTCCTGGCTTGACTAGGCTTTTACCCTTTCACCTCTCTCTTTCCCACCCCTTGCTGCACATAACTATGCATGGCGAAGCTTTCTCTCTTCTATCTTTTTCTGTGTCTTTCTATATCTGTCTCTCTGTCTATTTCTTTCTGTTTTTCTAACTTTTTTCTCTCTATTTCTATGTCTTTCTTTCTCTCTGTAGTCGCTCTCTCGCCTTCTATTGTTTTCTCTCTCTCTCTTCCCTTTCTTTCTACCTATTTCTCTTTCTCTCTGTACTCGTTCTCCCCTCCTCCTTTCCCCCCTCCTTTCCCTCACTTTTCTTACCCACCCCGTTGCAATACTACACTATACAAGGCTATGCTATGCTCTGCTAGCGTGCCTGGATAGCCGAGTACGCTCGCCTTCGGATCGTGGGCACGCGGGCTCGAATCTCGCCTCTCCAAGAAATTTTTTCGCCAAGGATTTCTTTCTTTCTCTTTCTGTACCCGTTATCTCGCCCATAAGAGTTATTGAATCCCATGCCGGACAACTCGGCGCACGTGTTTGGGAGCAAAGCAGAAGAATGCGATGGAGAAGAGGAGAAAGAGAGCGCGTACCGGTTCATGATGATGATAACTTTTATCTACGACACACGGCAAACATCGACCATAACAGCTCTGCTGTAATAAAACGCTATGGCAATCCTCAACTAGCGTACAAGTGATGAAACATATTTAGAAGGGCAAATATATCAAAGACAGATATCAGCACATTTCAGTGCCATTAGAGTTCACATTCGAGAGTGGCGAAATTACGGAGAGAGGACCCAGAATTCGCATGCTTCTGATTGCGTGGCATAACACACCGCCCTTTCCTCCTGCCAGAGAGGCAAAAGGAATATTTTGCTGTCTATGCCCTTAGCACGTGCATATATCCATCAGATTAGCCTTTGCGCTTCGCAACCTGTATACTTTAGTGCGGCGTGCGTTACGTGCATATCGGCTGACGCTAATTAAAATACACAGTGACCGACAAAACACGGGTTCTAGATCCAGATCTCGGACAACCCGATAAGACCTTTAAGTTCCCGAACGTCAGTCAGAGCCTATAGCAACGGTGAATTCGTACGTAACGTAACAAGTAAACGCTCTCGCATAATATACACAAGACTCCCCGACGATTAATCTGGCCCCATCAATTGTATGTAACGGTTAAGTGTAAGTCCCGCGTGTTTGCGTAAAACCAGCCCGATATCTTCTGCCTAAGCACTGCCCAGGCCCTGTGAGGCTGTGCCAATACATTCTCCGGGAAGTACAGGTATGAACTCGTTCTCCACGAAGCTTGCACTGAATGAAGCGATGGCATATCAAGAATCCATTATATGCCGGTGAAACGAACAGCGAGGTTGGGTAGCGCATACTCCAAAATTACCGTCGCATTCTCTGCAAAGTAGCACGTAGGCAAATATACGTCGGCTGGCCACACTGCTTCCGAATAAAGACCGCTCTCTCTCTCTCTCTCGTTCCATCAGAAAACGCAGGTTACTCGAATAGATTGATTTAGAATAGCTGCTTGTAAACGGTGCGAGGGGTTCGATTTGGAAGCTCCGAGACTAATTCAGTGCAAGGGTTCATATTCTTAGGTGGGTAGTTGGTTCAGCGTTGTGTCCTGTGTGTTTCACTGTCCCCTATTTTCCGCTGTTCAGCCATAATGTAATTCTCAGAGGTACCTTGACGCCAACGTTACGTCTTTCGTTTCTACCTCGAAGTCTGTACACTTCATGCACAAAGACGTCTAGCCAGATTTATATGCGTGTGCGTCAGGAAAAAGTGAAAGTATCGCCGAGCGTTTATTGGTCAGAAATACGGCCTCCACAAAACGCTCGCGAATTGGCAATTCTGCAGCGAGCGGGATTGTATCAATAGACAAAAAAAAAATGCGCTTATCCTGACCTTTATGGCGTATGTAATAAAGTGCAGATTTATACGTCGAAAGTGCAAGCAGAAGCTGAAGACGTGTATCACGCGAATGCACACACAAGCGCACGACAAAAAATACGATGACCACACATAATAAAATAAAAAATTAAACCCGCGTACGGTGAGGTCGCCCGCACTGCCGATGTCATGGAAATCACGCCACTCCATCGTTGCTTGCTCGAGAATCACATTTTGAAGGAAGCTTGTCAGATACTAAGAGCTTTCTTTCATTTGAGGCAAGTAAACGTTGGAAATTATGCGAAAGAAAATATAGATGATAACAAAAGCGATCTTCAACGTCAGCACCGGCTCGTATACTGTTCGGACGCTCTGACCGTCGAACTTCAAGTACGTCCGCGCGGTCAGTATAATCGAATCAGTGACCTGGAAGTAAGCGGCGAAAACGTACAGAACTCTGTGTCGTACGATGATTCTTATCGCGCGATACGCTCCGTAATGCCACCGCGCGCTGTATATCCGGCAGCACCCGCGAGAGTGGAAAAAAAACACTCCGATATCTGTGTCGGTCCCTCGAGAGCCCATGGCCGTGCGACTGCTTTAAAAAAACAGCATACGAAGAGCTCGTTTGTTGTTCCTCTTACATTGCATTTGTTCGTGTCGCGCAGCGCCAGCTGCAAGTATGAAATTCCATCCAACTCACCGAAGAAGTATCACTCTTGAAGTATAGCCAGAACCCGCGCCTGAAGTCGAGCTGTATTTTCTGTATAAGGAATGACAAAAAATAGAAAAGGTAGAAAAGAACTTGGAACACTAGAAACATCTGCGTCTCAAACTTGCGCAGAGACAATTTGAGGATAATCAATGCGAAGCACTCTTTTTAATGGTGTAAACCATGGTTTCAGAGTATTGTTTTTCGTTTTCGGTCAGTTGCTACGTCACCATAAAACGTATTACAAAAATAATTTCCGGAGTTCAAAAGTGGTCAACAAGAAAAATTCCTTTAATGGTTTAGATTAGGGTGCCCGAGCTATCGAATAAATCTCTAACGAATACGATAGGTAAACCCAACAGCAAAAGCTTATAGGACGCTGGCTCTGCCACAAATGCGAATTTCTTCTCTATTATTCCGCAATATTCTTCCAATGTGGCTGGTGACTGTATAGGTTGCAATACCATCTATCGGCGGGAGCATTTATTTGGAGGTTATGTTCCCAGACAAGGCGAGAATATATAGACTTTCTCGAACATTTCGCGTCCCACAAACTTTTGCTGTCAGCGGGTGTTCACTGCGACATTAACTGCATGTGCTCGCAGATAGTATATGTGTTATATATAGCACGTGTCAAGGTGACCGTATTCACTCGCACATTGCCAGCACTGGCAAATATTGGCTAACACTGCCCAGTGATGGCTAAAGGAAGGCTATCAACCGCTGTAACAAAGAAATAAAACAACAAATATATACTATACTATTCCTCTATATATACTATCAAATTTTTCGGGCACGAGAGTTGCCTTAGAGACCGCATTCCCGCCCCCACGTAAATTACGCTTTTGAGTTCCACAATAGTGCACGGTATATTGAACTACAACATAAGGGTTTTCTGAGAAAGGCATGTCCGCCCCATCGCGGCGCTCATCTCCTTCGTGCATGTCTCCGAAACGCTCCGCACGCGCGCGATCTGGAACGCCGTCAAGGAGCAGCGCGCGCGCGCTCGCACGTTTCGTCGGAGTCCAATATCCTCCTTGCGTCAACGACGACCACCAAGCCTCGCGAGGGCCGCCAAAGCGGGCTCGCGTTAATCGCATTCGCTCATCGCGCTAAGACTGTGGGCCGTGTACGAGTCGAGCGAGCAGCGCGTTCAATTCTCTTCGACTTATCAGTTTTTTTTTTTTTTTCATCTCTCCGTTTCGTTCCGCAAGCCAGTGGCAGGCGTGAAGGGATTTCCCTGGTGACGTCACAAATGGGTCCACCAATCGGTAGCCCAGATCTAGAAAAGGCGCGTTTCGTGTTAAGCTGTAGGGTCGGTAAGTGCCTCAAGCACGTATGTGACGATGTCGGTTGCCCCATTGTCAGCGCGCCATATGGCGCCTGGCCCGACCCCATGAGGGTCGCTAGAGATTTAACTTGATTATGAATGTCTTCCTATGCTAGATGTAAAACTACATGCTCATTGGGATAGGCGTCCTTTTCGTTCTTACAACCGTAGCCAAAAAAACTAATGCCGTCCATTGAATAGATGTGGCCACTAATTAGAAAAATTCACATTAGTAAACACTGCCCACATTATAGTATCGTAGTATTTTCCTCCTTGACCACAGGCAGCCTTTTATAATTACGCTATAGGAGCGGCCGTAGCCTTCCAGCCACTGGACTGGATGCACGACTTTAGAGTTGCCCAAATGTGACGGGACTGTATATAGTGACCTCCCTAACTTACCATCGCCATTCATTACTCTTCTTATTTCCCCCGTTTTCGACACCCGGCGAAGGCCAGAGCATACTACAGGCTCAGGCCGAGTTCTCTGCCTTTCTATATAAATAAACCTCCATCTACCTCTGTCTATCTCTCTATATGTATATATACGCTTCCCATGCTGCGTGTCACAGTACGCGTTCGTACTAGAGACCATAGGCGTGCGCGGGGGGGGGGGGGGGGGGGGGCAAAGTCTGCCCATAACATTGAATTAATAGGGATGGTGGGCGCTGCGATGAACCTTTGCCCGCCTTCGCCCCCCTGAACGCCTATGCTACAGACGGTATACGGAATAACGCTAGGCTACTGAATCTCGAATAACACATGGCAATGAATCCCATGGTGATCAAAATGAATCCGAAACAACCCTTCTGTATTGCTTGCAGACGTTAAACCAAATCAATCGATCAATACTACGCGTTTCTTGTGTTAATTGTGTGCAGACGTTGGTACACGTATTTACGTGAGAACGTGCTCGCTTCCTAGCCGCGAGCGTCGCATACATGGAGATATAGTATACATATAAAACATCCGGAACGCTCAGGCATTAAATCGCTATCCTACATAACACATCGCGCCCCCTATTTGGTTATCTTTCTTTTCTTTAACGATATACAGGCGTCTAAGTGGCGCATCTCGGAAGCACGCAGAAAATAATGCCCCTTCCAGTTTAACCAGGCACCTACAGTAAGGAAAACAAAAATTTTGAAGTTGTACTCGTTACGATAGTACTGTGTTATGGAACGTGGTCTAACACCTTTCACCAGAGATAAACAGGCTGATTGATTGATTGATTGATTGATTGATTGATTGATTGATTGATTGATTGATTGATTGATTGATTGATTGATTGATTGATTGATTGATTGATTGATTGATTGATCTTGTGTGGAACCTGCCGTATACATACATACTCGCCTAATGCCAGCACTGTTGGCTCGAAGGTAACTGAAGGTAACTAGACGTAATCAAAGGTAATGCTGAAGCATTCGTCGCGTATATACAGTGAAATCGCCATTGAATCTCAATTCCCTACTTTGGCATTGCGGTTTGTTGTGTATGTATGTAATATATACACATCAAACCGTCCCTTCAAATAATAAACCTGAGCGGACTGAATTGAACCACCTGTTCTCGGTGTGATCTAAAAAGACTTATAAAGAACAGAAAAATGTCATAGATATTGTCGGCAGAGACTTGCGCACATAACACAAACACACACGTACACACACACACTGCATGTACACTAAGACAAGCGTACACGTCATATATATTCACCCATTGTTCCCCGCTCGTGAAGGATGCCATATACGGAATACAATCGCTATTATAGCATCCCTGCTGTGAAACGATAACATCGCGGTAAACATCCACCTTTTGTTAACCTGGCGGCAACACCGCTGCGAACGAGAGAAAATATTCCGAACGGCTATAAATATAGCTTCTTACCAAGGCACACGGTGTTCAATACGCCAACTTACAGCGTTATAAATGAGATAACTATGGTAATCGCCTCGCTTAATAACTTCCTTCATTTTATCTCCTATCTGCACTATTAGCATGCTTTCCAGTTCAACTATAACTATATAACAAAGCAGTCCCGTCGATATGGCTTGTACATGGGCGGTACCAGGAGGCTTTGCCTCTGTCGTAATCGATGATGGTGATGATGATGATATATGGTATTTTATGGCGCAAGGCCCATGATGGCCAATGAGTGCCTGGTCATAGGACTCTGTCCTGATCGGCGGTCCTATTATGGACACTGTCGAATTCTGTAATGGCGGCATCTTAAGCCAATCGGGGAGGCCGCGTAGCAGCCCTCTGGGCCAATCAGAGTAGACCAATGGCGGAATATGACAGAACGGAGAAATTTGACAGTGTCCGGAATAGCACCCATAGATCGCTTCCGTGCATTTAGCTTTCCATATCTCTCAGTGCCGCAAATGCTGCCTCCACTGTAATGATGCCAGGTCAGCAAAGAGTTCCAGTGCCAACGTGATTAAACGCCGGACATTATTGTTGGGCCGCTGTTCTGTATGAACGACCAATCTCATCCAATATTAAAGCGATAGCGTTAAAGAGATTGTTTCGCAGAAATTCCGCTGTCGGCGTCGGTGTCGGCGTCGTTGGATGTGAGCGAAAACTCCGCGTTGTCCGCGAGCGAGAAATTGAGAAAGATGCAAATAAAATAAATAATAAAAATATTCGGTTCGAGTGAGAAACGAACCCATGCCTTCTACGTGGCAAGCAGTTTCTGCCACAGAACCACGCCACTGCTTGAAACTGCTTCGGAAAAAAAAAAAAACACTATATCAATGTCTCGTAGTGGGAGGAGTCTCCTTAACGCATGTAATATTGCGCGGTCTGGAGCGTAGAATTGCGCCAGCCGTCAAAACATGTGAATTGCGCAACGAGTGGGTGTTTTAAAGGCCCACCCATTACGAAGCGCTCATACATCTAATCATCAGCAGCAGCAAAAGCATCAACAAAGTGAGCAGCTGCGTGGGTTCGCGTGTTGCCTTACGGAGGCGTAGTGGGCCCTTCGCTGATCCGCAAAGCGAAGAATTATGGCGTAGTGGGCACTTCGCAGCTGTACTTGCAGGAGGTATTCTATAGGATAGTTTAAGACGGCCAGTGCTACGCGCACAGACATTCGTTTTTTTTTTTTTTTTTTTTTTGCGGCACGGTTGAGGCAACCACCGAGAACAGAAGCCAGGCTAGCAATTGAGAAGGCAATGCGCACGGAGCCCGATTACGCTATCGCGTTGTACTCCTGAATTAAGGTGAAGCTCAAGCGTCCTCCAAGTTTTCGGACACACACCGACTACAGCGGTTATTGCCATAGCCTTCGCTTTCACTGTTTTGTCGCGGACATTGAGACTTCCGTATCCGCACACCACTGCTCAGTGGGGGGGAAAAAATCAGAAAGCTGCGGTTCAAGCCGGAATAACGTGATTAGGAAAAAAATAGGAAAAGGGGGCAGTGCGGGGGAGGCGGATAAATGCTTATCACCGATAGCCATGAACCGTTACATGCACACGCGAGCGATGAAAGAAGCGACGGGTTCTCGAGGAATGCGCCTTGACATTATGGGTGAGGTTTCAATTAACGCCTGCTGCGATGCGGTCACCCGCGCACTATAGCCTGTAGCCGACAGGGGGCCTCCGCTCATAACGTATGCAGCGCCGCATAGTGAGCCACTCTACACGCTTTTCACACCTGTCTCGATAGATGCACCCTCCTTACGTTTCTCCTTCATTTCTTTTCTCTTGTTTTTTTTTTCCGTCTCGACACACGCAGTGCGCATCATCCCGACCCCCACGTACACGCCAATGCGCAACAGCAACACGACAAGCGCGAACCATCCGATTTGCATGACGCGACTGTTGATGCCGGTGGGGTTCACCAGGGGTGTGCGATAGGGGTGTAGAGGCGGCGTTTCGGAAGACGTGAAACGAAAAGAAAACGACCCAATTTGAAAACTAGTCTCGTGGCGCGTTTCTTCTTCTTTTCCTTTTCATCTCGGATTCTTGTCGTTAAGCCTTGCATTTGGCACGCTGATCTTCTGCTGACATCTCGCGCGCACGCAAACCAGCGTCGTCGGGCCGCGCATATGCATCTGGGACGCAGATGCTTTGTACGAGCGCCGTTTGCTGCTTATTTGTTTGTTTGTTCGCGGTGGGCCCAAACTGAAGTTAGGCCTAGCGCCGCAGTCGCGCAACGTCAAGCTGTGGGCGGCGTTCCTCTTACGCCTCTCTCCCTCCACCTTCGTTTTTCCTCGTTTGTTTCCCGCTTTCCCTGTCGTGTTTCTTTTCCCTTTAATCTTCGCCGCTGCGAGAAGAACGCAGTCTCGCATTCATTAGGAGTGTCGCGTAGCGATGCTCGCTCGCGCCTGTGACCCTTTAAGTCTGGCAAGGAAAAGTAATCACTGCGCGGGCAAAAGGAAGACGCCCGCGGTTATAAAGAGTGGCGAGCGGGCGTCTTCCATGTCGCAGCCGTCGTTAACAGCCGACGTTGCTCTAACGTGGAGCGCACACGTGATTAGCGTCGCGAAACAACGTAATCAACATCCACATCACGTGTGTGGCCATTACTTTCGGCATCTTCATGAAATCGCACCGGTGCACATCGGGACGCCACGGTGCACCGTTTCATCCAATCATCGTAGCGCCTTGGTGCCCATACGCACCGGGGCTATTTGATGAAGATGCCATTTGTTACGTCGCCTGGTGACATGCTCACTGATGATGTTGATTGCTTAACGCATCATACACGAGATGATAATGATGATGACGACAATTCGCGACTGTGACACACACCCGTTGATGTGGTACGCGGCTTTCGGCATGCTGTCGACCCCGATTGCTGATACGATGACGATTCTCAGCTGTGGCACATATGCACACTTGCATGGGCAAGTCGGCGAGGCATGTTCCCGTGGGCGGGTACGTACCCTAACTAAGGGTCATGTCAGCACCTCGCGAGATGTGCCATGATTAAGCGATCAACTTCTACGAGGAGAACGGAGCAAAGGCGACGTGTTTCTTTCTTTGTTCATATTTGCACTGAAGTCTAAGTATTTCAGCGCAGCCGCATCACACTGCATGCAAATCGGAAACGCTTGCCGGTCAAGGAATGTATTATTCACTATGTTAATGAACAGCACACTTATTCAACTGGCCAACGACGTAGTCGTATATCATTGGCTAGTACTGTCCTACATGTAGCAATGGTGTTTGCGCCACCGCCAGCGAACGAAAGCTCGCACATCGGCTTTTGATTGGTTTCTGGCATTCGTGAGGGCACTATTTTGTTAAATATGTGGAAAGCCTTGTGACGAGCGTTACCTTCAACGAAGAATCGAACTGTTCTACTGCGTAGGTACGCGAATTTTACGTGCGCAGTACGTACAATTCACGTAGATATAAAAAATGCCGCGTGCAGGTGTAAATCGACGCACACCTGCAAAACATTACTATAGTGCAGCAGTCGTGAACAGATAAACACTGCTTTCAGGAAACGTCTTGGATTCCCACTGCCACGGTCACGCGTTCCAACAAAAGGCAAAGAAGCTCTTAAATATGTGCCCTAAAACAAGAAAGAGAGACAGAGAGAGCGAATCGGCGAGGGAGGAGGAGGGGGGGGGGCTAACACCGCTTATCCAATAATCTCGAATGAACATGTAAGAACACATAGCGTATGTGCAATACATGTAAGATTGTTGGATACGTGGTATATGCATCATATGAGATCTTTCGATGGGGTCTGCTACAAATATATATACTATGAGTGCAAAGTTTATACTATCAACTTTCTTATAAGGCTTTGTCTTTTCCCTCTATCTTCATCCTTTCGCTGACCGACAGTCAGTTGTTGGCCGCATTGTTATGCAACATATTAGCCTCATCCTGCATTGTCTCAGCAGATATTGCAATCTGCACCTGAAGCCCCCCGTCACTGATTCCCCTGCAACCTGAAGCCCCTGGTCACGACATCACCCAACACTATCGCCTCGACCGATACGCCTACACAACCCCTCACATACGTCTTTATAAGCGGTCCGAAATCGCCCAGCGTCGCCTACGGACCCGCACCTTTCCGCGCGCCCCCTCGTGTTTTGGCCCATCCGCCCAGGTGTCATGGATCCTCGCTGCCGAATGGGCGACGACGTTGCCTCGCTGAACCACATCCCCTGGGGCTGGCCGGAGGATCCCTTGTTTCGCCACCCCGAACCGAGGAACAAAAATCTCACAGGGTCCCTCATGCAATAGCCTAAGAGGACTCGAAGGCAAGGCGAAAGCAATCTAGTTCTTTTCCTTCTCAATCGATGTATTGATCCTCCCCCGCTCCCCTACGAAAGCTTTCTGCACCTAACGTGGTTTTGTTCTGCCTCCAGGATCGGCCCACCTTTGACTAAGCGACGATGTCAACGTCATGAGGACGTCGCAAATTTCGGCATTATGTGACGTCGTGATGATGATTTCTTGCGTCACTCGTGTTGACCTCGACGATGCTGCGGGACGGCGGTCGACGCCGAGGGTCAATTTTCGCATTTGATGAAGCATCTAAGGCTAGCCACCATACTAAGGCTTTCGCCTTTACAGACACATCCAGACCACCGTTATCCAGACACGGCTCTTGGCATGAGCTGAAGACGTCATCGAGAAGTGCAGTAAAACTGGCACCATTCCATGCATTTTTATTACCTTGCGGTCGTTTGGTTGAAGGATGAAATGATCCCTTAATTTCTTTCTTGTGGTGCTTTTTGTTTCATAGGTTATGGATAAAGCTATTCGGATAGGCACCCGAACTCTGCATTTAACCAGGTCAAGCACGGAGGCATTCCAGGATGACTAAAGCTAGGCGTGTCCTTATACATTTGGCTCCATTGATAGTCTGTACCTGCGTATACGATGTTATTCATTCACCTTGAGAGGTATGTTGCTTTTGTTGATGCATGTTTCTTTTCTATAGTTTCTTAGTAGCGCCCAGTGTATTAGTGCAGTATCCGTAAAATTGCCACTAGCGTTCGTGTATTTTATACCGTTACACTGACGCAATTTATATGTACTTAGTGTATAAGTGTCTCTAGCGCTTGGGTATATTGGTTCAATAAACTTTCCTTTGTGGGACGTTGTTACTGAAGCACGTAGCAGGGTCATGAGGCAGACCCCATTCAGCGAGATAAGTGCCCATGCATCAACACAACTTGAGAAGTCCGCGGTATTTCCTTCTTAAAGGCGGATGCACACAAGTGCATAGGTCGGCAAAAAAATGTGGAGCTCACTTACAGAGAGAGAGAGAAGCAAGGAAAGACAGGAAGGTTAACCAGACGCACCTCCGGTTTGCTACCCTGCCCTGGGCGAGAGGGATAAGGGGGGAGACAGAGGAAGAGACTGAGAGGAATGGACACAATCACGAGCACACTTGGGGGAGCACATCCAGTCTACAGGCGGTCGCTCAGATTTGTTGATCTCGGGTACTTCAGTAGCGCTTTAGTTGCCTTCTGCGCTCTCGAAGCACATGTCCAAGGTCCTAGAATCTTGTCTACAGAAAATGGTATGGAGTCCAGACTCATGAAATATATTTTGCCCTTAGAGCTCACTCGGACTCAGACTCGGCAAAATTTTCCTCAACTGGCCTCACTCGTACTCAAACTCACCAAAATATTACTGACTTAGACTCACCCAGACTCAGCCTCGCGGCTCTGTCTGAGACTCTGACTGAGTCAACTCAGGAGTCCGTTAGCGCATAATTGGCTTCTTCGACCATGGTGTCAATGCTCTTTAACACCAATATCTCGCATATTTTGTGCTCTGCTTGGCGCCTTTTAATCTCGAACCTTCAAATATGAGTTTTCAGTGGCTGCAATCCAGTAAGGACATCTCTTTTGAAAGTGGTGACTCACACGATAGATTTTTGATGAAGAACTTCCTGTGAAAGAGTTTGCGGGGGGGAGGTCTACCTGCACCCCAACCCCTTCTACGTAACTCACGCCTCTGATTAATAAATATTGAGCTGGCGTATGAACGCTAGTGCTTTGAAGTATGAGTGAATCGGTGGGAGTATAAACGAGAGCCGACATAAGGCTGATAGTAATGCTGAAGGTATGTAGATAGAACCAGACCCGTAGCCAGGAATTTTTTTCGGAGGGGGGGGGGGGGGAGGCACGTGCTGCAGACCTTGACTATTTGAGAAAGACACCACTTTCATTATTTATTTTTGGTAAAAACACCTACTTCACCAAAATTTCGGGGGGGGAGGGGGGGGGGCTGGGCATATGCCAACGCGGCATTGTCATATATAATACCCTACGTGAGAACCCATGCATACCAATGGACACCTACAGACGCAAGGTTTGTATCTTTATTTATTTATTCATTTATTAACGCGATAACGTTAAAGAGCTCGTTTCGCAGAAATTCCGGTGTCGGTGTCGGCGTCGTTGGTTGGGAGCGAAAAATCATCACCTTGTCCGTGACCGAAAAATTGCTGTTTGCTGATAACGAAAAAAATTCGGCAAATTGACAATAATGTAAAAATCTGGAGTACTGGAATAGAAATCATGTTTATATTCAGCACGTATGTCACAAGGATGCAATTTACAAACACAGGTTACCAGCAAAAACTCCATTTGATGTCAAAACTGCCATGACGGCCTTCGGGTAGGAAATAACAAGGGGGGGGGGGGAGCGTTCTGACGTCGTGCCGGGGGCCGTTTAATACTGCCCCACGGGCCGGATAAGTACATCGGCTGAGATAAATACATCGACTGAGAAGAAAAAGAAGAGGACTCGTAGTTAATCACAAGTTTACCAACACAGTCAGTGCGAGTGCCACCCTCAGACCCCTAAGTCTTGCATTAGGATCGCTTTACTTTTCTGATTGATATGCATCGGTGACATTATTATAAAAGAGTTTTCTGCGTCTAGATGATTTCCGCGTGATTCTGTAAGGGGTGAAGAAGCGCAAGCACGCTTTATTCCTAGAATGAAGGCATCAGGCGCGTGACGCAGTTGCCTGCAGTGAATCCAAAGAAATAGAGAGAGAGGGGGGGGGGGAGAAACGCTGACAACAGCAGCGCGGACGACACACAGCAAACAACAAAGCGCAGTCCGCAGTCCTCACAAAGATTACAAAGGGGGGAGGGGGGGGGAGGAATCATTTCGAGGCTGCAACAAATGAGACGACTGCAGGGCGGCACGCGCTTTGGTTATATCAGTGTGCAAAGCAGCTGCACGCCGCAGGCTTTTCTTTCATGCAGTAAGTGCAACGACCCCTCGCCACCCACAGGCTCCGTTCACCGCGCCCGACGCCTAACAAACACTTTTAACTGGGTTAAGCTTCTGTCGGCAGTCACAGCGTGTTCGGGCGCACATAAACACAAAATGAGGTGGCAGCGCGGCATCAACACACCCCGGCCCATGGAAGGCCGGAGTTCCTTTCACAGCACCCTGCAGATGGCGCTGCGAACGCCAAGTCATTTTGGTATCACTGCTCTGGATGCAGGGTGCATTTTCTCCGTTTGAGAGCAGCGATGAGTACTCTACACACACATACACGCAGCACCTCGCCAAGTGCGCGGAATGCACCGCTCATCCGGAAGTCCTGGACCCCCGCCAGCGGCTGAGTTGAGGGTTTCTGCCCCGCATGCGGGCGAGCTGCGTTACGGGCATCGTCCAACGCGGCACACAAAGGCGATTCGTTGTCGAGCTGGCGGAGCGTCGTGTGTCCGATTAGGTTATGCTACTTACGCATGCGCGTTCAACGAGGGCTTAGAGCGGAAGCCCACACAAAGCCGTCAACCTCGGCTATCCCCGGGTTGGGAGCGCCAGCCGCGCTCCCACGTGCTACGCCCCATTACCATCTTGGCAGGTCAGATAAGATGGAATGAGCTTAGCTTTGCGGCACCAAAACGGTACGACGCATCCCGACAAGCGTGCAGTATTTCAGCAAATATGAATCGAACGAAGCCATACCGTGTTCACGCGAACTTAGCTGTCTCGCGTCCGATGTCGGGAACATAACGCACTTACCAAATCTACTGGCATTATTTGATTATATTACTAAAGATTATAAACTGCAGAGGTGCGTTTACCCACCACCTCACCTAAAACTCAACAGGTCGCAGTCTGTCCAATGGCGAAAGTCACAACCCAAGCCATACAAGAGTCCGGCACTGCTCCATATATCCGGAAATATATACGACCGATAAAGGCAATGATTGTGACGCACGAGCTAGCTTCGAACACATACCATGGGAATGCCAAGGATTAATATACAGTAATGAGAACGCATCCTCCGAACGCGTTGGCGGGCCGCGCTGCTCAGCTCAGCCGTGGTCGAACAACTCTGGGCAATCCAGCGGACCGAGGAAGCCGTTAGGAGGCCATGGACATCCTTGCCGACACCTACGCGGGAGCACAGTCCTCAAACACGCCGGATATGAAATGAAGTGTTTCTGTCTGTCTGTCTGTCTGTCTGTCTGTCTGTCTGTCTGTCTGTCTGTCTGTCTGTCTGTCTGTCTGTCTGTCTGTCTGTCTGTCTGTCTGTCTGTCTGTCTGTTGGAGATACAAGAAAAACGCGGACGAAGAACGCTTCGCGAGTTTTACGACCCCCTGGGGTTCATTAACGTGCACCTAAATCTAAGTACAACGGACTCAAGCATTTTCGACTCCACCGAAAATGCGGCCGCCGCGGCCGGGCTTCGAGCCCGCGACCTTCGGGTCAGCAGTCATATTTGCCAGCACTCTTACTTATGTTAACTACTGTTACGTATTTCTTCTTTGTTTTGTTTCCAAAGAATTGTAGATCGGCAACCTACATAGCCACTTCCTATCACTTTAGTTGCTTGTTTAGATGCATTTAGACATCAGAATACGCTTCTCCGACGTCTTTTCCGCGTGTGTCGACGAGCAAGCTATGTACTATTCCGAACCTGCAGAGTGCGCCTCTGTAAACGAGAACCGCCAACTAGAAGTGTACGTAACCACCACCAGACGAATGTTGTCTTTGTATACGTTACACACTCGGAAGGAAGTTTGCCGTCGACACACTCAGTTGGCCACAGTGTATGCTTCCCACACAAACCAAGCCCACGTGCAACCATGCACACTCCACGACGACACCGCGTGGTTAATATCACTTCCGCCACGCGACTCGCTGTCCAGTTATAGTTCCTGGACGCGTGGCCGTTGGCGCGGAGCTATAAGCGTCGCGCACGCTAAAGAACAGTCTCGCGTTTTCCTTCGAGAGCAGCGAGGTTTTGCGAGATAGCAACACCGTAAATAACCGCTTGCACAGCGCCGCGCGCTTGTCTTTTGCGTGTGGGTGGGCTTCGTTAACCGGCTTAGAGCTTGAGCATCCTCGAAATTCGCATGCACTGTATACACTATAATAGCAGGGTATAGTGTGTAGTGTAGCGGCGTAGTGTACGGGATCCATCACCACCTCTTCCGCAGGACATTTATCTCTATACGCGTCCATTCTATAGACCAGAACACAGCGAATTCCATGCGCATCGCCATATTTGCATCGCGCGTCGCGCCATCTATCGCACACGCGAGGAAACAACGTGCGCGGGCTGCCACGCTAGCAGACGCCGCACAGAGCAAACGTGAAACTCCCGAAACTCAGCCCGTCGGAGAGCGTGTTTCGCGTCTTTTCTGCCCTGGACATTTTCGCTGATTTTATTGGAACATCAAGAACATCTTGCTCATGCAAGTCCACAATGTATACAGTACGTGCTGAGTGGGCTGCGGAAGCAACCTCGTCGGATACGTACGCTGTTACATTTGTAAAAAAACGTTCTCGCTGTAGTACGCGTGAATCGTAATCGCAGTGCAGCTCGCGAAAGAGTGAAACGATGTTTTGTTGCCCCATATTACAAGTTGTGCACAAAGTTTTGTGAAAGCTCATCATTTCAGCATTCATCGCGTAATAATTAGAGTACGCTTTACGGGTAGTTTCGCGGAACGTAATTTTTGTTTCACGAGCGCTCTTACAATAATGCGTCTTGCTCACAAAAGCGTGCTATCAGAGAGTATCACCTGCAGTGACGTTCATCGATCCCTTTTGGAAGCTATCTGCGCGATTTTATTCTTGTAACGATGGTGTTTTACAAGCGAAACTGTGCTACTATTAGTTAAGCCGGTTAGCTACGTCTGCGACGTAAAGGACACTGGCGCGAGTACTCTTTACTTACGTGCCAATATATGTATTATGTGCAGCTGGATGCGTCGTGTCCAAATAAATTTGGGGACATCGAACACTGCAGTGAAAGCACGAAATTCTGGCCAGCTGTTGAGGAGCACCGTGCCATTTATTACCTTTCGAAGACGAAATCTCGAAGGCGTGGATGCCATCAAAAGCACTAAAGCTTAATACTACGTTGAAAGTGGCAAAGCATGCTGATTTCTTGTGCTTGAAAGCACTACCTTGCACTACATTTTCGTCAAAGGAAACGCTCGAAGGTATGAAGTGCACCCCCACACAAAGCTCGCGCCTGCCTTCAACCCAGCTGCGTGTCACGCAAATTAGGTTCGCAAAACGAAATAGGTGGGCACCACGCTGCAGAATACACGCATTTAGTGTACTTACTCGAGCATTTTCACTCGGCTCCTAGTTTTTTTGCTTGAATCACAGTTATCCACTCGCGGCGAAGCTGAAAATACCGCACCGGCACTATTTCCGTGGCGCGTCGTATAATCGTCGCAGACAACGCTATTATCCTCTTGTTGCGCTGCTTGTTTTGGCATCCAAAGACGACGCAGTAGTGCCCAGACGAGCTCTTATACGCTGAAGCGGCGTGAACGGGTACTTTTTTGCACTTTAAAGCTTCAGAACTGCAGCTTGCCCTGTTTACTTAGTGCAGCCGGCGCGCGCCTCGGCAGCCCGGTCAGCCCGGCGTCTGGGTGCGAGAGTATCCGCTCGGCTCGCCAGCAGCCTGGGTGCGAGACAGGCGAATGTGCAGCAGTTAAACCTAAAGGGTAATTTGGCAAATCAATTCAGTGGATGCCCGCGACGTTGTAGAAGGTAAACGAAGGGGTAAATCGTCATTTAACCGTTTGCATGCAGCACGAAGCTATAGCCTCTACAAATCACATTTAAGAGAGAGAGAGAGAGAGCTCTAAAACGTCGGTTCTCACCAAGGAGGTTCTATAGAACCTCTGGAGTGGCAGTCCCGGCCGCCGCCAACGGGAGCAAGTGAAGCCGCCGGCGGCCATGTAACTAGAGGAAAAACAGGGCGCGACCGCCATAGACGGCAATGGAATACGCGCGGCGCGCGCGTTGGTTTGCAGTCCCACAGTCAAAAAATGAGATGGAGACTGCTTTAAAGTTACACCCACGAAATGTTGCCTCTTCTCGTTTATGAAACAAATTATGTCATACACCCATTGTCAGCTGCAGACTTTCAGAATAATCTGTTGTCGAAGGGGTGCTTCGTATATCGAGCGCGCTGGCGCACTGTAATTACATATGTGCTACTAGGAACTGGGTTTTTGTGATGTAACGGCGTCAGTGTTCAAGGGGTAACCACAAGCTAACGTGGAACGCACTTATTCTCACATAAGCACACATCCATCACGCGAAAACGGCAAGAAAACTGGCCGCACGGTGAAGTGCGCGAACGAGTGCAGGTGCATCGTCACTGCTCTCGCCTGCGCAACCTTTCTGTTGCCGCGTATAATGCATGAATCAGCAACTCATTGCTTTGTGTTGCCCTCGCTAACTTTCTGATGGGGTGCGCGATTGCTTGACGCGTTTAACTTTCCCACAGGTTCAAAACCAGTGGGGGCATGCTCCCACACTCAAAGCTGCTCCCCCCCCCCCCCCGCCCTTAACCTACGTGGGCGACGTGTGCCATCACGGCAAGCGCAGCGCGCACAACCTCAAAACGAGGTAGCTCTCGCCCTCTCAGAATAGACGCATAAAAAAGTAAAGCAGCCGCGTCCATCGGTGTTTCGGTTCCGGTTTGGTCGGATTTCAGAAGAGTTACATCTTGCATTTGCCGCAATTTCTTCTTTTCGTAACTATTTGTGTTGAAGCTACGTCAAGGAGGTAGAAGCTAAACGGCTTTTGTAGATGCGCTGGGAAAGCAGGAAAAATTGTAGGTACACTGCCAGGCCGTCTGCCCTGGTCGTCTGCCCCGTTCTGTCGAAGCAGCATTCTGCGAAGTGAATAGAGCAGAGGTGGTTGGTTGGTTGGTTGTTCCTTGGCAACCGCCACCCACCGCGGGGGATCGGCCATGAAACGGGCGGCACCTTATTTTAGAGATAAAATTGTTTTACATGGGGCAGAGTTGGTCAGAGCTGGTCACCGTCCTTAGCTCTCTAACCATTTCTTCGACCGGCACGTTTCCAGGTAGAACGCTGCGCGCAGTCTTTCGGAAACATGTAACACGGATAATCACGTCATGGAATGTTGCGTTTGCCATTCCTCGCATGCATCAAATTCGATATCCATGCACCGCGATATGCATGCACGCCGTCAGTCTTGACTTGCAAGAAAACACCAGAAATCTCGGAATTCTAAGGGCGTTCAGACTTCCTACTCGTACCAATAATGCTCGGTACGTCCAGCTAGACTGCACCCCACTATTTGGTACTTCGTGGATACACTTGAAAATCACGTACAACGTCGTGTCAGCGAACATTTAAAGCGTAAAATTTTCGTCGATACAACTGTACGCATGTATTACATGTATGCGCACTTTTCAAATTGTTTCCAGTTTAACAGCATGCACGGAAAAACAGACAATCGTCAGCGAACGAAGTGAGGACACTTACACGTGAAAAGTGATCCCAGGAGTCTTCTTATTGCGATTTGTGTAGCCATAAGCGACGCACGAAGTCACCATGGCCTCGTAAAATGTTTAACTGCTTTACAAAAGCATGCCACCGTCCCCAAAGACAACTGCGACGGCGGGACAACAGAGCGCACTCCGTCGTCTGCTTCCGAGTTTTTCCTTTTGCAATATGGCGGCGACCGGCTTCACTTACGAGGGCGCCACCTCCACTCCAGAAGAAATAGTATATAACCTCCTTGGTTCTCACATCCGATCTTTTCTATAGCCTATATATCCTTTAGTAAAACTAAGCATGTGCCCAGAGCGGCAGGCTATATATATTGCCACGCTCGCTTCTTCTTTTATTTTGATGTGTTCGAGTTTGACCAGCAAGGACGGTTATCAACGCTCGACGCTGGCCGTGAAGCAGTGTTCGAGAAGCTTCACGATTTTAGTAGATCGTTTTGTTAAGATTGCGTGCCGCACGCGAATGTTCCAGCTTTGTCGAGAGATAACGCCGCCACCAGCGATATTGCTGGAAAGTTCCATAGCGCCTGTATAAAAGCCGACGCGCTTGACCGCTTGTCAGTTGATCGACGGACGACGCCCGGTTCGCCGCTATATTTGTACAGCGTGTATTGCTGTAGTTCTAGTTCTCATTTTCCGGCCACAAGTTCGGCCAAATAAACAGTTTCATCCTGCAAACGCCGACTGCTGTCTTCGTCGACGTCACGACCACGTGACATCTGGTGGAGGTGCTGCTTCGCTCATGTTCCGGTCGCCCCCGTCAGGCCGTGAACCCAGTCCGGGCCGCAACGAAGACATCGACGCCTACCCCGAACAGCGAGCAAGCCGCAGGAAACAAGGACTACCTCCAGAATACCAGCCTTTACCCGACAAGACCAGGAAGACCCCGACCATGACCAACACAACAGCGACAATGACAGCAACCATGCCGCTTGCACCCGTGCTGCTACAGCGCCCAAAGGAACCACCGACCTTTCACGGATCATCTGCTGAAGACCCGGAAAGTTGGCTGGAGAAGTACGACCGCGTCGCCATTTTTAACGAATGGACCGATGAAGACAAGTTAAGACACGTCTACTTCGCCTTGGAGGACTCTGCCCGAACTTGGTTCGAGAACCAAGAGCGAAGCCTCACGACGTGGGACATTTTTCGCACAAGATTCCTTGCCACATTCACGAGTGTCGTCCGCAAGGAGAGGGCCGAAGCTCTGCTGGAAACCCGTGTGCAGCTTCCAAACGAGAACGTGGTGCTGTACACGGAAGAGATGAGCAGACTGTTCCGACACGCCGACCCAGCCATGCCCGAGGACAAGAAAGTCCGCTTGCTCATGCGAGGGGTAAAGCAAGAGCTCTTCGCTGGGCTAATGCGGAACCCACCGTCGACAATCCAAGAGTTCGTCTCAGAGGCGACGACGATTGAGAAGACGTTGGAAATGCGCAACCGGCAGTATAATCGCCGATCGATTCAAGACAACCCAGTTGTTCATGCTGTCGGCTCCGACGACCTGCGCGAAACGATCCGAGCGATCGTGCGGGAAGAACTACGCAAGCTCTTACCCTCACCACAGCCTGAAGTTGCGTCGATCGCTGACATCGTCCGAGAGGAAATCCAGCAGTCTCTGGGCACCCCCGAGTCAGCGCAGCCGCAGCTGCAAGCAGTGACCTATGCTGCTGTAGCCCGACGCAACGCCCCCCCTCCTCGCCCAAGTCAAGACGCCGCGCCGCCTCAGCAGTTCCGCCGCCAGGCACCACCGCCGCCGCCACCGACGTCATACCGCCCGCCAGCCGGCCAACGATACACGCCGAGGAAGACCGACGTTTGGCGCGCCCCCGACCACCGCCCACTCTGTTACCATTGCGGAGAAGCTGGCCACACTTACCGCCGCTGCCAGTACCGACAGATGGGACTGCGTGGATTCGCCATCGACGCGCCGCGTCCACAGCGAGGGGAAAGACCACGTGACATCGCCGACTACCTCGCGGGAACGCAATGGACGCCCCGACAACCTTCCCGTTCGCCGTCGCCAGGCCGCTACGTCTCTCCCCAACGCCGACCATACACTGGCCCAACTCGGGGCCGGTCACCTAGCCCGTATCCGGAAAACTAAGGACAGCAACCGATGGAGGTGCGGTTGCTGTACGACGAAATACCGAAGATCCTCCGCCGCCGACGACGACGCCACGACGAAACCTTCAGGACACGACGCGAACCAGACAGAGCCCTGACGAAGAAACCTCGCGGATCGATGTAGACCTGACGACGCAACGTGGAAGCAGCGGTACAAACCGACGTAGCCGTGACCCGACGCCGCGGCCTAACTGCAACGCAAGACGACGAACTAGTGACCTCGACGTTCTTATCGACGGCCACAGCATCACAGCCCTCGTCGACACCGGAGCCGACTATTCTGTCATCAGTGGACCGTTCGCCACGAAGCTGAAGAAAGTTAGGACAGCCTGGGAAGGCCCCGAAATCCGGACAGCTGGAGGTGACCTCGTAACGCCAGAGGGAATCTGCACAGCGAGACTCACCATTAACAACAGGATTTATCCCGCGAACTTCGTAATCCTGCCGCGTTGCTCGAGAGATGTCATCCTTGGTATGGACTTCTTAGGCCTTCATGGTGCAATCATCGACCTGAGGTCTAAGTCAATAACACTGTCCACGGAAAAGGCACTACCGCCGCACACTCCGCCAAGAAAGCACGCCTTGAATGTGCTGGAAGACCAGGTCACCATTCCACCTCGCTCCAGCGTCATCATTTCCGTCGGCACTCAGAAATCAGCAGACCTCGAAGGCGTTGTTGAAGGCGACAAGCACCACTTGATTAACCTCAAGATTTGCGTCGCAAGAGGAGTAGCAGAGCTGCGGGCAGGGAAAGCAACAGTTATGCTCACGAATTTCAGCAACGAGTACAAGCACGTGAGCAAAGGCACGACGGTCGCCTACATCGAAGAAATCGTAGAAGCCAGCAATGCTTTCGGCCTCACCGATTCTCCCGAGCCTACTCCGACGAATAAAGCGCCGCAACCAGCTTTCGACATCAATCCCAGCCTTCAGAAGCACAAACAAGAACAGCTCAAAACCCTGCTCTTGCAATACAAGGACTGCTTTTCGTTGTCGTCAAGAATTAGGCAGACTCCCGTGGCAAAACATCGCATCATAACAGAAGAATGCGCCAGACCACTCCGTCAGAGCCCGTACAGAGTTTCGACGCGAGAACGCGAGGCCGTGAAGAAACAGGTCGACGAAATGCTGCGCGACGACATCATCCAGCCGTCGAAGAGTCCGTGGGCATCCCCGGTGGTGCTAGTGAAGAAGAAGGATGGGACTCTACGTTTTTGCGTCGATTATCGTCGCCTGAACAAAGTCACGAAGAAGGACGTGTATCCCCTTCCCCGAATAGACGACACCCTGGATCGATTACACAACGCAAAGTACTTTTCGTCGATGGACCTCAAGACCGGTTACTGGCAAATAGAAGTCGACGAGAGAGACAGAGAAAAGACTGCTTTTATAACACCAGACGGCCTGTTCGAGTTCAAGGTCATGCCCTTTGGTCTTTGCTCGGCACCTGCGACTTTTCAACGGGTTATGGACACAGTACTGGCCGGCTTGAAGTGGCAGACGTGCCTCGTGTACTTGGACGACGTCGTTGTGTTTTCCTCAAACTTCGACGAACACCTTCGGCGCCTTGAAGTTGTACTTCAAGCAATCAAGACCTCCGGACTCACCTTGAAGCCTGAAAAGTGCCGCTTCGCGTACGAGGAGCTCTTGTTCTTGGGTCACGTGATCAGCAAGGATGGTGTTCGCCCGGACCCGCGGAAAACAGCTGCCATCGCTGACTTCCCGACGCCCACCGACAAGAAGGCCGTACGCCGTTTTCTCGGCTTGTGCGCCTATTACAGACGTTTCGTCAAGGAATTTTCACGGATCGCCGAGCCACTGACGCAACTCACGAAGGCCGACGTCGAATTCAGGTGGGAAACGTCGCAAGTTCAAGCATTTCAAGAATTGAAACGACGCCTGCAGACGCCTCCCATACTTGCGCATTTCGACGAATACGCCGATACGGAAATCCACACCGACGCAAGCAGCGTAGGACTCGGCGCCGTCCTTGTGCAAAAGACCGACGGATTCGAAAGGGTCATCAGTTATGCTAGCCGGTCGCTATCAAAGGCAGAAATCAACTACTCCACAACAGAAAAGGAGTGCCTGGCCATCATCTGGGCTACATCGAAGTTTCGCCCCTACCTCTACGGCCGGCCCTTCAAAGTTGTGAGCGACCACCACGCCTTGTGTTGGCTAGCTAACTTGAAGGACCCTTCAGGTCGCCTCGCACGGTGGAGCCTACGACTTCAAGAATTTGACATAACCGTCGTTTACAAGTCCGGAAGAAAACACTCCGACGCTGACTGCCTGTCCCGCGCCCCCGTCGACCCACCGCCGCAGGACGACATGGAGGATGACTGCTTCTTGGGAACCATAAGTGCCGAAGACTTCGCCGAACGACAGCGAGCGGACCCAGAACTCAGGGGCCTTGTGGAATACCTCGAGGGCAGGACCACCGTTGTTCCCAAGGCATTCACGCGAGGACTGACGTCGTTTTTCTTGCGCAACGGTGTTCTCCTTAAGAAGAACTTCTCGCCGCTTCGAGCCGATTCCCTTCTCGTAGTGCCCTCGACATTGCGACCAGAGGTCCTCCAGGCTCTGCATGACGACCCGACGTCTGGACACCTGGGTGTTTCTCGCACGCTCGCAAGAATACAGGAAAAGTACTACTGGCCGCGCCTTGTCGCCGACGTAACTCGCTACGTCAAGACCTGCCGGGACTGTCAGCGACGCAAGACACCGCCGACTAGGCCAGCCGGACTTCTGCAGCCTATCGAGCCACCTCAACGGCCGTTCCAGCAAATTGGGATGGACTTACTGGGGCCGTTCCCGACGTCCAATACCGGAAACAAATGGATCGTCGTAGCTACCGACTACCTCACCCGCTACGCCGAGACAAGGGCCCTACCCAGAGGCAGTGCCGCCGAGGTAGCAAAGTTCTTCGTTGAGAACATCCTCCTGCGTCATGGCGCCCCAGAGGTCCTCATCACCGACAGAGGTACGGCGTTTACTGCTGACCTAACTCAGGCAATACTGAGATACAGCCAAACAAGCCACCGCCGGACCACAGCGTACCACCCACAGACCAATGGCCTCACCGAGCGGCTAAACAAGACTATCGCCGACATGCTGGCCATGTATGTCGACGTCGAACACAAGACGTGGGATGCCATCCTTCCGTATGTGACCTTCGCATACAACACGGCCATGCAAGAAACGACGCAAATGACGCCGTACAAGCTGGTCTACGGAAGGAGCCCGGCAACGACGCTCGACGCAATACTACCAACCGCCACCGACGAAGACGATCTCGACGTTGCCGCCTATTTGCAACGCGCCGAAGAAGCTCGACAGCTCGCCCGCCTGCGCATCAAGAACCAGCAGAGGGTCGACAGCCGTCACTATAATCTTCGACGACGCCACATGGAGTACCAACCCGGTGACCGTGTGTGGGTCTGGACGCCGATACGCCGACGTGGGCTCAGTGAAAAACTTCTTCGGCGATACTTCGGCCCATACAAGGTGCTTCGACGTCACGGCGCTCTTGACTACGAGGTCGTCCCGGACGGCATTACGAACTCCCAGCGACGCCGCGCACGACCTGAAGTCGTCCATGTCGTGCGCCTTAAGCCCTTTTTTGCGCGTTAGCGAACCTGAGAACTCTACTTTTTCCTTTTTATTGTAATTTATTTGTGTATGCACTTCTTTTTTCCTTTGCATGTTCTGCTGCAAGCATCGGGACGATGCTCTTTCAGAGGGGGGCAATGCCACGCTCGCTTCTTCTTTTATTTTGATGTGTTCGAGTTTGACCAGCAAGGACGGTTATCAACTCTCGACGCTGGCCGTGAAGCAGTGTTCGAGAAGCTTCACGATTTTAGTAGATCGTTTTGTTAAGATTGCGTGCCGCACGCGAATGTTCCAGCTTTGTCGAGAGATAACGCCGCCACCAGCGATATTGCTGGAAAGTTCCATAGCGCCTGTATAAAAGCCGACGCGCTTGACCGCTTGTCAGTTGATCGACGGACGACGCCCGGTTCGCCGCTATATTTGTACAGCGTGTATTGCTGTAGTTCTAGTTCTCATTTTCCGGCCACAAGTTCGGCCAAATAAACAGTTTCATCCTGCAAACGCCGACTGCTGTCTTCGTCGACGTCACGACCACGTGACAATATACAGAGTGCACTATAGCGCAAGAGCACTACCCGAGTTTGTGCTTTATAATTCTCTCTCTCTCTCTCTATCTCATTATCAGCTTTTCTGAAGACACGAATCGAGGCACTTGTAGAATCTTCAATGACGTTCCCTAAGGTACATACACTTGTAGATCAATGGAACTCTTGAATACGCAATGCGTCCATGACTACTCGTATCCCAACCGAATCGAACGGCCTATTTTCGTAATCTATAAAAACCATGTGGAGAGGTTAGCCACACTGCCTCTTTCGTCATCGAATCCTAACCCATCCATATGCCGTTTCAGCTCTACTGTTCTTGGGACCACAGGGAAACGTCTCGATGAGCTTAGAGAACTTTCATCAAACAGATCTCACCGATGTTCGTATACATAGTCATAACGTCACCCTCCCTCGTTCTATGGCATATAACATAATTTCTGCGATAATGACATTATTCCAAATTTAATCTAAACGGTCCCTACGCCATCCGCGACCACAGAGGCGCCACGTAGACTTGTTGTTTTTCTTTCCCTCGTGACGTAGGAAGGAAGCCGCGTATCGGCGCCGAGCATCGTTCGGGGCTGATGCCGCATTCATCTCTATAGTGTTCTACGTATACAGAAGACACTCGCGGACGTTATAAACGGGCAGGCCGCCAGCGTGCCGGCCGAGGTGAGCGCCGCTGTTGCTTTTTAACCCCGCGAGGCGCCACGCACGTTGCTGCGAGCGCTTGGAAATAACTCGCCTTCAAGCAGGCTAGCGCGGCCAGCGCTCGCTCGCGGGGCGTTGCAGGTCTTCCTTCCCACTTCCGTATTTCCCATTCTTGTCATTGGCGCGGCTCGCAACACCGACGCCCAAAATGCCCGGCAACACGCTATCTCCCTCTCTGTCTCTCTCTCTGACCCTCTCGCCGCCTCCATCTCAAATCTTCAACACTTCCTCGCGTGTACAGTATATAACCGTTAGGAAATACGAATGCCCGGAGTAGTGGAAAGAGAACTTTGTAAAAGAAAGAAAGAAAGAAAGAAAGAAAGAAAGAAAGAAAGAAAGAAAGAAAGAAAGAAAGAAAGAAAGAAAGAAAGAAAGAAAGAAAGAAAGAAAGAAAGAAAGAAAGGGGCAAAGAGGGGGGTCATCCGGAAGGAAGCGAGACGACGACGTCGGAGGGCTTCAGTCAACGGAACGGGCAGCTTCCTATTTATTTCTACACCCGGACGTCGTTGCTTTGGCTCGCTTCGGCTCGCGGCTTGACTGCCTTCTCGGCCTATCGCGCCCTCTCGAGCACACCTCCAGTGCAGCTGCGCGCTTCTATACACCTACCTATTCCTTCGGTGTTGTTGCTGCTGTAGTTGTTTTGATCGGCGTCTATTCTTTAGCCGTTCTCTTCTTTCCCGGGGCACAGCAGTTACTGCTTTCTTTTCTCTCTCTCTCTCTCTACCTGCTCTCTCCTTACAATACACCAAGTTTCCTTTCCTCCACGTGCCGGCCGCGGCCTGGTCGGTGGTTGTTTCCGTTTGCTGCAGTTTATTTTATTTTTTACTTTATTTTTGGGCTGTCGTTATTTGTATCCGTCGCAGCAGCCGCTCTTCATGTGGGATCTAATACTGCCTCGAGAACAAGCGCACAGTAAGTACGTGTACGCACGAGACACCAGCAGCCACTTCTGATCAGTCGTCTCCACTGTGCAACTAAACGACTGGTTTTAACGTTTGGCATGCTATGGGAAGTTGCATGCTGAGTGGTTGCAGCTAGCCTGAGACGGAGGACGAAAGAAAGGCACACGTCCTCAAACGTCTTTCTTTCGTCCTCCGTCTGAAGTTAGCTGCAACCACTCAACACGCGAAATCGCCGACTAGCTAAGTCAGCACCAAAAAGAAAAATATAAAGGTAATTTTCTGAGCTGAAGTTCTGAACTTAATCTCTAGTGATGTAAGGTAGGATATGCGAACTATCACATAAAACTGTAATCAAAACGAAATATACACTATAATAGGATACATTTTATAAGTTTGCAGCATTTCCTCCTCAAAGGCTGATGCGCACAAGCCTGCCCCAATGTGCGAGCGCTCCGGACTGACGTCATGAGGTGGACGGCCGGTAACCCCGCCTTCGGAGAACGTTGTCGAGTGTGTGAACGGTCAATTTCTTTAATCGCGGAGGCGATGGGCGAAGTCTCTTCGGGCTTCGTAAGTTGTACCTGACTACAGACAAATAATTTCGTAGAAAGTGCATAGTTTGTATGACAGCCTATCGCGCTTAATCGCACAATGCCAGCGCTGATTGGTGTCGGCTAGTGACGGCTGACTGTTGCCTACTATTGGCTGCCTTCGGCTACCCGCTCTAAGAAAAAAAGAGAAAAATGGAGAGGCGGGGAAGTTAACCAGACGTACGTCCAGCATACGTCTATATGTCTGTGCGACAGTCCCACTTTGGAGAACTCACAGCAGTTTTTCTTTCTTACTTTCTCTCCGTCTTTGAGCGCACGCGAAGATGGGCTAAGATACGGAGCAGGAGATGTTGATCGGCATTTCTTCTCGTGCGAGTATAACGGCAGGCCATGCCATACGATAACGAACGATCAGTGCAGCATCACCGTGTACGGTTTTCTTACTACGTGTGGGTTCGTAACGGCCGATTCATGGCGCTAACTTCGCACACGGAAAGAAGGAAGGAAGGAAGCAAAGAAGGAAGGAAAATGTGTATTATAGAGGAACGGCGAATATAACGCTACCGGGACACTTCGTATACGGTAAGCACGCGCAGCCTCTGCGTATACTTTTGCCTGCAGTCAGGAAAAATACGCAGAAGCGTATAGATGTCATGTGCTCGTGTGTGTGTCCATGCTCACGCAGACATTACAGAGCTGGGTGGATTTGTCCCGACGTGCCCACATACGTGCCATCACGTAAGGGAAAGGGAAAAAAAACATTTCATTCACAGATGTTCCACAGATGTTAGCAGCGAACGAAGCTGCTAACAGGCACCGTGGCCCGCTGGATGGAACGCTGCTTTTTAAAAGCAGCGTTCCATCCAGCGTGGCTGTGCTAGCACATACAGATTGTCCTACACGTGGGTTTCAGTGCCGTCATATTGGGCTTGCTGTTTTGTATTTGAACAACTAAACGAACAGTACCACGGTAGAAGCAAACGCATGAAAACGGTTTTGTTGCTGCATTCTACGTTTCATGACCTAATTTTTTCACGTCGCAATATGAAAAAAAAAAAAACAAGAAAAAAAAAGACATTCGTTTAACAGCCCAAGGTGGTGAAACCCACTTCCCTTACGTACAATCGTCTACACAGGCCGACATCATGTGCGTCTCAAGCATGAATGCAGCAGACGAATGCTCAAGTCAGCCAATATCCGTGTCTCTTCGCCTGTGACGTAGTTGTCCCAGTCTATCATGGAATTTGGCGAGAGAAGAGTTGGCGATTTGAAGCTGGTCTTCAAAGCGTAATCGTAAATTCCTTGCCGCGCGCAGTGCTCTAATATTTGGCTCACACGTTCACAGGAGCCTCTACTACCAACCGGCTGCGTCTCCCCGCCATGTTAGAAAAGTGTCGAAGGGCCCCTTTAATGGCTCTAAGGGAAAATTTCAGCGGTAAGACTAACGGTTAATGTGACATGGCAGCTAAAACTCAATAAAATTAAACTGCTTCAAATATATATGCACTAAAATTATGACACGACTGCACAATGAGGTGAGCTATGTGAATACGAGAATAGTAGTAAACAATTTTATTAGGAAAGCCGTCGGTTTCCTAAGCGGAGATGGCTCAGGCCGTGCCTGCGGTTGCCACTTGGTCAGCGCGATTGATGGCGAGTTTAAAATAACAAAAGAGGGTATACCTATTCGAGTAAGCGAAGCCCACAGTGTATCAGTGCACCTGGGAATGTCCACACCCACCGGGCTACCCCCTTATTCCCACACCCTCGCATTCCTCCTGGGGGACAGCGCTGACCAGCTCAGAGCCGCAGGAGCAGCGTCGGCTGATCCAGCGGGCACGTGGAGTGGCGCGAGCCAATGGGGCCCTGAACTATGGGCTCCACCTTACGACGAAGAGCCCTTATCCTTGTACAAATAAAAGTTTCTCTCTCTCTTTCTCGCAACAACCTCATCAGGTCCCTCGCGTGAATGGGGCTACAGAAAGTTCGCTGCAGTACATATCTATTACGTCACGTTAATCTCAACTCAAGCGTTTGTTCCGCATGCAGTTCAAACAGTTCTCTTTCTATCTCTTACAGTTAAGTCTGTCGTTTCCCTTTCCATCGCTCTTGTGATAAGCGTATATGACAGGACTAACGAAGCGGATTTTATGGGCGCTCGTTACACACAGTATATATTGTATAAACAAAGTGGTCTGATGATAGGGCTCCAAGCGCGAGCTCACGCTATAGAAGTCGCACGAGTGACGACTTGTTGACACACACGCACACACACTGTCTCGCTCAGCCGGTGGTAGCGCGTGGAAGATTATCGCAGACAAGCCTCGCGGGCTCGACGTGCCATGAAGCACGCACGGGCCTACATGCGAGACTGAAAAAAGTGTGTGTGGGTGGGGGGGGGGGGGGGGGGGGGGCACTCGCGAGTCATTGCACGCGGAAAAGCTGTGAGGAGAGAGATAGCTGCGCATGGCGCCATGGATGGCTGTCGCTGACTGATACAGCTGCCGCGCTCTCAGATGCGCGTGCGCAGAAAGGGCGCCGTGAAGCAGCGATTACGCCACGAGCGTCTTGTTATGCGTGGAGTCTTATCAGCCGGGGCAAGAGTACTGAGACGGGCGTTTTTCTTTATTTTGTTTTGTTTGAACATCTGTAAAAGGAGGTTTCGCGCTTATCACCGCTTGCGTTATCGTTCGAATTTCGCGACGATGAGATGACGATAGGCGGTTCGCATCGTTTGACGAGGCCCTTGTCAGGGGTTGTTCGTGTCAGATCTATAATCTGAATATGAGACGCGCACGCGCCGCAGCGATTAAGGATTTCGGGTTAGTTCTATAGCCAGCCGGAGTGCTCTAACGCGTGTCCAATGCTCAAACACTTTTGGAATTCCGGTTCCATCGGTATGCGGCGGCCGTGATCGAACCCGAGACCTTGTAATCAGCAGCGCAACGCCAATAAAGTTACCGCGGCCGGTCATGGCATCTTTGGAAGAACAAAAAAAAGTACCCTATGCTATAACCTCGCCACTGAATGGACAACAAATAGCATTATTAAGTTAAGCTAATACACACCTACGTATGTCCTCATCATCATGTGTGCTGCGCTTGTTGATGGCAGCTCTGACCCACCGTGGCAGCTTACCACGTAATGTACCGCGCTGCTAAGCTCAATGAGGGCGTGGGCTCGATTCCTGTCCAGGGCGGCCGCATTCCGATGGGGGGCGAATTGCAAAATAACACCCGTGTGCTTATATTTAGGTGCATGTTAAAGAACCATAAGTGGTCCGGAGCCCCAAACTGCATCGTGCCTCCCATCATGTCAAACTCAAGGTTATTAATTACGCGAAGTTCTGACCCCAAATAAACGCCACAACCGTGACTTTATACATTGTGGAGGTCTCTCCAAGGAGCTTCGTTCAGGCCACCGCTCGCGCCCGCTATCACCAGCGTGCAGCAGGACGTGCAGCCCTCTATCGCCACCATCCCGACACCGCAAGTCCTGCTTTCTTTTTATCATAAACAGCCACCAGCACGACCCCCATCTTCATTGGTCCTTTGTGGAGAAGACGCCTAGAGGTCTGACCGGACGATTGCGAACGTGTAAGTTCCGCTTATCGGTAGGACAACCTCCTCAAACCCCACCATGTTTTCTGCCACCTGATGGGTGCGGCGATGTCGTGGTTACTGTTTACTATAACGTGGTTGTTCAACCACGACACATATTTCACTAACTGGCCTATAGCTTCGAGCACAAGCTTCACCAAGTGCCTGGCACACCGACCGCTCTTTCCACTATCTCGAAGAAAATTCTGGATGCTCGCAGTCGTACAGATCGCACATCGAGAATGTTCTTGCGCTATGCCGGAGCGTTCCTTCTTCAATGTCCTTGTCTGACAGGATATACGTATAATTTTATATGGTGTTGGGACCTTGTCGCCGTCAACGGTCCGGCTACTGTCCTCTGACGTCGTCACAAGGTGTCAGCGCCTCGACGAACACCAGTTCTTATTGTTGGGGTTTAACGTCCCAAAACCACCATATGATTATGAGAGACGCCCGTAGTGGAAAAATTTCGACCACCTGGGGTTCTTTAACGTGCACCTAAATCAAAGTACACGGGCCTCAAGCATTTACGCCTCCATCGAAAATGCGGCCAGGGGAACGCCAGTTCGTAAGAGACGGACACCAAAACAATTTCTTCGGTGGACCCAAAGGTGCGTGTCATGATACTGGACGATCATAAGCGAAGAATTACACTCGATGGCTTGTCGTCAGCCTTCGGTGTGTCCCGGTCAACCTTCTGGTGAGGACCTTGCGAGAGTTTATCGGCGAAGAACTAGCGTTCTTGACCTGCTGGGCGCATGTACACCCGTGAGCAAAAATACATCGGAGTACGTGCCGAAATTGCTGTCTGCGCGTCAGAGCATTGCTCTGGCCGCGCATTTGTACGACAAATGCTATCGACAGCAGCCAGCTAGCCACTAGACGGTCATTCTGGCACCTCCCGTGGTCCACATACTTTTGCTCACGGGTTGTACATACACAAATCTATTGCCCTTCGCCCACCTCCAGCGTACGCGTAAGTTGCTGCCGCAACTAAAAAAAAAAACAGACTCAACGTGGATGAGCCATGGAGAGTCGATGGATGGAAGAGCAATGATACCCAGCTACGCGCAAGGAGGGGGGGGGGGGGCCTCCCCCCCTATTCACCTAAGAGGGGGGGGGCGCAAATTCAGCCCCACACGTTGACATAATAGGGAGGGGGGGCGCTGCGACTCGGGGGCCGGGGGGCGCAATGTCAGCGCCATGCATTGACATAATTGGGAGGGGGGGCGCTGCGACGAACCTTCGCCCTCCCTGAAAACCCTGCGCACGCCTATGCCAGCTACTGACAGCGCTCTAATACGTCTAGTTTGTACACTGCGATGAAAGGTTTGACTAGTCGAACTCTGCAGACTCACGTGTATGGTCTTGCAATTTAGACCGGCCATTAATTGCGCCGGCTGTCATCATCTCTTCCGCTGTCTGTCAGGCGGGTCACGGAACATTGAACCAACAACAAAAAATGAGCACACGTTTTTCAGCCAACTGTACTTACAGACACCGAGTGTTGTTCTTTAAATCCTCGTAGAAACCGTGGCCTTCCCTCAAGAAGCATTTGCCTTTCAGTTGACAGCAGCCCGGCGGCCACAGAGCAGGCATTTCTTGCACACACACCCGACGCCGGCCCTGCAATGACGCGACTGTGCGTCGGTCGGCGACGGTCGCAGGTCGCTAGCGCTCACGGACGGACTCGGATGCAAATATTTGACGCTCGATTTCCAGACGGCCCCTTCCACAATTTAATGAGCGGAAAACCAAAGTTGATGCCTCATGTGCGAGCAGCCAGAGCACCTCGATCTGATGGTGGCGAGCCGGAGCATCAGATAAAAAATCGTGCCCACTTCTGCTGGCCGCTTTTAATTCCGCGCGGCGTGACCCAGCGGTTTTCCAGATAAGAAGCTTTAGCTCTTTATCCGATAAGAATCGGTCGTGTCGTTCGCACTTTTCGCACTGCACATCGCATATGCAGGTGGAGCATAGGTGTGCGCCGAGTTCTCAATTGGGTTGGGTGGTGTGCTTCAGCGCAGCGGCCCCCCCCCCACTTCCCATCCCCTTCCCACTAGGAACGCAGTGCAAAGTTGAGGTACTAGGGGGCGCCCCCCCCCCCTTTTTTTTACAGCGAAAGCTGTTATGAGATCATTTCACCGGCCGTTTTTGGCGCCGTAGTTGTCCGCCGCCGCCGCCGGTGTCCGTAACCATATCGCTCTGAAATAAGAAAAAAAGCTAAAAAAGAAAAAAATTCCAGGATGGAACGAGGTTCGAACCTGGGCCCTCTGCGTGGGAGCCCAGTATTCAACCTCTGAGCCATGCCGGTGCTTGAAACTGCTTTGCAAAAAGGTCCTATACAGGCTTCATGTCGGGAAGGAACCACATTAGCATATGCAATATAGCGTGGTAGAAGAGTAAAATAAGCACAAGCGTCGGCACAACGCGAATTCTGTAACCAGGCGTCACACAATGCGAATTGCGCAACGAGTAGGTTGTTGAATGCATCCAACCCATTACAAATGACTCTGCCATAATTCTTCTTCGTCATCAAGCACAGCATCAACAAAGTGCGCACAATGCCTTACATGCGTTTAGCAGGTACCAACGCTCTCCGTAGAATGACGAAAAATGGCACAGTGCCTGCTGCCCTACTTCTCAAAAATTACAATGATTTATAGCGTAGCGGGTTCCTCGCAAGTGTACTTGTATTGGCTGCCAAGGAAGCCCATAAGCGCATGATCCATTTCCTCGGGGTCTCAGTAAAGTTCTTCGCCCCCCCCCCCCCCCCCCGGTCTCTCTCCCACGTCAACGTATGTTATACAGCATGACGGGAGAGGGAAATAGCGACCGGGCGTCACCCAATGCAATTACATAACTGGTGGGCCGTTTAAAGATTCCAACCCATTACAAAGGGCTGAGCAATAATTCTTCATCGTCATCAGTCGTCGCGTCAACAAAGTGCACATAATGCCTTACAGACGTGTAGCTGGTGCCTCGCTTCTCCGCAGAATGACGAATAATGGCTTAGTAGGTGCTGCCCAACTTCACAAAAATTGTGATTTATGGCGTTGTGGGTACCTTTCTAGTGTACTTGTATTGTAGCCCCAAGAGAGCTTAACGGGCTCTAGAAATGCCGCTCTTCCAGCTTTCGCTGTGACTGTGCTGCGGTTTCAGCGCAGGCCTGGCGTTTTTTGTGCGCACGCCTACGAAGTGAAGCATATATGGCCGTACAGTCTCTTACAGTATTACGTATATAAGAGAAAATTTGGCGCCCGTGTTTGTTTCTGACCGGGTATATGACATCATGGCAAGGCGGAATACGTGTCTACAAGACTTGGGGGCCTATACCGTACCACGGTATACGGAATAATATTCCGTGTTGATCCTCCCTGATTGGCCATTTCGAAATACGTCAGGGCCCCCCACATGGGCAGCGCCGGCAGCGCCAAACTGGACGACATGGAGAAAACGGAAGAGTATTCTGTATTCCTGTTGTTTTAGCTGGTGTTACAGTGGCTAGAATACTCTGGTGTCGACCGAGGCTCGGCCTAAAACGTGGATACGGCTGCGCAAATGAAGCTTCCTTAAAAGAAAGCCTTCGTAAACGAATCATCATTCGCCGTCGTCTGCTATGAGCTCTTGAGTATTCAGCTCAGGTGTTTCCACTAATTGTGGGCGACCCTGTGCATTCAGCCGCGGCGTGCGTCGCCGGTTTACCCTCAACACGCACGCGTTATCGTCCGGCCCAGATGATGACCATCGCGACACTCTGCAGTGACCGGCTAATGGGAGCAGAGAGGGGCGGGGGGGGCAACGAAATGTTTTGTCTAGGCCCCCAGCAGCAACTGCTCCGACAGCCGCTTGCGGCGCATGACCGTGCGCGCTGCAGACAGCCCGGTGTTGCGAGTAGCCTGACACCGGCAGCGGCCCTGATGGTCCGGCTCTCTCGTGCACTGCTTCCGAGGCCGTGGACACAGGAAACCGCGAACGGTCAAGCGCACAACTGGCTCTGACCGGTTCGCAGTCGGCGAACCGGTTGCCGTCGTCTCCACCGCAGCCGCACGGGCTCTGGCGGATGGCCGGATAAAGTCGAGCAGGCATTGTACTGTGCGCGGTGTGAACGCAAAAGGTATAGGGAAAGGCTTACTCCGTATCAAGCACCCCTTCCCCGCGTACTCTCTCTCTTTTTCCGATCAGACAACTGCGGGATCGTTGAACGCGACGCGGCTGGTGTAGCCGTGCAAGCAAGCTCTCACGTTTCGCAGGTGTGACCTGAAGATAATTAGAATTTTAAAAAAAATATTTCCCGGCCGTCAGAGGGCCCACGACATCGCGGAGGGACTTCGACTCCCGGTCCCATCCTGGGCGGAGCCACCAACTTGATCTTGGGGGCCTCTGGCTCTCTAGCTATGAGTTCCTAAGGATTGAAATAAAGTTCTTGTCATGTCATGCCGTTAAGTGCTATAGAAGCGAATAAAAGCTAAGCGGTGCAACTTAATTGGCTTTCCAGACCTCTGGCCAGCGGCCACAATGCAGAGTCGTTGTAGAGGGCATTCCAAAACGGCCCATCAATTTTTTTTTTTTTTTGCCAACGTACGTGCTGCGTGGTGATATTTACCGGCGCTTAACTTTGCAAAACTAGCGAAATATGAAATTAAACCACGTTACTGCGCTCATGCGCTACCGTACTGCAGCGTTATCAACCTTGATTCGAAATGGCCTTTTCAATGGCGAGGGGGAGCGCCTCACTGGCGAAGCCAGGGGCGGGGGATTCAACCCCACCCCTCAAAAATTTTCAGTTTGCATGGAGGTATATACAGCGCGCCCAACTATAACGCAGCACGATTAAAAAAAAAAAAAGGCAACGGCGTTACGCATAGTAAGCCTAGTTGATATTGTTCCTAGTACACTGGAGCAGCCACTACTATTTTTTTCGTTAATGAAGTTTAATTAATTAGTCATAATTATATTTGTAACTCGACAAGTACTCACCTAATTATCAAAATGTTAATGAGGCATATGTAGGCATGTTCAAACGACATCTAACTGCGCTATTTTCAACAACGTACTAGTTGTGCACTCATTTGTTCCGGCTGATAAAGAAAGCCCGCGAAATAAGAAAGTCAAACGTGACTAGACCTGTGCATCAGGAAGCTGCACCTTCAAACAGGCTACTGTGTGGTAGCCTGTATAAAGGGAAAAAAATATAGATCGCCCTACCTGTCATTTCCCGGCCGAAGAAACGCGCGCCGTGTTGGTCCGTAAACGGAACAACGCTCCTCTATCTTTAAAGCTCCCTTATCCCTTTACCCATTGCAGGGTAACAAACAGTGTTTCTGGATTGGTTAACATCCCTGCCTTTCCTCTCTCTCCTTCCTTCCTGTCACGTTATCAATGAGAACAGTCGGCCATGAGATCTGGACACTTTGATCTTAGCCAAAGGGCCGAGAAGCTGGATACTGATGATAGGGGCGTATACAATCGAGTGGAATGAATCCCAGCAAGATTGCGACGCATGGCGTCCGACCTGTAACCTATAGCCAAAGTGCGAAACGCCGTCTCTGGCAACGGACACCTGGTAAACCTGTTGCTCGCAGTAAGCTTATCAGAGGGCGCTGCTTTCTGCTTCTTGCGGGTTTTACGGGTTAGTGTGCCTCGATGTGTGCGCATCAATGTGGTGGGAGCGTAATCATGTGTTATTTTTTATATTTCGCGGGCTTCCTTTATCAGCCGGAAGAAATGAGCGCGCAGTTAGTACGTTCTTGAAAATAGCGCAGTTAGATGTCATTTGAACGTGCCTACACATGGCTCATTGATATTATGATAATTACGCGTGAGTAGTTGTCGAGTTATCAATATAATTATTACGAATTAAGTAAACATCATTAATGAAAAAAATAGTGGTGGCCACTCCAGTCTACTAGGTTTGCTTCGCGTAACGCCATTCCTCTTTTTTTTAAACCGTGCTGCGTGATAGTTGGGACGCCCTATATATACGCACATATACAAACATGCGCACGACCACAAAGGGTGGTTGGTTGAACCCCCACCCCCGATCCCTCTTTCCAAATAAGTTTCTGGCTACGCCCCTGGCTGACACACACTGACGTCACTGCCTCGGCAGTGCACTTCTGAGGGTCGCGCATATTTACCACCATAAGCGTGCGCAGGATTCGGCATTAGGGTGGGCCAAGTTTATCCACAGCGCCCCCCCCCCCCTCGAATCCGAAAGAAAGCAAACGCCGCAACAAATGCAAAAATGAAAATGAGACGACGACGTACTTCTCACAGAGGCCTGCCATTGGTCCCCAGCATTCCGGGGTAAAGGTGGAAAGTAAACACTCTTTGAATGCAACACCAGGGGTCCTTAATTGATGGCCATTATCGTAAAAAACAGACATGCGTAGCCGTAACACTGCACATTAAAAAGGACTTGAAAGGTCCGACTGAGCAAAGGTATGACGCAGAATTGGTGCCCCCCTTCAGATGATCGGGGGGGGGGGGGGGTTGCCCCCCTGGCACCCGTGCGCACGCCTATGTTTACCACATCCCAGAGGGGATTATGGCGGCACCCAGGAAGCCTTTGTCGAAAAGGTGTGTACATGCCCGTATTCCAGATGTTTCCTGGCATGTACCGTTCACTATACTAGCGGCCGTGACTATACATAAATCACTGTTGCCAATTTATCAATATTTTCCGAGAGTGTTCTTTCGAGATTTGTTCTTATTCCTATCGGCAGTCATTTTCTTCGAGGTATGATTCGCATATTCGTTCGTTGTAAGCAATTCATACTGCTTACGCTCTTGTATTTAATGTCGTCTGACTTCCCTAACCGTTGTTTTGTTATAGGGTGTTTATATAATTATTTTAATCTGCATGCATGCGTCTATTGAACTGGCCCCCTTTACACAATGCCCCACTAAGGCTCTGTAAGGTATTCATAAATACAGAAAATCAATTGAGTATATCAACAAGCGTTAGCTGTCTAAAACCGAAAGCTGCCTTTATGCGAATAAGTACGGTAGCTCAGCCGGCGTTGCTTCCACGAAGACGTATATAGTATGCATACACGCTGGAGGAAACACCTTCGCCCCGCATGCCTCGAAAAGCTATGCCGCCGTGGTTAAATATATACACAGGCCTGATTAATTAGGCAGGCAAAAACGGATGGCAGTTTCAGACGCGCACTGCGCGCCGGCCAACGATCGAGGTCGTGTCGCGACGCCAGTAAAACGGTCGCCAGCGCAGCACGTTTTCTATATACGCGTGCTCTTAATGTGTATACATACACTCAGGGGAACCCGGTCACACGAAACCGACCGGCAGGAACTGAGCTCACGTTTACTCTCCTACCCAGAGCGAATATTGCTATATCGTAGCGAGCAGCTCGAAAATCTAACGCCAAATGTCAAGATTGACTTGATTCTGAAGGAAACGCGTACTTACTCAATTGTACGTGTATTATATTTATTTACATGAATTCTTGATTGCCAGGCGCAACGACGTATATAGCCATGGGGGTGGTTTGGGGTGTTCAACTCCACCCCAGCCCACTCCAGCGATTTTTTTTTTTACATTTTGTATGGTATGTATAACCTATCGCCAGCTTGCTCTCTCCCTCTTTTCTCTGTGTCCTCGTGCTTGTATGTATGCAAATCAAATAAATAAATAAAAATATAAATTCACAGAAGGCTCCTTGGGCGCCGCCATAATCCCCCCTGGGCTGTGGTAAAAAATAATAGGCGTGAGCCCCCCGAAATGCACTGCCGAGGTAGTGACGTCAGCCTTTGTACTACCGTGCCCCAGCCCAGCATGGAGGTGTTTTTTCTCTCCTGTGAAAATGTCTATGCGCGCGCTTACATAAACTCAGGCACGAACGCATAAACAGCACAGCAACCGCTGCGCCCACCACACTCGGCAACCGCCCACGGAGGCAGAAACCGCCCCGCCCAGTAACTTCTCTTACAGCATGGCCTCCGACGTTCTGGCTACGCGCGCTGTCTCGGAGGCCACGCTCACAGATGCGCTCGGAGGTGTTCTGTGGTGGTCTATGCAACGCTCGGAACACGCAGCGGAAGTGCGGCCGCTGCAACGTAGGCGACCACCACGGTTCTATTTTGTGAATGACCATGGTCATTGAAGAAGCGATCATTACGGCTCCGTGGCCTGTCACAGCCGCAGCACGCTCTGAATACTGTGCACGCGACAGTCCTGACCGAGACGTCGTCGCGGCAGCACCTACACGGAACCACCGGCCGCGCGTGCATGCAACGGCAGGACCGTGCCTGATATCCGAACACCGTGACGCGATCTAACGACGGCGTGTACTTAGTGCCGAACCCGAACAATACGGCACATACAATGTGGCGAACAACGAATGCAGAACATCGGTACAGTGCTTGTTGTCGGCCGTCCTTCCAGTAGCGCTCTAACCAAAACAGTAACTCTGAAAAAACACGTGGTGTAAACATTGCAGTGTTAAAAACACCTAAATCAGTGAGAGACTTCGTTGTGGCTTGCAAATAGCACGCATATTTATTCTTCAACTCAACACGAGAACAGCGCGATGCGGGCCCGTACGCACCGCGCTGCAGTGACATACGGTCCCTTACCCTCCCCTAGAAAAAGCAATAATGACGGAGCAGCAAGAATTTTGAAACGAATGCGAAATGTAAAAAAAAAAGCCGAAAAAAAAAAAAAAGATTCGCAGTCGACAGGATTCGAACCTGTGCGGGGAGACCCCAATGGATTTCTAGTCCATCGCCTTAACCACTCGGCCACGACTGCGAGCACGAAGAACCGCTCACAAGTGTCCGTTTTCGATCGTGTGCCAGTGTTGAATAAACGCGACAAAAGTTGCATTTGCGTCGTAGAAGCCGTGAAAAGTGTTTTTCTTGCCTTAGAACTGTTAATGTCGCGATTCATAAGTAGGGACTAAGCCTACAGAGCACGATTCGAGGCGAAAGCACAACGCTTACTCAAGCAGAATATCTCGTCCGCTTTTGTTGGCGCTCGCTGTGTCTATCATACTCCATCATTGTACCAGGCTACACGTTTTCTACTGAAAGAAAACAAGCAAACATTAAAATAGCTGTGGTATCGAATCATTCACTCGAAGTGCTGCGAGATTGCGAAGCATGACAATACGGCACGATAGCTGAACTGCATTTCATGAAACGAACATGTCTTGTGATAGAGACGCTGAGATAAAACTGTTGAGACAACTGTTGAGAGTGAACTGCTGAGATAAAAAAAAAATGTTTCTGAAAAAAAAAAAAAAAAAGTATCGCAGCCGACAGGATTCGAACCTGTGCGGGGAAACCCCAATGGATTTCGAGTCCATCGCCTTAACCACTCGGCCACGACTGCGCAACGACACGCGGGCTGCAAAATATTCAAGCAATACATTTTACACTTCTTCTCGTTTTGTTTGCCACTTATTCACTCATTGAGCGGCGTTACGTGAAAAGTTTCACCAAGAAATGCCAACCTGAAGTTCAGCGTACACGGCAACCGGGCAACCCAGCGCCTACAATCGCGGCGCTGTTTATGACAGACAAAATACCACAACCATACCATAGAACAGCTATGGAAGAAAGACGGGCTCCAATATCGGACATATTTTATATTCGCGACGAACAAAGCTTTAGGTTGTTTGTTTCACCCGTAATTTGAAACGTGTCACCGCGCTATGCGATGCTCCTACATCACTTCGTGCTGTGGCACTGTTCTTGCCAAGGAGGATCTTGCACAATTTCTTGAGATTCTCGTAAAGCTAGTGATCTTTCAATTCCAGCCGTGCGATAAACCAGAGCGCACTCAAACACAGGTAAAGGTTTTTTCTGTGCGTGTGAGTTTGGGAAAATACGCTGAAATGGCTGAAATTCTCGACTTCATTCCAGCCGGTGCTGCGCGTTTGCGCGCGAAATTCAAAGAGCAATCGTGTGTGTGTGTGTGTGTGTGTGTGTGTGTGTGAGCGTGTGTGTGTTAGCGATAACTATTTATCGTCTTTGTTTTCTTTGCTAAGCACAACGGGCATCAACACGTGCAAGAAGGCACCGGCGCAAAATTTAAAACGGAAAATAATGAATGTGCATATTTATTGAGAGAATTAGTAAATAAATTGTTTGTATAATAATAATGCCCGGAGGTGAGTGTCCACCTCGTTCCAGGTGTCCGTTACCTTGTGCTGAGTCACAGGGGCGTAGGCGGGGGGGGGGGGTTCAAACCCCCCCGAAATCTTTCAGTTTTGCTTGCGCATATATACACGCGCGCACATACAAACGCACGCACGAACATACATAAAGTATGATTGACCCCCCCCCCCGAAAAAAATTTCTGGCTACGCCCCTGCTGAGTCACACTGCTGTTAAACCTCGATATAACGAAGCCGCTAAAATCTGCGATTTACTTCGTCATATCGAAACATCGCTAACTTCAAATACAACCTTTCATTATTTTTTGTGGAAAACACCGCAATAATGCTTGAAATATAATACGGCAATACGAAAAAAAAGCTATATATATATATATATATATATATATATATATATATATATATATATATATATATAATATTGTTGAACCTGAGCCGGCCCATGTCCTCTTCACAGCGCCGCACATTACGCGTAAAGAAAAAAAAAAAGAAAAAAAGCAACGACGCAGGTCCAATGCTGTGTTGTGTTGCAGCCTTGCACGACGACGCCGATACTGTCATTTTAAGCAAACCGAACCACTTGATCTCCACTCAGCCCCATGAACGCGCAACATCGAAAACCACAGCACGCGAGACATGTTAAATGCGGTCTAAAATAGTGCGAGAATAGGGCGACAACCCGAGTCGTGGGTCATGTGTTGTTTCGCTAGTTTGTTCCTCTGCGGTAGCAGTGAAACTTCCTTACATTGATATCGCGGATAAAGACGCTTCGTTATATTTTGGCATATACATGGTACGTAATGGACGTTTGGTTGTAAAAATTGAAATACTTCGTTATATTGAGAATTCTCTATAATGAGTTTAACATGCGTGTGTGAGAGAGAGACGTTCCGTTTTACGCCCCCTGAAATACAAGCCAGCGCACACAAAACCCGTTCCTCGATTCGCAGCACATCACGCTTCCTGGAATGGAAGATATGTGGTGACTCGATATCACATGCGCCCTTTCTCGACTCTGTATCCATTACAGAAAAACGAGTTCATTGCGAAAGCACAGCTATATCTGGTTCGCTCATATGGTGACTATGCCCGGCGTTTGTTTGCCGCTATTTAGCGGGGCCGTGGCAACTTACGAAAATTAATTATGAAATGAAAAGAAAGAAAGAAGTAGGCATACAATTAATTATTTAAATTATGTAATTAAGGGGCGCTACTTGCACGGCTGATTTGTCCGCTGCTGCCATGAGACTTTCAAGATACATGGCGTGGCAGTAAAGAGGAATCCAGGAATTATTTACAGCAGAGTTCAAGGGCGTAGCCAGAAATGTTCCTTTCTTTTAGGGAGGGGGGGTCCGAATATTTTTGTATGTTCGTGCGCGTACGTGTTTGTATGTACAAAATGCAAAATTTGGGGAAGGCGGGGGGAGTTGAAACCCCCAAACCACCTCGTGGCTACGTCACTGCTTTAGTGGATCCCACATAGATGACACCTACTTAGAACACGGCACCACGTAACGCGGCACGCCTAATAAGTGCGCATGCCGTGGAACCGCATAATTAGAGACGTACTAGCCGCGGGGGCTGCGTCGCGACCTTTCTATAAATCCGCGTGCGTTGGTTATAACCGCCGAGGCTTCTTCGTGGTACTACGCGAACGCGCGCGTGACCGGTCAGGTTACATCGCTGGCGAGGCCATTGGTATTCCGTCGCACGCGGCACATGGCCGGCTGCTCCGGGGTGCGCGCGCAAGCCGAAACGCGCTGGCTTCGCGCGAGCGAGCCAGATCCGGTTTTGTTTTGCAAAAGGATGCCGGCCCCGAAGGTCGCACGAACGCTTTTTCCGGCCGTCCCGACCTCGGCAAGTCCAGACGCCGCACTGCATTCGACGAACCGCGTATGTGCTGTTGCAAATGTTCACGCTGGCGAAAGAATATATATATATAAAAATAAGAAGACTCCCGCTAAGTCCAATGCCATTGGCAGGACGGGACAGCAGATATCCACAGCTCTGGCCGGAAAGTCAGCAGCTAGAGATGCACAAGAACATGGAGAAACGAGACGTCGTGAAAATGGAAAGTTCGACAGCAATGATTCTTGGGGTTTGACGTCCCGAAACCAGCATACGATTATGATACACGCCGCAGTGGAGGGCTCCAGAAATTGACTACCTGGGAAATTGACTACCTCCAGAATTTGACTACCTGGGATTTTTTAACGCGCACCTTAACGTACACGGGCCTCAGGGGGGGGGGGGGGGGGGGGGGCTAAACCATACTTTGTGTATATTCGTGCGTGCGTTTGTATGTGTTTGTGTACTATATATACGCAAGCAAAATTGAAAATTTTCGTAGGGGGGGGGGGGGGGTGGAACCCTCCCAACCCTCGCCTTGGCTACGCCCCTGACAGGCCTCTAGCATTTCGCCTCCATCGAAATGTGGCTGCAGCAGTCGGGATTTGATCCTGTGACCTTCAGGTCAGCAGTTGAGCACCATACCCACTAGACCACCACTAGTCGCCCGCAAGTTCTAATTAATGTGAAACAACGCATGTCAACGTCTCTCTTTAAACGTGTTGCTAAATCATATTTATTATCCTGTATACTTGCATAGCATAAGCAAGACCTTAAACACCGTGTCGTTTACAACGTTTGTAAAATTTTTTTTTGATTGAATTTGCTTTTTTGTGTGTCATAAACAGTCTCTAATTGTGCTATATCAAGTTTTTTTCCCCTGTACAATGCATCCACTTTCTATAGTATAATTTCATAATGAGTGTTCACTCAAATGTTGAACAGTGCATGGATTGTAGGGACATTGTCGGGCAGCGTATTCTGCCATTAGCCGTACCTTCCCTAGACATGCAGTGCGTTGAAAGCAATAAAATGAAATGAAAATTAAGAAACGTCGCTTGCCAACGTTTTGACAAGGTGACCTTCCTTTGTCAGCAAACAAGTACACATGCAAACATGGTGAAACGTGTAATGGGAGGCGACATGTAGAAATGAGCCGAAACCACCCGGGAAAATTGAATAGGAATAAAACGAAGTGCGACATTGCGATATGTACACAACAAGAAACAGTAGGGCACAATGCAATTGGCTGATGTACGCCTAAAAATAAGTATTCTAATTTTACACCTGACTGATCAACAGGCCCACAAACACCATAACCCCCTCCACGATGAACTTTGTATTGCCACTTCCCTGGTGCATTGACTTGTTAGTTCATTCACAACAGCTAGGAGGGTTGAAAAGTGGCAAGTCTTTAGATATTCAAGGCTGAACTGTGCAAATGAACGAGGAATAAATCAGACGGCCACAACCAAAGCCTTGCCTCACATTCCCTCATCCGTCCTATTCACACAATGAGCCATGGATTGATCAGTTGTCTCACAGGATGCCCTCGTAACAATGTCACCGTAAATGCTAGGAATCTAGCCTACGTCGTCTTGCTCAACAGTGAAAATACTGCAGCCCCTGAACCACTGTGGTGACTTATACTACTTGCAGGATGAGTAAATAATATTTCACAAAATAATGAATGCTTTATTAACATTCCATTTTTGTTAAAATATATTGTACAATGAAAATGCAGCATGATCTATGTACACCAGATGTTATCACAGATGAAAGGTTCCAAACTATATTACATCAGTTAAACATCAGTTTGCACTGGAGTGTTTTGATAAAATCAACAGGAACATTCTTGTGGTACATTCAGCAGGTTGTTTCCACAGTTTGAATGTAACCGCACCGTTATGGTGTACACCAAAGAAACCAGTTCCATGTACCGTTAGCACATTCAGTACAGAAGAAGATTATGTTCACAGAAAAATGTAGGTCTGGTCACAGTTGCTTGTAGCACACAGCAAAGCACAAGTTTGCTACGTATGGTCAAACCTTATGTGACAAAACCCGATATTACAAAAATTTCAATTTGATGGAGAATCATACTGGGCCTGTACTCTTTCAATGAGTTGGTAATTTCCTGTAAAACCGCAAAAAGTATCTGCATTACAGACAGAGCACAACAAAGACAACACCTGTTTTTCCAATTACTGTCTGTAACAAACTTCTGCAAGTTTGCTCCATATCAAGCATCAAAAGACTCAAAACTACAATGTGAATTTGATGGTTCCACTGACTTGAAGGATATCTTTTTTAGGGAAATATGGAGATGCCAGGTTTCAGTTTAGGTGAAACGAACAACTAACCTTTATGAAGGCTTGCCCCTCCTATGAAGGTTTTTAAATTATGACTGAAAAAATTTGTGGGTCCCATCAGCATTGTTAGATCAAGATTAAGCTGTACAAGTACCAACATGGCGAGCACTATAAGTGCATGTATGATGTGGAATGCTCAAACAAACTAGCGCTATTATATAAACGCAGCTGACTAGACAACAGGTGAGGATGCAAAAATGAGCATACATAATACATAGATAAGAGAGCGATACTAACTTCGATTAACATACAAGTACGATGAGATCGACAAGACTGAAGTTATTTGCTGCAATCAGTGGACAGGTATGTGGGCTTCTCGGCTATCGAGTGACCGCCACCAGTGTTCCTTTTTTGGCAGCACGATATCAGTCATGAGGCATTGTGATTGGTGCACAGGAAATCGAATGCTTACTTCCATGGCTTTCCAAACCAACACTGACGTGGAGAGATGCCTTAGTGGAGGGCTTCGTGTAATGTGTTACCGCTAGTGTTTCTTTCATGTGTACTTAATATATAACCACACGAGTGTTTTTCCATTTGGCTGTATTGAAATGCCATCATCAGGGCAGGAATTGAACCCGCGACCTTGATCTCAGCAGGAGAATGACATAATCATCGTGCCAACATGGCAGGTAACGCACATGTGAGATAAGTGTTGAGCATAGAATAACATAGTCAAATACGGGAACACATGCATCAACCAGGCATTAATAATGCTCCCAAGATGTGAAACGAAGAGTTCAGTGATAGCCTGATCACATATAAATCCATTCGCACGAACTTACCGAGGATTGCCTTAATTTCTCTCTAGATCTTTGAATTTATATTGAACAAAATTTTCCGACTAAATAGCAATCATTTCATGGGCGGTGCTTCTCCTCCAGGGTGGAATGTTCAGTCACTATTTGGTTTTCGAACGCTCAGTTTCCGCTTGCGTGCTTTGCCACAAGGCAGATGTCATCGTCGAAAACGCAGCTTCTGGCCCATCATGCAAGCTGAAGGTAAACACTGAAAAACTGGACCATGACCAAACACTTATGAGATTCTACTCCTGTTCTTTGTGTTTTCTTCCATGGTTTGCATGCTCATCGCAATGATTCGACTACTAATGTAAGCTACGATAAGCTGGAACATATAAAGCAACTCATATGTTTCTTGGCATGGATGCAAGCAGATATCACAAGCAGGCCACCATTCTACATAGCAAATTGTGTTTAACAAAACAAAACTAATACATATACAAAACTAATATACATCAAATCGGCTCAGCCAATTAGTACATGTGTCTAACTTTCAACTCACCGAGTGTCTCGTAAGTAAAAACAAATGTCCTTGAGGCACGCAAGCATACACACACACATATATACACACCAAAGCAGTCACACAACATTCTCTTTAAACGCCAGGCCTAGAAGCCTGAAGCAGTAGCTAACAAATCCATGGCAGAGAACTCGGCTGGGCGGCCCACACCAGTTGCATGCGTCGTTCCAGACATGGCGGCCTCGTGCGAAACCACGGTTTCAGGGCCCTTTAGTGCCATGTGCCCGTTTCCAGCCTCGGATGTTACTATTGGCACTATCCTACCAGATTCAGCAGTTGAAGTTGCTGACTGCATGCTTCCTGCAATCTGCAAAGCAGTCTCAGGGAGCGGTGGAATGCGGGTCTCCGTCTGCGAATAAGCAATCCATGCAAATGTGAAATGTTGCTGTTGAAACATTTAAATCGCGGGGTGTAACACATAAACACTGATGTGCCGTATGGGAGTTAGACAGCCAGAGATTCTCAACACGCACCTCAGTCATTGTAGTTTAACAGTGTAGGGTGCTCAGATAGCCATTGCCTGGCTGTCAATGTTTGAGGCACGAAAGGTTGACAGCAGAAAGAAGAGACAGAAAAAAAAAAACAGTTCCACCTGTCAACCTGTCTGTCCTTCCGTCTATCTCTTCTTCCTTTCACCTACTTTTTCATCATCATAACCATAGGCCTATTTTATGTGCACTGCAGGAACAAGGCCTCTCCCAATAATCCCCTACCCACCCCCTCCTTCTGCGCAAGCTGATTCCATTTCATGTCTGCAAACTCCCTAATTTCGTCGCTCCACCTAACCCTCTGTCGTCCTTGCCCACGCTTCCCATCGTTGCCTACTCATGACTCGACAAAAGCTTTTGCCTTTAAGGGCCAACTGCAATGAAATGTTACTTAGGTTAAATTGGTATTAAGTGTACATACTACTAAAACAGTCTTGGCAAAGCTTCTGGACTGGTAGTTGTTGAATCCTCTTATTAGCAGCCGTTAAACAGAACCCAAGCGGACAACAGGTGCACCTGCTGCTTGGCAGGTGGGATGAAAGGCTCGACAAATCACTTGCCTGACTTTTCAGCATGCCGCCGCGGAAACCACCCTACGATTTTCGCGCTTTCGTTCCTCAGCTTTACGAGAATTCAGAACAACAACGTACCGTTTTCACGGCCCCCAGAGCACCTTCATTGTTCTCCCCATTCTCAGTCTTGGAGTGAAGCTTAATATGCTGCAAGAAGCAAATAGGAGAAGCAAGACAGTAATGATAAAGACAACATTATTAAGACAACAGTTGGCAGCCTCTAGTCAAGAGTGGCCCTTGCGCCAAGAAAATCGATTAATAAAGACAACAGACATCAGCTTTATAACATAGACTGCACAAAAATATCATCAGACGGCCATAGATCTGAGTGGTGAGCTGCAGTATTGCAATCTTGCATTTTCACTTGAACTTCCCGTAAAAGGTTTGCGGGGGAAGTCGTGGCAACCCCCCCCCCTCCCCGAACCCCGAACTCGCGCCTCTGATCAATAAATATTGAGATGGCGCATGAACGCCAGTGCGTTGAGATATATACGAGTAGACTTGAGCATAAACTTAAGCCTATATAAGGCTGGTAGTAATGCTGAACATCAGTAGATAGGACCATAGGTTGGCAATAACAGGTGGAGCTCATTCAGACTCACTCAAGAAATATATATATATATATATCTTGCCGCATTATGAGGGACTCCCCCTCCAATGAAGGGAGACTTTAGGCCCTGCACTTACCAGTACATTTTCAAAGCTCTTGAGGGCTTGGCCTTTCAATTGATGCAAAAAAATGACAACTGAAGATGTTCATGTCAGTGCCCCTTTTAGTACCCTCAAGTTGTCTACAACCACTTCAAAGAGCTTGAGGGCAATGGCATAGCCAGGATTTTTACTGAGGGGGGGAGGGGAGCAGTTCAACCCCCCTCTACATGACCACCCCAACCTCCCCCCACCGGATACAGCAATGCCTGAGGGTACACTAAGAGGTACCCGCAAGTTGTCTATGAAAACATTCTGCCTCGAGGATTTCCAACTTATATGTTGAAAATAAAGTGCTCAGATTCGGTAAATTGTGCTGCTGCTAAAGAAAGAAGCTGTTTTCGAGGTTCCTCCATATCCCATCAGCAGACCCACCTTATAACACGCTGACATCTCGGCAAATGTCTTGTCACAGTACTTGCACTCGAAAGGCTTGATGCCGTAGTGACGGTTAGTGTGCTCGTTGAGCGACTGCTGCCGGGTGAATTTCTTTCCACAGAGGCTGCACACATAAGGGCGTTCCCCCGTGTGTGTCCGTTCGTGACGCAGCATGTCAGCTGGAATGCGAAACAAAAATTTTATTTTTTTTGCAATGGCCTCTGCTGTGCATCACGTCTTCAAACTGTCAACCATAATGAAAACCAACAGGCAATGAAGCCAAGGAAGGTATAGGGGGCGTTATTTGTAGTCCTTTAACTATAATGTAGTAATTAGTATCATATAAATGCGAAGAAATGAAAGCGGACGAGAGGACAACTTGCTGCCAGCAGGGACAGAACCTGCAACCTTCTGATAACGCACACCAATGCTCTACCAATTGATCCACAGCGGCGGGGATCCTCCCATCCACTTTATTGGGTGTTTCTGTGCATGTAAATCTGGCAGTGTTAGTCAACGCTGCTGGTAGCCATAACGGCAAGTGTGGAACACTCTTATTTTGCCAGCTGGCGACAAGTAGGAAGTGATCTTTTCTTTGCTTTCCTTTCTTTTTCTTTTTTTTTAACAAGCTGGCAGCTGACCAATAGGCCCTCTCATACTTCCTGAAAACATCATGCCCGGCAGACTTTGTGCCTTCAGGAAGTATGCGAGGGCTTTCAGTCAGCTGCCAGCACATTAAAAAAAAAAAAGATCACATGCTACATGAAAAACGAACCCTCAAATTCTCTTCTTTCATTCATTCACACTAAGTAACACTCACAATTACCTCTCACCGTCACAGTTAACACTCAGGCTGTCAAGTAACACTCACTTACAGAGCATTATTGGAAACACTGGAAAGGCTGTGCTAGGGCACTGTGCAAGGTGAGTCAAGTTCTCTGTTTTTTTTTATCCTTTGTGTCGCTTGCAACTCCCCCATAGGCATGCACGCAATGGGGGCACGGGGGGCTTCCCCATCACCGAAGGGGGGCGCCAAGTCAGCCCCCCATTTTTATTCTGTCGGACCTATCCCGTCATTGTTTAAATTGCAGGATTATGGCCATGAAGGCTTTTGAAGATACTAATGGTGACCAAGGACTCCTGACGCATTCCAAGAACTGTTTACTTCCCACCTTTATCCTTGTAGAGCCAGGAACCAAAGGCAGGTCATTGTGAAAAGCACATCGTTGTGTGATTTTCACTGTTGCATCCATTGCGAAGCTCGTTTTCATGGGTCTCAACCAATAAGAAGGGGAGGGGGGGCGCAGCGGTGAAACATAGCCCCACCTAACGGATAAACCCTGGGCACGCCTATGACCACCCCCTCTGTTGGATTGTTACCAAGTCCAAGCAGCAACAACACGATTGTCTATCCACACTTTCTAATGACGTACCCTTGGTGAGGAACTTTGAGGGGCAGATGTTGCAGGAGTAACGGCGCAGCCCCTGATGCCGCTGCATGTGCAGGTGCAGTTGTGAGCGCTGCCGGAATGCTTTGCCGCAGTGCTCGCACAGGTGCGACTTCTGGCCCAAGTGTACGGCCATGTGCATGCGGAGGACACCCGACTGCGCAAAGCGCCGCTGGCACACCTCGCACCTGGGAGGAAAGCACAAGTACAAAACAGCACAGCATTATGGCAAAGGAAAACACACAAACAAGTGAGAACAAGCGCATTTACTGATGAATGCTACACTAGCATGTATTTTAAACAGAGTAGCATCCAATGCTACAACTGTTACGATCCAATGCTTTCTGCCATTTCTTTTTCTTACTTGCAATCAATGCACCATTTTGTGCGCTACATACCACGAACCGTATTTTTTTGTTCTGGGCATTCTTACTATTTCTTTCCCATGTCTTTGCAATGCTGTTTTAGAAGCATGTTTTTGGAATTTTTTAGGTCTTCATGTATAAGCTTTTTGTTGTTCGTTCTACCATGCTCGCCTTACTTAATTCTCCCCCATGGGGCCTGTAAGGAACTTCAAAATAAATAAAAATAAATAAATAAATTGTAGAGGCCACTCAGAGAAAGTGCTTTGAGTGCAACCCAAAACAGCACGACAGCATGCCTAACAATGACGGCAATGATAACCACTACAATGAAAAGGAGGAGAAATGTCATGGGAGTGGTGACAACCACATAACAGCTCGCACGTCATTTACGCTGGATCATATCTTAAATGGTGACTCATAGACATAGTGCTGTGACCTCTGCCATTTTCTACTATTGTGACATGATGATGATAGTGTTTTGGCACATCTGTATACAGATAGAGAATGAAAGATTTTAAATCAATCACTGCTGTAGGAAGAACACGGTAATCTAGTGTTATTTTAAATATTGGATGCATGGCGCAGATACCATGCACAGATAGCATTGCAAATTTGAAATGTGTGTTGTCATTAAAGTGACAAATATGACAAGATTGCAGAGGCAGAGTTTTTTGCATGGCAATGTAATGTGCAAGTTGTTTCCCAGAAAAACTTTGATATCGGGAAACACTCATTTTTATCTAGGAATGCTCATCTCATAGAACACAGTCAATTTAGAACACAAATTGCCCATCTTGTATTCTATCCTCACAGAATATGACTATTAGTGCTGAGCATATGTTCAATGGTTAACATGTACATAATAATAATAACTGTTGGTGTTTCACATCCTAAAACCATGATTTCATTATCAGAGATGCTGTGGTAGAGAGCTCCAGAAATTTTGACCACCTGGGGATTTTTTAACGAGCACCAAATTCTAAAAAAACGGGCCTCTAGCAATTTGCTTCCATCGAAATGCAGCTGCCGTGGCCAGGATTTGAACCCATGATCTTCTGGTCAGCAGACGATCCCCATAACCACTAGATCACTGCGGCGGGTGATTAAAACGTACAAGGCTACCACCTGTGTAAATGTGCCACTCGGTCAACAATCCCACAGCTAGAGAAATACCAATAGGTTCCTTTTGGCATTTATTTCAAAAACTTAAGACACTTTGTGACACAAGAAGAAGAAATGAAACGAGGAATGTTGTCCAGTGGGTGCTGACACAGCGAGAGAATGCAACGAAAATGCTGCGCTGAAACACACTCACTGGTAAGGCTTCTCGCCAGTGTGCCGCCGCATGTGAGCAACCAAGGTCTTCTTCTCTGTGAAGCACTGCTCGCAGTGGCTGCACTTCCAGGGCTTGACGCCCGTGTGTGTTTTCACGTGCCGCTTGAGGTTGCCTCGTGTTGAGAAGCTGGCATTGCATTCGTTACACGCATACGGCTTTTCGCCGGAGTGGGTCCTTTGGTGAACTGTAAAACACGTGCAGAACAGAAGATAGCATGTCGTAAGCACCGCATTTTGAATTGCGATAGTTAAGTTAAACTGGAATGACGATGACGGCGAGAGTAAGTGGGCATGAGAGGTGTTCAATGAGTTCTACATGGATGCTCAACACCAAGGACTTAACCAAAGATGACTGAAACAAATTCAATTCACTGCATGACATGCACACTAGTAGCTAACATCAGGAAGCTATTTTATGTCCATTGATGGGCCATGACCTCTAGTTACCTGTTAGCGAAATCCATTCCAGTTTCCAGATTTTATAACAGCATCAAACTTTACTGTCCTTGACTGTGTTCTGCCCCCCTTGGCACTCAAATTTATTCGAGGCAAAAGCCAAAGTGGAGTGGTGGTGGCTGCAGTGCCCTGTCTGACCCATCTTCCACCATGGTGACCACCAGGAGCATTCGCCACTACTATGTGCACTTAAATGTAGTATATGTATGTACATACTTTATTACTTGATCTGCCCCGATGCGTTTTGCTGACCAATTTCTGTCCAATTTATGCGCACAGGGGTGTAGACCTCATTAGGCCTGTCCCCTATTGCTGTGTCATCGGCATGACTGTGCACATGCCTGAGAGTAACCTTTCGCACTAAACTAACCAAAACTAAAGGAAGCTAGCTGTTACCTAACCAAAATCAAACCAAGTAGAAACTCCAACCCACTGATGTAGGTTGTTTTTGTAGACAGACACACTAATCGTACACACATCTGACTAAAGGCCAACGTAAGTGAAAGTAACATAACACGTCAAGCTAACTTGAATCATAGCCTTACCTAAACTGCAACAACGCAAACACCAAACTAAGTAGAGGCACGTACCAACTAGGTTGTTTTTTGTGGAGAAACGAGCGTTGCATTCTGCACAGGCAAATGGCCGTTCGTGGGTCCACATGTGGGCTGCAAGAAGGAGCACAAGAGATTAACACGCTTTATTATCATGAGCAAGGTAGACCATGTTTCATAAACAGTCTTAATCTTACAACATATAAAACTTAGATCAAACGACAATTACCAAAGCTCAGTTTCCTATTCCTACCAGTATGTGAGGAGCAACACAAAAAAGATCAATGTAACAAATAATTCCTACTCTAGTGTGACCCCCATGATTTACAGCGCACATACGTTGTTTACCTTTGTAAGCAAGCACAAGCCCGGATACTTCTAATTCCCAACAGAAAATGGAATGGGGTAGTGATGCTTCACAACATTTCGGTCAGTCTCATCACAGAGTGGCATCAATCTCAATGTGCTGTGAATCACCGGCTTGACATTAACACAATTCACTTCAGGTCAGTCTTGGAGCATGCAGGGGTGGAAGTGGGATTCAGTTTTTTGGAGAAGCTCAGGAAGCAGGAATAATGCTGCTTTGGAGCAGCTGGAGCAGGTTTGGAGCACCACGAGGTGCATTTTAGGGCAATACAAGTTAGTTTTTGAACAGATTTCTAGGGTCAAACATCACTGTTAATTGAAATTGTTTTATTTCTGGTAAACACAAGAAGTTTCCAATGGTTTTTACTAAATATTCACTACTAATGAGCCGACCAGACGTGCCACGAATTAATATATATGTGTGCGTGTGTGTATATATATATATATGTGTGTGTGTACACACACACACACACACATTAAAACATCACAGCTGACAGAGCCATAACTAAGACAAAACAAGAGATAAGCGATGCTTTGGATAGCTACTAGCCCTCAGACGAATGAAAAACGTTCATGCTAATAAAACACTGCAGCTGGCGTGAACAACAACTGAATACTACAGATAAGTTAATGAATGTTACCTTCATTCTAAACTTGATGAGACTATAAAATAAATTAAAAAAGCTTATGGTCCCGTCCAGGCCCGTAGCCAGGGGGGGCCCAGGCCACCCTCGAAATTTTTATGATACATGGTGTTTTACCTAAAATAAACAATGAAAATAGGCATTTTTCTTAAAGACTCAAGCCTCTCAGCAAATGGGTCCCCCATGAAAATAATTCCTGGCTACGAGGCCTGGTCCCGTCATTGAAGAGCCACAGCCAACATGAGGACCGAGAGGAAAATAGAGATAAGCAATGCACTGCGTACCTAAACCTGACTACACTTCAGAGGAATTTTTTTTTAATGTTCACATTGACAAAACACAACTGCTCACATGTACAAATGAGAAGACAAGAGAGCTGAAATGTTCACTTTTATTGCGATAACAATTATATGGACACTGTCGGCAGGTTTTTGCCGCTGCCGTCATATTCCGTATAAAGTCCAAATCGACAACGTTGCCCTGCACATCGTATGTTCTACGCGCGAGTAAAAGCACACAAGTGCTGGGGATGAACACGGCTGAAGCAGAAGTGAAACGAGCCGGCCATCTCCATCGCACAAAAAGTGCATGCGATAAGATCGCCCCACACGCGAGGCCTGCTGTCGATTGCTTCTCAAGCAGAGAGGAAACGCCCCGCCCGTCTTTCATAGGGTGAAGGAGCATGAAGGGAGCTGGGAGAGGGGAGGGGGGCTGTGTTGCTCGAGCAGAAACTGCGAACTTTGATCTCAAGGGCGCGGTCGCTAGCACTGGCACACGCACTATCTCTGCAGACATCAGCAAACAGCACGCTTACTTCGCATTGAGACGACAGACAGCACGAAAACAGCTTCACTTCCTAGAGCGGCCATATTCCCTTACACCAGCATTTCGTAGAGTTACGCGAAATCAGATTTAGAAGAGTTAGCTGCTAGCCTTACATCGTATAACATTACCATTTCTTGCTATCACATTCATTCCTTCGCTTGCGGCGAAACTGTGATTTTTTTTGCGCCGTCACCTACGTCACGGAGAGCGCGCCAGGTGATGGTGATGATGATAGAAGCTCGCCTGGGCGCGCCACGTCGCGGAGTGCAGCAGCACGTGAAGGCACCAATTACAGCTTGGGAGCAGTTTCGGCGCAATAATGCATTTTGGAGCAGGATGGCGCAGCAGAAGCAGATTGGTGCAGTATGGTTAAGGTTGAAGACTGGGCGTATTGGTAAAGCATGACTGTAGATTGTACAGCGCAACTAATCGACGGGACACAAGAAAGATGCACACACAACGAAGCGCTGATTTTCAACAATGAATTTTGATTGTTGAAAGTTAGCGCCTTGTTGTGTGTGCATCTTTCTTGTGTCCTTCAATTAGTTGCGCTATACAATCTATAGTCACGCAGTATGGTGCAAATGGCGCAGCTTTTACACCTCTGAGCATGAGTGCATAAACATGAAAATACTGCTAAGAATGTGTGCTATGGAGCAGCAGTCCCTGAATACAGTTCCAGAGTCTTGCGCATAAGGCAGTATCCCACTCGTCATTTTATTTAAAAATGGGCAAACGTGGCGAGATGAGCGTAAGTAGATAATGAAAACCAATCGGTGTTAGATGGGAGCAAGTCGTCAAAGGTACAATTTAAGCTCATCTCCCAGATAGCTGGCTTGCCAGTTGGCTTGCACTGGCTGGCTAAAGGAGTGCGAGCAAGTAGAACAAATAATTTCTGAGTAGACAGTCATTGTAGTCACATCTTGCAACTGTCAAATCCAAGCCTTCATTGAAATACGCAAATAAATAAACGAATTAGATGCCAGAAGTGATGGTTAACACGAACAAGATGATGGAGTGGCTTACAAATCGCAAGTGTCAGTTCTGGCGGCTTTAAGGTGTTGAAAATCAATCTAGAAGGGCACGATTTTTTTCGATGAGGAGAGAGAGAAACACTTATAATTTGATTAAAGGCAACACTTGTGGTGCCTCTGGCAAAATGCCCAAACAGGTAGATTATTTTGCTCTTCAACAGGTATGGCAGCAAGCTGCTGTATATGGCTTTCCAAGGACGCCATGAGTTTTGAACACCACCTGTAGACACCTCTAGAAATGACCAAATGGTCACGTACTTGATGTTATGCTGCCAAGAAGTGAAAAGTGGTACTGCCAGACGTGATCATCCCCAGGCACAGCTCGTTCCCCACCTTTCCTCAGCTTCAGTACAGCCAAATCGATGTTTTATTGAAAAAAAATAAATAAAACAAATAAATAAGCACTTGCTTGTCAGTGAAGAATTGTTGGGCAGCTCCTTTAGACAGACCTTGCACTGCCTGTCCTTTTCCTCTTTGGACTTCTTAGGCTTTTTCCGGGTCTGGACCACAATCACTTCGGTCGTTTCGACACCCTAAAATCGAAACAACATATTACTGATACTGCTACAGCAACTATGAAGAAAAACTAAAAGGAACGCATTTTGCTAATGCTGGCAATGTTCATTTGAACGTCACACAAGTGCACCTTTGAATGACGTGTAACAGTCATTTGCTGCACCTTTCTAAGACAGCACATGACAAACCTAACATCATTATATTACGACTGAAAGCTTTAAAAAGCAGGGAAGAAACAAACAGTGCAAAATTTTTTTTACCCTTTTTTCAGTGCTTGCAAATGCACCTAAAGTTGCATGGTGGTCATGCTTCAGGTGATTTAGTAGGTAAAGAATGATGACGGCTCTTGTGAGGGAAAAAAGAAAGGTTATTTACTGGGCATTTTCTTATAAAAATATTTATTATCTATTGGTTCAAATATTGGTTCTTCAATTAGTGACCCTGCCAATGATGCATCACAATAAAGGCTCCACAAGTTACAGCACTACTGTCATATTCATAGAAGCTGCAGTTATTATAAAGCAGTGCGGTACAAAATTCAGACACTCAAATTTCAATTCGTAAGCTGTTTCAGCCATCTCAATAAACCGAATGAACAAAAATCTACGGTACAGCACAGGGTGGTCAGGTGAGCACACCAGCTCCATTAGGAACACAAAATTCATCCTGGCTATAGGTGGACTCAGTTACTTAGAATCATAGGCATGCGCACGGAGGGGGGGGGGGGGGAGGGCAAAATCTGCCCCATATATTGACTTAGTAGGGGGGGTGCTGCAATGAACCTTCGCCCCCCCCCTTATGGGGAACCCTGCGCACGCCTATGTTTAGAACTCTGTATTGCAGACCTTCACCAGACTTACCACAGCGTAAAGGCTTGTTCACACCTGCGACTAGCACCGGTCACACGACCATTTGCGACTGGCAATAAAAAAAGCGACTCAAGGCGACCGATGTTCATACCTACATGCGACTTATACTCATCGACACACAGAATTCTATTGCCCTGCAAAATAAACTGACATCCTATTCCTGGGCATCTGATTGGGTCAGAGGTTTGCGACTGCAGTCGCGCGACTGGAAAATCGAGCAGCGGGCGACTGAGCCAAAGTAGGCCATTTGTGACCAGCCACTTTGCGACTAACTCAGTCGAGCGACCATGCTAGTCACAGATGTGAACCTACGATTAGCAGGAAGCTTGACGAGGCTTACCTGAGTGCTTTCCAACTGAATATCTGATGCTGTGCCAGAAGGCCTCTGATCGGTAGCAGCTGACACTCCCATAGCCTTCTTGCCACCTGGAGTGGTGCCTCTTTTAGCAGAGCTCTTTGCATTCGCTTTCCTCGTCGAAGGACGTCGTTTCCTCTGAACCTTCGGCTTGGCAGCATATTCCGAACAGGACTGCCATTGCTCGGAGTTGTCCTTGTTCTGTACTAGGTTCACCGACTTTGCTGGCATCTGCAGGACAACAATGTGAGTGGCATGAAACCATAGAACGTGGTCGCATGACCCACCATCCGTCGTGGAAAGAGATTGGTTTAAGCAGCATAGCAATTTGGGCTAGTTGGTATAGCATCTTTAAACACACACATACGAAGACACAAGGAAGAACTGAGGACACAAGCACTGTGTCTTCCTTGTGTCTGTGTTTGTGCACTGTTCGAAGATGACATTAATTTAGTCTGTCCCGGTGATCCACTATATAAGCGAGCAAGACTGGAGAAACTAGCGCTGCAACGATTTGCAGTAAAATGTCTGTCAGACTCCAATTAGACACTAGACCATGGTAAGTGATCTCATCAATTTACCTCTTACTTGTTCCTACTTTCAGAGTGCCATACCATACATTTGAATGCAAAAGCCATGAGGCTTCACAATAATGGCAACATATCAGTTGACTGGGAATATTGACCAATTACTCAAGGATTCTGAATTTTGGAAAAAGCACGAACTACAAAAAGAAATATCAATGAGCCATTCCACTCTTCGAAGGTGGATGACCAGCGAAGCTCTGTGCGCATGGCACATAGGTGATACATAATGTTGATGAAATGTATTGAAAGGCACAGAATTTTTTAATTTAGTGTATGGTCCTTTAAAGCACTTCCACCCCGTTTTGCATGGGCTAAAAGTGCAGCATGCAGGTGATTTGTTAATTAATTTTCTGTATTTACTTTCTTCTGTTTATTTATTTATGCATTTATTTACTTACTCATTTGTTATTTGTCTATTTATTTTCTTTTCTGTTCATTTTTAGTGAACCAGTGATGAGCAGTGGAGTTTGCCCTATTTCAGTGGCCCATACCTGCTAGGGGTTTTCTGTTGAATAGGTAATTGTTGACAAGGCAACGGTTCACAGAGTTACGAATTGCGTAGTCACATACAGCTTTGCTGAAAAAGAAACCCATGCCACTTGATCTTTTGCCCTTCTTTCATTGACTTATAGGCAGACACTTGTTGAAAAAATTCTTCCAGTTGCACCATAACTGTCTAGCCAGCGATTGACAGCCAAACATAGAGAAATACGAGAGTCAGATGTGAAAACTGCTAGAGAATTCCTGCAATGCTTTTGACCGTGTATGTATTCCCCCACCTGAAGGACCAGACTGCTGTTTGGGCCGTACTCGTGCTGCGATAAAACTCCGGGATCGTGACTCTGCTGATGTGCGACATCAAATGTGGCATCTGCTGGGCAGTCCTCTGCCTGGGTTGAAATAAGCAGCACTGTCGAGTCCTTGGAAAGTGACCTTTCTGACACGTCGAGGCTTCCCTGTTCCAGAGGGACGCCGTTGAAGTTGCCCTGCGTAGAAGGCTGCGACGAACCGACTTGCTCGAGCTCGGCGGACAATGCCAGAAGCTCCTGCTGGTGGCCTTCTGACGCGGCTGTGACATCAAACTCCTCGACGGCTTCTGCAAAAAACAGGAATTTAGCGTACCACTATAGTGTCATTTTTTTTGGTGATGACCAATGTGTGCATATACAAAAGAAGGAGAATTGATCGAGGGAGTACGTTTTTGTTAAACATAGCCATAGGAGGCCAATTTAAGGAAAGCATAGGGTGTCTTATCTATAGTTTTAATGGAAGTTCAGTAGTTATGACACACAGGAATGAAAGCGGTCTAAAAAACTTGTAGCTAATGGGGACCTAACCCACAATCTTTGCATTGTGCTTGCACAATGTCCCCTATGCTTTAACTGGCTTCATTATCTGTTGGCTTTATATGGTAATGTGCACGTATGTCTATATGAACTCTAAGGACCATATGATATTGATGTGACAGTCAGGAGGAGGGTGGGAATAGCAGCCACTTTTCCAAGTCTTGGCAAGTACTTGTGTACAAGTCCCCCCACGGTTTCAAATGGTGACTGCCTCGACCATCTGTCCTTTCTACAACCCTATCCCCTCTGTCAATAACACAGACAGGAAGGTTACAACAATTCACTAATAAACCATAGTTCAGAATCAACACTCAGTTCAAATATTACGTGTTTGCTTTCATAAAGCAGTTGTCAATGTTATAATGGCCAGCATGAAAATGCAAGATGGTTGATTTGATTGCACAGTGGATGTATTATATATCGCAATGTACTGTGCCTGAATCAAGGAACAAAAAATTATTGTGTTACAATCATTCGACACAAAGAAAAATCATCAGAAAGCTTTGATTTGTCTGAAAACATATTAGAAATGTTTACCAGTAAACTGGAGACAAGTGTACACAAAAGGTGACGTCATCTCGTGGCATCAGTGTACAGCGCACAGAAATAATAATTCGATAGCCAAGTTCTAGTTTTCTGCAAGTGCAAACATGTCTGCAGCAAAAATCACTTACGTGCGCTAGTTTTGTTTTGTCTTCATTAAAAAAATTATCGGTGGCAAAAATGATGTGACACCACAATTGTTCAGTAGGTGTTGTGGTTGAAGAAATCCTAAGCAGGTGTCACTACCAGTCCTTCCCTAGAGTAACGACATCCATCAGAAAGTATAGCTAAGGGGTTAGCGAGGGAAATGGGAAAGCCACCATGGAAACGATGCATCCGCTGTCATTGAATGAAAGCCGCATTTTGATTGAAAGGAGCATCAAGTGTACGTGAACTTTTCGTTATTCTTATTTTGAGCCTATAAGTTTAACAACTTTTGTTTACCTACACCAATTTTTCGCAAGTCATTTTGCCTTCGCCTCAGGATAACAAAGAATGCATTGTGATGCAGAACCTGACACACAAAATACGGTCGCTGCACTCTTTCGAGAAGTGCCTGAAGACGTTACTGTAATTTCTTGTTTCTTTACAATAGGTCTTAACAGAAGACTGAACTTTGCTCACCTGTGTAAAGGTTTTCCGATCTATATCCATGTGCTTCAATGTAAGGCTGTGCCATTTTTGCTTGCGATTCTTGTTCATCGTGAAGTGAAGCCTTCAACCACAAGAAACAGCACAATGTTCAAATGAGCGTCACTAAGTGAATGATCAAGCTACTAGCACAACATAACTAAAGCTTAGTCAGTGGTTTTGCTGTCAAATTATACAGAAAAACAAACAAACAAATATATTATGCATAAAACTCAGTTATACACAGCAATAACTACATAATGCATCTTCTTGCTACCTTGCTTTACAAGACGAAATATAACAACTTGTTATGTTTCGTCTTTAATTCAAGAAGGCGGCGGAAGAGCCGCTAAGAATAAAGAATGCACAACAGTGCTTCCAATGAAATGCTTTATTGGATACGTATGCATTCACTGTTTTCTATGCCCTCATAGGGTGAATTGAAACAGTGAAGAAACAGTGAAAATGGTGGGAGGAGAGAAGAAGCTGCATATTTGAAATCTCCCGAAGAAGGGAGGGGGGCGCTTGCTCGGGATTTTACAGTTGTACCTTGTGATAATTGTAATAACCAGTTGCATTAGTTTAACTATTTTGCTTATAGATATATCCTTGACTTGGATTGCTCAAAGGTGCAGATGTGTGCAATAAACCAGACAGCATTATTAACCAATTAACAAAATCTCACCAATGAACTTTTTGTAACTAAGTGCATGCCATATGCTGAAGTTGACAAGTCATAGTAACTAGTGAGCTTGCCAGACATAACTGCTTTGAACAAATTCTGAGGATGGCACCGGTTTTTATATGGACATCAAATTTTGCGATAAATGCCCATAAGGAAATAGTTGAGAAAGCTTAGGGAAATCTAGTTAATTAATTATTAACGCATTTCAGTTTCTTTTGCAAGAAATGTTCACTGCTTTAAGTTGTCCAGCTCAAGGTACAAAGTTGTGCTATTTGCCACGAACAGTTTTTAAAAATTGTCAATTGTGTAGAAAAAAATATGCATAACTTGTGGCGAGTGTCTCAGAAACTTTCGTGATGCATGTCAAAAGCCACAAGTTTCGAAGTCAAACCATCCAGCCACTTACACCCCAACAAATAAGAAAACTTTTTTTCTTTTTCATCCTCCTTACACATGCGAGGCTGCTAGAAGCTACTACGTACCACATTGATGTCCTCGCCATGCATGTTGAGTGCCAATGCGTTGATGTCGGCGGCGCTGTCATTCACAATCTGTTGCAGCCTCTCCGAAACCACATTCCAGAACTGAACTGCTTTCAACTTTTCTTCGGCCCCCATGTCAGGAACCAGTGCTACCGACTCTTCAATCTGAAATAAGAACGAGCAACATGTTCATGCCGACGTGTTAACGTCACGCAACAATGGGTGTCCGGAAGCGGTGCAGGGTGGGGTGGGGGGGTGGGGGGGGGGGGGGGGGCTCCCACTCCCTTTCGGGTAATGTTTTTCTATGCAGTAGCAATAAGCTACGCAACTTCACACTCGGGTCCCGCGTATCCGTGTCAAACGGCCTTCAAGAGTGCCATCGAACTTTGATGTTACACACTACTAATAATCTTGCTGTTCGTGTCACGTGACGGTAGTGAAAATAAGGTTGCCTCTGTTGACTGCCTCCCCCCACCCCTGCGGATGCACTCCACTGCAAAAAGTTATGCGGATTCCCTTGCACGCACGCACTCAGAGAAAAGATCTCGTCGCCAAAATTTCTTAGTTTATACGATTAATATTCCGCTACCGTGTTACGGAGCAAAAACAGCGAAATCATCTGCAAGCTGCAAAGTAGCGATTTCAATTTTGCCGCCGGAAAGGCCGGATGCATCTACTGCGTGCGACGGAAAGACAGGAAAATAAAAACAAACACGTTCGCAAGAAGCACCACTGCCGCACTTTTATATTCGCGAGGAGAAGGTGATGAATGCCTCATCGAGCCCAGTAAAAATTGTCACGAATGCACGGACGATTAGTACGCGCGATAGAACTAATACGATAAGCGCCGATGCGCCTTGATGATCCGTTGATCGCGCAAGGCGACCAGGAGCGACTGCTCCATATCGCGCGCAAGGGCTAGGCGCCCCTTAGCTTGATGGCACAGTTTGATACATTTCGGCAGTAAACGCTCCACAGCTTGGTACATGGTTTAGGACCCACGTCTGCGAGTCCTGCACGTTAAATTCGCGTCAGTAACGCTACGCTAAACTTGTGATCTCGCGCGGAACGCACCGCCAGCAGCTGATGGATGGCAGCGGCCACCTAGCTGAACATTGCTACCGATCACGTCAAAACTCTGCCCCTCTCACCTTTGCTTTGAAGGCAAGCAGCAACGAGGACGGTGCAGCCATGCCGGACACGCCGAAGACGACGATTTGTGTCGGTTAAAAGTTTTAACCCGAGCCGTTTGTTTCTGAAACGATGCTTCCGCCATTGATCGTCTAGCGTTTCATCCCCCTGGTGGTTTGTTTAGCGGTCCTCAACCAATCCAGCCGTGAAAATTTCGTCGCCCGCGCTACGCAGCAGCACGTGTGGTGGTCGGGATTGCGAAGTTTTATTTGATGACGCTCCGTGTGAAGTGAATGTGCCTCTTTCTGATGTTCTCACGCGTTGACGCGTGAGTTCTCCGTGTCGGGAACTTACCTGTGTCCTCGAAAAAAAGGCCCATGTCGACGATGGCGAAGGTGTGTCTCGCCGCATCTGTAGCGGCGAGCTTAGGAATCGTATTTTACGTCCATTATCGGCAAGAAGTGGACCGCTTGCAACTTCACGAGGGCGTCATCAAGGACTTGGAAAGACAGAGGATGCGGCAGATTGAAAACCTCACCATTCTCGAGAAGCAGAAGGAATTAACCAAGCAGTTAACGCAAAGCGGCGAAGCGTGAATGCCTCTGTAGCGTGTTGGTCTGTATGAAACGGTGAAAAGTACAAAGGAAGAACAGTAAATTCCGAAATGGTGTAACGGAATAATGTTTATTGTCAACAGTGCAGTACAGCGACGGGACACAATAAGGGTGTGTTTTAGCATCAACTTTTCAAGAACATAATCCATTTGGAAATTAGATGCACTTAGCAAAGGCAACTGTACAGCCAAGAGTAAAAGCCAGAACGGTTTAACGGAAGTATGTTTGTTGTCAATGACGCAGTACAGCGATAGGACACAAATCGGGTGCTTCAAAAGCGGTCCACTATGAATGCTCACCTTTCCATCAATATATTCTGTTTGAATGCACTAGCATTAGCGAAGGTAACTATACATCAAAGAACATAACACTTGCATGTATGCCATCGCCATGATAAGTGCAGTGCACGCAATTGCAACTATGAGATTGGAACGCAAAAGCTACTGCACCCTTGCACAACACACTTCAGCCTACCAACAAGGCAAATGCTCTTTGCTTGCTGATTCCGTTCACCCGATTCCCCTGCGCATATTCCACTGCTTTCAAAGTCGCGAAGTTTCGAAGGTAATGTATGCACTCTAACAACAAGATGACAAATCAAACAAATCACACAACAGTGAATATGCACATGCACACACACACATCACGTATTTACACGAGGCAATAAATTAAAAAAACATGCAAACATGCAACACCCCACAACATAAAAATTTAAATTGAAAGTATATTCCCAGAATAGCTGCAATACAGATGCATACATTGCATACATTGTTAATTAACATCTACATCACAGCGCAGAACTACATTTTATGACGGTGCCTGGCCTGCTGTTAACAAGAAAGACCTTAATTGTTACTTTCAGTGGAGATTTGTGCAGCAATTTATAGCATGCTATTACATATGGCCCAGATGAAACAGTTCAACAATTCAACAAATGTTCTGATGCTTGTACGAGTGACAAAGTGATTTGAGTAGACAGCCTTTTTATTCTAAAAGCAGAATTTTTACTCGAGAAATGTACTCTCGTTGACAGCGCAAATGCATTAATGTACTAATTGATATCATAGCTCAAAATGGCATGGATGAGAAAGATGATAGGATGTACACTTTCTTTCTCATCCTCATCATTTCAGTGCTATGATCTCATTTACTGCAACGGACCAACTAGCCTGAAAATCTACACTCCTGCAAAGCGTGGACTGAAGAATTTGACTGAAGATACACACTTTCGAGAGCCAGAACACAAAGCATTAGGCAGGTAAAAAAATGCAGCATATACAATCTTTAAAAGACAATGCTGAAAAACCAGCAGGCAAAAATACTTTTCTCTCCTATTCTCTTGGAATTCCAAGGTGTTAAAATCAATATGTATTGCTGTCATTCATTTTGTACTTGCATTCATGCACACTGTGAAGTTCAAAGGAAATGACCTTGGTGCTAAAGCTGTAGTTTTGCTATGCAGAAAGCATGCTAAACACTTCCGCTGTACATCCGCTTTACGATGTGTGTTGAGCTTGGCCTATCTACAATATACCAAATCCTTGCGCATGCCTGCAAGCCTGCATAGAGTTCATTAGCTTGCACGGGTGGGAGGAAAAACCTTGGCAGCGAAAGCTAACATGATGTACAACTACAGTAAACCCTCGTTATAATGAAATCACTCAGGTGGGAAACTGAGTTTGTTATAGTTAACATTTTGTTAAATGCAGAGCTCTGAGAGAGTCACTGTAGCACAGGAAATGCACTTTAACTTTTATGCAATCAACACGACCTCAGAGCTACCGATTAGTAAGTAGTGCTTTTCACAACCTCAAATGACTAAGACGTGCAGTTTTTAGGTTCAGATATGCGTATTTTGTATTTTTAATTACTGATATTATTTTCTATTTCGATATACCTGGGTTCGACTTTATTTCATTTCAAATTTGAAGACTTCGCATGACATCATCACGAGTTCAGATTGTACACATAATTGAAAGCCTGCATAGTCATTTGCAACAGGATAGCAGCAGTGCAATATGGCACTTTCATGTTATTTTTCTTGAACTTCATAAAATTTAGTTTCTGTTTCATTTGTCTAAGCTACAGTTCATTGAAATTTAGCTGCACTCAATATCAAAGTAACCAGACTGATGACACCCTTCAGTAAATTCCTTTTTAGCCTTCTACAGTAATCACAAGATGCAGCTACCATCCTGACGAGCTGCTACCGTGCAGGGAAGTAGAATGCACAGCACTGTTTGCCTGTCCAGCTTGGCAAGAAGAAAAGTGAGAGCGTAACCGTGCTTTGTTTCACCAAGCTGTGTCGACTCGATTTACTTTGTACCTAACAGAATCTGACAACACTCCTCCTCAAGTTAATTTGCAGCACACTGCAGTCAGGACCTTGTATTAAGTGATTTCATTAAACGAACATTTACTGTATGAGCTCTTCATAAATCGCTCAAAACAAAATGCCACAGGTAATGAGCGAAGTGCATGAGCTGTACATATATGACACTGTCGAGTTTTGTTCAGCACTGCAAATGTACACATATTGCACACCAACATTCAGAAGCCGGAGAAAAGAAAACTTGCTCTATCGCTTCAGCCCCCAAATCTTTTTCTTTTATTAAGCATTGCTGCCATGGCTTATCACAATTACAACAATGGTAGGAGGGGAAGAGGAGTTGTTTTATTTACACTGGGTGCTAATCAATCTACAAAGAACCACTGAAATTAGAATGCAAGTCGGTTCTTCACATTCTCAGAAATGCCCTGAGGGGTCCACAAGAAGCATGACTAAATACACGTTTGCTCTATTCTTCGTCAAACGGCAAGCAACTAGTGCTGGAACGGTCTCATATCTAACTACATGTCGAGTGTAATGCCGTCGCGGTTGCTGTAAGTCAAATGCTCTAAGAGGTCGCAAGTGTTGCCGCTTCTAGTCACGGTAGACTTGCAGCAAGCGAATAATTTTTTGCTTTACTACCAATAGGAGGTTAATTTATCAGCTTCCAGTAGCACCCTGACTCAACAGGAACACATCAGAACTCTTGCCTTGTTTTCTGTACGCTTTTCATACCATTTAATTACGACACTCTCAGACAAGAGCAAGCACGTAAATTAGGAAATGTGGCAGGTTAAGTCTCATTACTTATACAACTGCACAAGTTATGCGAGACACGACACACTAGGTCAATGATGACTTACATTATAAACTCTACGCACATGGATCAGTGCAGTTAGAACAGTACAAGCTGGAAGCTACACACTGCAATTGCTTCAGAAACTATGCTGTCGCTGATTTTGCCTGTTTCAAGAAATTGTCCGATTAAACTTGCCCGAAGCAGGTACCTCTGAGGAGTGTCTTAACCACCAGAACTCCTTGGGTGCAGCTGGATACTGACGAGAGAAACTTTCTTGCAGAAAACTAATTTTTGTAGAACTGGATGAACCTTGTGCAACATCCTAAAACAAGCTCGAATGCTCTACCCTAATAAAAACCTTGTGAGCTGGCAAGGTATGCATTACAAAAAAAGGTTCCAAGCTGAACACTTTCTTTTTTTCGTAAAACGTTGGATAGTTTGGATCAAATCTACATGTTGCCGTCAAGGTCAATTCAGCTGTCCATAGCACAAGCAATTATCACAGTTCTCGCGCAGGCATTCAGGCATATTCAATCATATTCCACAGCTCTTGCATTCCAAAGTATAATTCAAGAGCTCCGGTAGAAATGTACCATTCAAGTGCGTAAGAGACTGAAAAGAAAATAAGGGTTTTTCACAAGACATGGACAGTAGTTCACAGAATGTAAAACAAACGGCTTTAAACAAAACACACATAGCCTGGAATGTTATCAGAAAAGGACGTCGGTTATGTTCTGATAAGCCAAGTGCTCATGGCCAGGCGTCGAACTGTTAGCATGCATAATGAGTGAAGAAAAGTTGTGTTCCTTTGCTTTACACACATCGTATCAGAACTCATCATATGAATGAACATAGCTTTAAATGAAATGAAAAAAGCAAGGACAAGTAACATACCCGATTACAATGCAACAGAGAGAGATGTACCATTCCATTTTGCATCACGACGTTCTTGCAGGTCTGAGACGACCAGCATGATCACACTTCTTGAGAAGCATCAAAGTACGACTCTTCAGCACACGGGCGATACAGAAAATAAGTGCTACAAAAAAAATACTCTTGATAATTTCAAAGTGTACAACCTCACGTCAACTTTGCAATATTTCAGCTAGGACATTTACAAGGTATTCCCAATGATACACAAGCAGTTTAAGTCTCAAGACATTCACAAATCCGCAATAGCTACTTACAGCAGAATCAACGCTAATACTATTCTGTGTTATGATCTACAACACAAGACACTTAAAAACTTTAATGTACTTTTTAACAAAGCAGCAGCAACAAGTGTAACTTTATCGTTTCAGTTCTTTCGTTGTTCGTTAATGTACTACTTCTTCATGTTTTTTACAGTATCGTCACATTCTATTACTAATCAGTACTGAGAGGTGAAGCATATGTATGCAGTTCAGCTCATTGCAGCACGTGCGGGTACCTAGCATTGTAAAATGAACTCATTATGATGATTACATTAGACAAAAGAATTGCACAACATGTAAATATTATCGAGGCCAGAAAGACTGCACATTCTGACAATGTCTGTGTAAGCTCCCTCTCAAATGCATCATAGAAGTTATTTCCTAAACATTACTCAAAATAAATTCATTGCAAAAAATCGTTCACTGGTGAGTCTCTTGCATGTATTTAACGAATTTCCATGAATAAAAGTTGTAGGAGGATAGTGTTGTATAATGTATCACCTGCCTGTTCATCCTGTCTTTTCATGTTTTGCAGTTTCTGGAAGCGGCAAAAAATTTCACATACAGAAGCTCTTTTGATGCGTGATCAGAGACAACATTGATGTACGGCACATAGTACTATGTGGGCAGGCTGACCCATTTTCATATTGGCTTAGCTTAACAGCAAGCAGTTAGCATAAGCTAACTACTCGCAATGCAATGCAACCGCAATGGGGACAGGTTTTTCGAGAGCTCAAAGATAAACTATAAATTGATTATTACAAGTATTACTTACTCTAACGTTGCACAACCCCATGTCCCCAGCGTCCACTGCTCTCAGGCAGCCCCAATCGCCACCTGCATTTTGTTCTTGACGTGTAGTACACTGCTGGAGTGAACCATGCTTGAATAAACTTTCATATTTTGACCGTAATGATAATTTATTTTCTGTGCCTCTCTCAATCCCCCAACCCCTCCCCCACGTTTCTGGTAAATCAGGGAGCAGTAGGAGCTGCATTCTTCTTGTGCAAGGAACACAAGAATGCAAGTATATTTAGGATTAAGTAGAGGTTAAACAGCATCTAAAAATTAATCTGGAGCCCTTCACTACGACTATTGGGCTCTAAATTAGTTGGAAATTTGAGCTTTAAGTTTAGAAGCAAAGTAAGTGTAAAGCATTTTGTCTACATACGCTGACTTGCCGCGGTGGCTCAGTGGTTATGATGCTCGACTGCTGACTCGAAGGTCGCGGCATCGAATCCCAGCCACGGTGACCACATTTTGATGGAGGCAAAATGCTTGAGGGCCGTGTACTCAGACTTAGGTGCATGCTAAAGAATCCCAGGTGGTCGAAATTTCCAGAGCCCTCCACTACGATGTCCACCATAATTATATTGTGGTTTTGAGATGCAAAACCCCAACAATTACTGTTATTATTGTTCACACATTCCGGATTATGTCTTTGACACGTTGTATGTGCATGCATCAAGGTGTTACAGATGAAATTCTTCATGCTAAGAAAGCCTCTCTTTTCTCAACTGCTACAGCTGACAGCCAATCTTGATCACATCATTTTGCCTTCGTTTCTCTCCCGACAGCACAGACTGTATCAGGGGCGATGTATTCTTGGCCAATCACTTTCAATGACACATTCACTTTTGCATGACATAAGCATCTGTTGTGGCATCTCACTGGAATGAAGTGCACGCCCTGTCCAGATGAATGCACATTGTTTTTGATTTCACCAAACATGACTGACAGAGAATGCAGCCCCAGATGGCTCATTCCTGCTATAGTGCAAGTTGCAATGTTTTGTATATGTTTACTATTGGCTTGCTACTGTCTCCTACATACGTGTGCAAGAGAGACAAATTTCTCAGGCTGTGCGATGCACATTCCCCACATGAGCTACCACGATCACAGATTAAGTAACAGCTAAGCATTTAACAAGTTTGTCTTTTATATATGCCTGGGTGCAGATGCTTGAGTTACAAACAAGCTGTTTCCAGAGAGTGGTTACTTTCATCTTTTGCCTTTGTGAATGGAAATACCATAGGTTTATAAGCACCTTTAACTAATTTCGAATGGCCTTCATCCGATGCCCAGAGACATCAGTGACTTTCAAGCTACATTTACTAGATTCTCAGGGCTCTGTCAGACATAACTAAACATGACTTGACAAGGTGTTCTGTTATTAAATGGTCCGAAATTTCGCAGGAAGAGAAGACTAGCTGAACAGAATTATACCACATCATTTGCACAAAAAGCAAGCATGGCTCTCGTGTATTTTTTCTTGTTCCAACATCACTTGACCAAGGTTGAAAATAATCCTGGGCTTCTATATTATCTTCACTGAACTCTACTAAACCTATCAATCTGCGGTGGTGACTAGGCAATCACAGTGATGGTGACAATGTTTTAAGTCGGTAACGATGAAGGGCAATGAGAATCACAGTGAAAACAGAATAAAACTTATCATCCTAGCAAGCGAATACCGGTAGTCTGTGACCCTAAAACAAGGTGGCACACGCAAACAGGGGTGCCTGCAATTACTGCCTGCAACTTGGAATGGAGTACAAGCTACCACACTAAGCCGCTTCAGCACAGTGTACTACACATCTCGGATAAGTTACCTCATCAGAGCATCAAATATGCGGCCAGCCTGAAAGCTGATGTCTTCGTCTGCTCGGAGAACAAGAGTTCGTGTCTTCAGTTGTAGGTGCTCTTTGGATGGGGCACCCCACAGAGCAGCGTACAAGGTCTCAGGGGCAGCTGCCCTGTACTCTGAGGGCAAGTCCAATAGACTGAGCTTCTTCTTGACTGCATAGGTGACGATGTTCGCCAGGTAGGTCAGTACTCGGAGTGTCACTTCCCGATTTGAGTCCTCCAGCAGTGAAAACAAGTTCTGTGGTGCCTGTCAAGCAAAGTGTGGCACTGTAAGTAAGGGATTCCTTCGCAAATTTAAATGCGCAAAGGTTAGGTTTTGCCAAGCATTCTGTGCATAGGTACGTCACATGTGCACGACTTTCCAAGCTAGACTGCGAGCTCATTCACGCTAAGATTTTGTACAGAGGTAGTTCATCTCAATGGACTTGGTTTACTACAATGTTTGTAGGCATTAACAGCATGCTTCACCCATAATATATTAAAGAATACTTTGCCTGCAGTAGTGCTGCTTAAAACAAAACTTCAATTCCACCACAGTGAAATGGTGGTGTCCCTTTATCAGTGCTACGGTGAATCGTGCAGTCGGCTCTCAATGGTTCAATGTAATACGTAACCTGCCACTTTTGATTTAGTGTCGACAGATGACAACACCCGTCCTTTGCAGTGATATCAACATGGCGTCACCACAATGGCGTCACCACAGATGACATTTCGGAATTATTCTCCCTGCTTCTTCCCATTAGGCAAGAAGCAGGGAGAGTAATTCCATCAAAGTTGTATGAAGCTAAATCCTTAACGATATTGTCATGTTGCACAAAGAATGAAGAGATTACGAGCAAAAGGTGCATCTGCAAGTTATTCACAAGCCAGGCAACAATACATACGCGAAACGACTGCCGAAACCAATTCCAGCTTGACTCACCAAATCGGCTTCTTTTGTTTATAACGAACTTCTTTGTCTTTCGTGCACCCCTAGTTAGCTCCACAGCAGTATGCTGCTTCCGGGTAAAATTCCAGAGCAAATAAGCCAGCAGGTTAGCTGGAATACGTAGCTATGCATACTTGATGCTTCTATTTAGGTGACATTAAGTATGAATCTTTGATTTTAAATTTACTACAATTCCGTAAACAAAAATAATTCCGATGTTGCCTTAGGCAAGGGCAAAAGAAGCAGAGAGAGAATGAGTGCGTGTTCACAACCTTGGCTGCCAGCAGGTAGGGGACCATGCGGGAGTTGCAAGACAAGTTGACGAGTAGCTTTAGCGTCTGGAGCCGGACAGTGTCGTCTGCCGTCTCTACCAGGATGCACAGGTGATACAGACGACCACGGAAGGCCTCATGTGTGTCATCGCAGAGCGCCAGGTTGGTCAGGCAGAGCAGCGACACTGTCTGCAGGTAGCAGCCGCCGTCCCGCGACACAGCAGCTGACAGCAGCAAAGGAATGCACGGCTGCGAAAACAAAAGTTCCCATCTGCTTCCCTTCTGTGATCGGTGCCAAGCAGTATTCTGGGCAACACACGACTCTTTGTTATGTGAAAAGGGACACCCATGAATCATGGCAGCGTGAAAGAAAACAGGACACATACACAGACAGGACGGGCTCTGCCCTGTCTAGTATGTTTCTGTATGTGTCCTGTGTTTCTTTTGCACTGCCATGATGCATGAATGTTTGAATGACCAACTAGCCCATATTTCTTTGCCATGTGAAAAAAGTAGTGATGACTCTCAAATGAGTCAACAATAAAAACCTCATTAATGTGTTCCTATTTGCCTCATTTTTCTAGCTCTTAGGCTTTGAGAAAACCAGTCCACCTAAATTTGCATAGGGTCATGCACATTAGCTTCTCGTTACCTATGTGTCCCTTCGTGGCTGTTATGTCCAAAAACTGTGATACAATGTGGTTAACTGCTTCACTAGAGCAGAGATGTTGGTTTTTTTCTGTAACTTACATGGTTCTCACACCAGTCAAACACACAGTGATACGATTACATGTATTGCACAATTTGACAAAGAAATCAGGAATAAGCGCTGGCCCTCAATACGATTTGCTTGATGTTATGTTTGCTTGATGAGTGCAAGTGGGTTCTGTCCCATTCATAGATGGTGGTGTATCAAAGGGTGCAATAGCTGTTGAAATCAGCTAATCGAAGAGAGTGCAAAACATGCTCTCATTCACATGAATATGTTCAGCGAACACTTGTCAAGAAAAAAGAAGTTATACAGGGCCAGTGAATGAAAGCACTTACAACAAAATTCAGCAAAAACAACAAGGCATCAGTTATGCTTGCTAGTGGCATGCTACATGTATACATGGAACACACAGATGAGGGCAGAAGTGAGAACATGACGAGATGTAGCACCACATCCCATCTCGTTCTTGTCTCTGTCCTCATGCGTTTGTGCCTTGGTACTATTGTGCTAAGTATGTGCTACAATGGGTAACAGCTTTGACACGTGTGTGCGTACCGTAGCTCATACTGAGTGCAATAGTGCTACTAATATCTGGACTGATGACAATAACGATCACAGCATGGCATGGTGATAATTATGAGATAACAACAACAGCACAATCACGACGACACAACAAAATGTAACAATGGCATAAAGCTTGCAGCTTGACAGGCAACACATGATGGCTCGAAATTGGTTTCTAAATGTGGAAAGATTCAGTTTCCTGTTCTGACAACCTAAGCTGTCAATGAAACGTGTTGATGATATACCTGCAACTGGCATTTTAGAATCTAGTTGAACTGCCTTTAACTGATACAGCTACAAAAAGCACAGAAAGGAAGCTTGCCTGCAAGAGCCTCTGGTTTCTCTCATTAACAGCCATATTGGCAATGGCTTGTGTAGCTGCCACTTGCACTGCAACGCAGTCGTGGTCCAAGAGGCCCTTCAGCAGCGGTAGGCATCCAACATCACACAGGTAGTCCTGAAAAGCGAAACATTTAGATTCACAAAGGCTGTTTGATACAGCAAACTCAATGTGTATCCTCCAAATGTGCCAATTTAATTTGGTGGAACCATGGAAGAAAGGTTCAATTTATAGTGTGTTATAGCACCTATACTTCTTGTACAAATCCTGGTTTTATGCCTGAGCAGATATAAAGTTAGATGTCTTTTGCAGAATCTAATGAAGCCAAGGAAAGCACAGGGGTTGCTGTGGTTTTTAATTGCAGTGTTGTAATTATGAGATAAACAGAAATGAATGTGCATGAATAAAACAACTTTCCACTGGTGGGGACCGTACGAACAACCGTCAGAGGTTGTGGGTTCGGTCCTAACACTCGTATATTGCCCCTAAACAGCAAAACTATACACTCAACCTTTGTAGCAAGGCCCTCTTGTCCCATTACTAAAGATCTGCACTGCCATTATCAATTACAAATGAAAATATGGCATCATATTTTTCCATGTCGACAGAAAAAAAGGCTATGGCAGTATAATGCCACAAACCTGGTTAATGGTGAATGCAGCGCAATTCGACATTGTTGTCAGGGTCTTTACGAGGACGTCTTCATTTCCTGACATCAACAGCGTCGCGAGACACTTCGCTTCGTACAGGGTCATAACCCTCGCCTTGTTGTACAGCCCATGAAGCACTTCTTGGAGGAGCTCATCAGTTTCCTTCACAACTGCACAGTAGAGAGATTTCTCTGTCATGTGATTGGCGCTCAAGTCATTGCACTGCCAGTGCTGCGATGCACGAGGCGACGACCTTGCCGATCGGCCAGAGTTCCTCCTCTTCAGTGGCGAAGGCGGGCCCATGTGGACGTTTTCGGCCGAGCGGCTCAGGTAGCAGTTGTTGCTGCTGCCGTCGGCGACCGGGCTCAGGGCCTTGGGCGAGCCCCAAGGAGAGTTCTGCAAGCTGCGGGGCTTGAAGATGCGTGCAAAGTACTGGTCGTCAAACATGCGGGCCTTGAGGTTCAGTTCACGCACTTTGTTACGCACAGACTTCGGAATGAAGTGCAGTTCCGCAGGGGAGTTCGTGATGTACTCTTCGGGTGGGACGCTGAGGTCTGTCTGGCTTGAGCGATGGCTCATATCGCGTTCTGAAATCGAGGTTAAGGGAAACCATGGGTCAACATTAGTTGCCTTAATAAATATATAAGTGCACATTATGTCACTGAAATAAGAAAGGTGTAGACAGTGCTTAAATTGTCCCTTTGTTCAAGGGGGGCCTGTCAGTCCACACCAGCTGCCTGTACATACGTACGTATTTATGTGTGTAAGTATGTGAGTGAATGTGTGTGTGAGAAAGGGGGTACGCGTATGTGCACATATTGCTGGTCACCTCGCAATTAAAAGGGCTGAGCCCGACACTAAATTTGGTGGAGGGACTTTCGGGGGACTTTAAAGTGTGAATGTAACTCTAAATTGACAGAAACCAGGAAGACAATTAATTTGAGAGGAACAAAGCCACATACAGGAACAGAACAAATGTATGCTCACATAATGATACTCTAATACCGGTGTCACACGGTCACTTTTGATCGGGATCGCGCCTGATCCGGATTGTGACTGGTTCCTTTACACAAGCTGCAGAAGGAAGCTAATCATTGTTTGAAAATGTGATCCTGATGGGGCTTAATCGCAATCAGCAGTGCACCATGTGACACTGGTATAATACCGGTGTCACATGGGCACTTTTGATCGCAATCAGGGCCGATCTGGATAAGGCTCAATCTGGATCAGGTGCTGCTGAATAGTCCCATTTAATCGCGATAAAGATGATCGCGATTTGGCCGAGATCTGCGCCACACTCGATCAGGATTAGGCTGCACCGTGTAGCAGCCATCAACTTGTTATCGCAATCAAGAAGTCCAATCGGGATTGGCCCTGATCGCGATCAAAAGTGTCCATGTGACACCGGTATAACAACACATCATGTGGGTATTAAGATGCTACTGCAGTTGAGCCCACTTGGAGAACATCACAGTCACACAGGATGTGTTTCTTGTAGTTCTTGTAACCATTGGACATGCAGGATAAACAAATTAAACGATGCAAACATTTGTTTTCTAATGTAAATGACACATCTGAGAGGTACTTGTGCGTTTACATCCGGGCATGCACAGTTGAGAAACACATGCAAGAAGTGTGCTGTCTTATCGGATGACCGAGAATAGCTTCTGCATTTGTTTCAAAAGAGCTCACGGCCATGACATGTTTGTCATCTCTTCGATGTGCTGCCACAGACTGCGAGGAAAGATTTATGACCATTAATCGTACGAGCTTCATATGTTGTGAGCTCAACTGAAATAGCCAGGTCTATGCATACCTCATGACTATATGCTGACTTGTTATTGCCTAAATTGGGCTAGTCATTTCACATAAGTTTTCCAGTTTGTGGCTGTATACTTAAGCTATCAGTATTCTAAAACAATTATTTGTATCATCAGCAGATTCACAAAAATATCCACTCACTAAATGCGCTGAACATGAACAAAATGTTCATCTTACGATAATGGGAGGAAGTCAACAGTGGAGAAGATGGAAAGAAAGATCCGTAACCAACCTGGTTCTTTGTGTTTTCTTTTCTTTTTCAACTTCACCAATTTTCGAGATCCTGCAGGCCAGTACACAAATTAATGTCAATGGCTCGTGAAATGTCGGACATTTAAAATAACAAATCACGCAAAATCACAACAAAAGAAGCTTGCCACAACACGAGTTCTAAGGCATGAATTCGATTGAGTACATATACAGATCGATGAATAGAATCTACGTTGGCGGTGTGCAAGCAATTCTACAGGCAATTCACGCGGTTTTCTTCGCTTTGTCATTCGAAACATGCATCTCCCTGCGAATGCATCTGCAAAATTGACAACACAAATGTCACGACAAGGCACCTTAAGCATTTAGATCTAGGAGATTGACGTCTAGCGCGGTTTATCGATCTATAAGGGAGCAAGGTCACTCGTTTACTAGGGCATTAGTTCGCTGTGTACAAGCTGCCGCGGAAAAAAATATTTCGTTTAGATGCTTGATGAAAGAGCTAGGGAAGGTTTCAAGCGAAGACATTAACACTCCAAAACACACGGAAAAACGTGCGCCGCGCATTGGGCATGACATGCCACGCGCAGTCCGGGAATAACTCGGTCTTTTTAGTTTCGGGTGTCAGTGTCAACTGTCAGCCCTGTATTGACAAAAGCATCGCTCGTTAATAGAAAACGATTTCCTTTACTGGGATTAGTGCTCTTTAAAGGCAATCGAACGACTGCATCCCCAGCGGCGGGTGATCGCTCGGATGAAACGTGTCGCAGCATCCACTCACCTTTGTCCTCCCGACCATTGCCCTTGAAGCAAAAGGCGGATTTCAGTATGGAATAACCGACGTAGGCAAAGCCAGCAAATACAGCTGAACATAAGGCTACCCGCTTTACGGCTACATCTTCGCTAGCCATCTTCGCAATGAGCGAAAGCGAATCAAAAACGAACCAAACTCGAGTTGCGTACGGAAACCGCTGGCGCCCTCTTTTCGCAGCACATCTAGCAGTTTCGCTTTCGGATACTGACGTTGCTTTATGGTTGCGTCAAGGCTGTCGAGTGTTGCGGTAAGGCACTCCGCATTATCAAAATGTACCTCTGGTTCTGAGCCGTAATAAACTGCATAGACAACGCTGCCAAGCCATGTATCTGATGAAAACGGCGCTGAAGTGAAAAATCGGTGACGCAATCAAGTACCCGAGGTGCTCGATATTATTTCGTTCAACCAAGACGAAAATGAAGGAGTAACAGGACTTGCCGATCTATAATAATTAAAAGATATTAAGCATTTAATTTTTTTAACTTGACACGGAAACGGCAATCTAACGCTACCGCTACACTTAATGCGAGTGGAATAACGGAATGCATTAAAGGGGCCCTGCAACACTTTTCCAAGTAATCGTCAAATGGCTTTATTAAAAGAGTTTATTGCCTCACGAATCGACTGCCGCAAACATTTTTAGAATGCGTAAAGTACGAGCGGAGTTACAGGGATTTGTCGCACGCTTCAAGCCCTTTCTCACTCCCATTATACTAGCGAGCGCGTTAAACGCTACGCAAGGAGGGGGATGATAAGGGGTCAAGAAGATACGTGCCTTAATCAGATCGCGCATGACATTCAGCAATTTCCCTTTTTCTTCGAACGCGCGGCTTACTTTCAGTGTGATCACGAGCGCAGGCAGGTGGCGGCATCCCGCGGCGGCCACGGCAACTATGCAGCTCACGATGCTTAAATCAGCCAATGGCCGTGGACTTTGTTAGGGTTTGTTAGAGGGAACGATTTCTAACTGACTTTGGGAATTATCAATTCCAGGCCGCGTGCTGCGCTATAATATTTGGCTCGCGTGTTCTAAGGAGCCTCGACTACCGATCGGCAGCGTTTTCGGACTATGCTGAAAAAGTGTAGCAGGGCCCCTTAAGCCCTTCAGCAAACTTCAGGCTTGGTAGTCTTAGGAATGAAAGCCCCTAGCTGGCAGTGCCTCCTTGTTAGTCTTCGATTATTTAATATTCAGATCAAAACGTACTTTATGCTTAGCAAATAGATTCTCATTACAAGAATTCATTTCTTGTAGGGTCAACCGGAGCCCCCTCTCCTCCAGTTGACTCCTAGCCCCCACCTCCCTTGACCCCAGCAAGGACAAAAATTGTCTCTCTCTCTCTCTTGTAGGGTCAGAAATTGATCTTAGATTTAGTTGCACTTAAATTAGCTACTCATAGGAAACCGGAGTGCACCCTCTGCAGTAATATTGTTTATCCTCCCAATTATGACCAAGGCCATCGCTCTCTTTCACTTAAATGTGAACAGCCACTTTGCAAAGCTGGGTCTCTGGGCTATTCGAAATGTAGTGCTGTCCACCCAACAATGCATTTTGCCACTTTCCCGTCACTCAGCAGCGACTTCTACCTCAAATCTCGCCTACTGCCAAATGTTTCATGGAAGCATTAGTTGTGACACACGTGACTCCTGAAAGCAAGGTTACAACAACACAATATGAAATGGTGACAGATGTGCCATATTAGTGTCGTCACAATCATGCACTGCAGAGCTGCTTCTAGGACAAGTGTTGTTCTAGAGTGAAAGCAAAAAAAGACACCACCAGATAATAAATACAATACACTTTAATCTTCATGACGTGTCACTTGTGCTGTAGTAAGCACAACGCAAATTCAGATATACGTACAAACACTTAAAAGTGCTACAACAAGTTAAAACAAGAAAGTGAGAGGAGGAGGTGGAGGGATGGGGAGGAGTGTAGACTTGTGGCTGCCTATGACTGCTTTGACACACCAGCAACAGGCTGTGCAAAAAAGGAAAAGGGAAACAGAGGCAATGAAACTACGAGGTTTATATTAGCGGAGAATGAAAAAAAGACGCTGCAATTGCCACATTTCTTACTCTCATTTATGCTAAAAACCCACCAACGGACAGCGGTGCTCGACGGAAACAAGATCACTACAGCGACATATCACAAGCATTTGCTTTTGAATGGCTTAATGGAGCACCAACATGATCAAAAGTGCTGCTTTGGAACGGGGCAGGCGGTCTTCAAATTTGGTGATGCACAATGAACGGCTGAGTGCATGTATAGATCCCCAAGAAATAATTGATAACGGTGGTAGCTTCCTCGCTTCTGTCATGACCGGTAACAAACCCAGAGGTGTCTGACCGCGACACCCTGCTTCGATCCTGTCATTGGTGACCGGTGGTACACAAAAGCAAGACGGCGCACCATTCTTGTGCAGTTTTTTTTTCTCAAAAGCAGATAAAGACCTGCTTTCGATAGTTGTCGCCGTCTTTCTTTTTTTCCCTCCCTTAAATTTTAAGTGGCCTCATATATCTATTGATGATAGAATGCGGACACCCATTCGATTGGTTTTTGGGTGATGGAGGGAGGCAATGCTTTCCAACATCCCCACACGACCAGCGACAATAGGGAGGCCTTGATGCTGAGCTTGAGCACCTTGGACGGTAGTGAAGGTTCCGGAATTCTGGAATTAATTAAAAAATAACATGAAAACATTACTGGCAATGTATGTACATGCAAACACACACAAATGACTTCAGAAGTGTGTGCTACACCACGCTTTTATTCCTAGAAATTTCCATGGAAACCACGACAATGTCAGCATGAGCACCAACTCCCGTCAATGCAGGCCTTTTTTTCACAGTGCTCTAATCACCGAGTGGCTGCGCTTACTGTGTTATGAAATACATGAACATCCAAGGATAAAAATTCTGCATTGCATATGAAGCACGGTTCTAAGGTACCATCCTTATTGAGATTAAAAATTTTGTAAATAACGAAAAAAAAAGACCTCACGTTACATTTGTGCAAGCATACTTTAGATAGTAATGTGATGCAATGAGCACAACAAAACAACTGCTTTCACCTGTTTGTTTCTAATGTTTCTTGACTGAGTGATTGATTAGCAACTTCTAAGGTTTAACATTCAAAAGCAATGCAGGAGCCATGAAAGAGATGTTACAGTGAACTGCTGATTTTTTGGACATGCTAGAAAATTCGGATGCTTTCACGGCACCACCACAAGCCTCATAGACGCCAAAGTAAAAACACATTTGAAATTTCGGACTCTGAAACTCTTCAGCATCCAATTTTTCGGACTTCCTGCCCAAACTCCAGGTCCGAAACAGCATTAACCCTTTGAGGGTCGAATTTTCTTGTGAAATCCAGTCCAAAAATGTGTAATTTTTTTATTGCTGAAATAAAATTTTCACACGATTCTATTAAAAAGAAATTGTCTAAAATTTTTTATTGTGATCGTAAAGTGACAAAAAATCATTTTTGTTGTTACATACACATGGTTTATTCGTAGTAAAATCAAGCAAAATCCTAAACAAAAAACTTGAACAGTTTTTTATAAATAAAAATTATGCATTGTATAAAACATAGCTCACAGACATACAAATATAAGTGCACCAGAGTACCTTTCCGGTTAAAAATGTTCGTGCTCTAACACCAAATACTTTTCAGCATGTGATAAGTCTTTGAAGCATGGCTCGCCGCGCACGCTTTTCAGATGTCACTCTTTGATCGTCATCGGAGTCTGAACTCGTCAAAAAATCCTCGTCTGACAACCTGAAATCCAATGAATCAGATTCTGATTCGGCACTTGGGGAACAGTCCGTATCAGAAGAATCGCTGCTCGACTCACCGGCAGCAGAGCAACCAGCACGCGCTTCCATAGCGTAAGCGAACTGCGTCAGTGAGCGCACAAAAGACAACTCTATGGTTGTGCGCCCGGTCGGAAAGCAAAACGAGTGAAAAAGCTACAGTAATCCTTCGTCTTATCGCCAACAAGACGTAGTTAGTTTTTCCGAGACCCCAAAACAGGAAGCGCAATCATGGCGGTGTCGTTTGTGTAATTTAGTGACGCACGGAAACAGATGTAATCGCGCTCCGGAGAGCAATAAACAAGAGAGTAACAAGCGGTCACCCTTTGAGAGATTAGAAACCAAACAGCCATCAGCTTTGCGAGTGCAAGAAGCGAAAACTACCCGAAGGACGAAACCGAAACCACTTGGACCACGTGTGCCGCTTTGGAAAGAAAAAAAAAAAGAAAAAAAAGACTGAGACACATCGGTGCATGGAAGTGCATCGGTGCAATATAAAAATTCCACATAGTATTCCCAAAGCGTGGCAGCACATACCAAGCAAGAGAAATGATCGAAGAAGGCGCGCATTTGAAACCAACCACTCCACGGGCGCGCTCGGTTGCGCAAGCGAGAGTCGCCGCGCCGTTTTGTGAAGCATAAGAAAAGCAACAACGGAGAGACATCGGCGCATGAAAAAAATTCCACGTATTCTCGAAGCGTGGCAGCACGTGCAAAGCAAGAGAAATGATCGAAAATGGCGCGCACTTTAAACCAGCTGCACCACGAACATGCTCGGATGGGCAAGCGATAGCCGGCGCGCCGTTTTGGGACGCAAAAAAAAAAAAAAATACAACGGAGAGACATCGGCGCATGAAAAAAATTCCACGTATTCCCGAAGCGTGGCAGCACAGGCCAAGCAAGATCGAAAAAGGTGCGCGTTTTATAAATAAACGCTATGCCGTACATGTACGGCGAAAACCCTCAAGGGGTTAATTGAAGACCCCACCTCTGCCGCGTCTATCATCTCGCAAGTTCAAACCAGCGCCTTCGCGATCCGATCTGTTTACGGCCGTGGCACTGTCCGAAAGTCAGCTTTGCCGCAATGCGTACGTGTTATGGGGTGAAGTAGACCAAAAATCCGATAGAGCCACGGTCACAGCGCATTGCGGCAATGTCTTCATGGATAAGCAGCAGAAATGCACGGAGGCGTGATGCCGGCAGGCGGCAAACACACCAGTATGACTTAATTGCTGACAGCCCTTTATGATAAGCGCCTTGAGTTAAGTGCTCGGTAGTGCATGTGAACTAGTGAAGTTGTGAGCGTACTAAATGCGCCACGCCGCCATTCATGCTGCCTCTTCGTGCGAGATGGCTAAGTGAGCCGCACAGATGTGCTGCCTTCACGAACAAAAGTAGCTCGCCATCGCCACGCCCGTGTGCGGTCAAGAATGGAGTGGGGATAACGAACACTTTCACAGCAAATGCGTGCGTACGGTACAGCAAGCGTCCCGGCAGTTACGGTGCACGGCAGCATAGTAGGCAACGTGTTGCACACAACTACGAACGATCAGCTCACGCGGCAGCAAATTCTGTGTGTCGGCGGAGATTTTCGAGCAGCAGCGCATCATTTACGTGCGTGCATGCATTAGGAAAGCATCCTCCGCCACAGCCTTTGTGCTTCGCGTCATCATTTCCAAACGCTCCATGTGAGAGAGCCGTAATATTTTCCACATTTTGATGGTACCAGCAGCCTTCCTCATGAGACGCAAATTTGCAAGTGGCGGTTGGCACATTAAGCAGGGTTTGCAGCAGGTACCAAATGTATTCACAAGAGCCTGGGCACGCACCAAAAGTCCTGATGAGTGTACTGGGAGGCATAGAAGGCATTTCAGACGTGGCTGTGGCAGTTTGACTGCTTGGGCGAAATAAAAAGGCATGAATTCATTTATTCTGACTGCCCCATTTTTCAGATGATTTCGCGGTCCCTAGGGTGTCCGAAAAATCGGACGTTGACTGTAATTATGATTACCTGGCTTTTTTTATTGTGTTTAGAACACTGAAACTAGACTGTCCATAGTCAAATAAAGTTGCAGTAACAATCCAAACCACAGCAAACAAGAGCAAAGCTTACCTCATAATGGGAGGAATGTCAACGTCGGACACCTTGTCCCAGTTCTCCACTATGCCAGGAACATGGCCGATGCCCACGACACCAACCACAACTATCGGCTGCTCACCTGCACATCCGATTAGCAAACAATTTATTAAACAGAGCAAAAATCAGCTGTGCTATTTGGACATGTGCAACCCCGATTCCAGTCAAATCTCAATATAACAAACCACAATTTTACGAATTCCACAATATAAAGGACCGTCCTATTCTTCCTATCCTAGCTCCATTGAAAGCTACATTTTCGCATAATTTAGCAAAGTAACGTTGCACTGCACTTTCAGTTCAATGAAATCCTCGTGCATCGCATGCACACGCCTGGTCCCTCCATGACAAATGAAAGATTGGTAAATGTTGTTCGAGAACGAATCACCTTTTCGCAGATGACCTTTCATGCGATAGTTGGTGGCAGGCAGCAAAAAATAACCGTCAGGCAAACAAAATGAAACGCAATGGATTGTTATCACATAAGTGCGCCCCTAAACTCAAAGTATGGCAAAAACAATGCTAGGGTGTAAAAGTTCTTCTGCACTATCAGTAGCAAGGCTGCGACTTTGGCATTACACCCATATAGAAATGCATGAATGGTGACCACTGACGAATGCATAAGTGTGACTTATCGCTGACAATTCTATCACAATAATTGCCTTCAGCTTTGTGCTCTGCAGTGTGTGTGGCATAGAGTCACTGTAAGCATACTACATGCTTTTAATAGTAATAATACTGATATAACAAAGTTTTTTGCTGCAAGTGTAACTTCATTATATCGAGACTTCACTGTATTCAAATCTCACCGATTATTCTCAGACAGTTTTATATATAGTACCAAAGTGCAGAACACTTTATGATGTTTAATATCCCAAAAATACACAATTAGGTACAGAGAATGATGTATGGACAACCATGGACAAATTTTAACCACGTGGGGCTCTTCAATGTGCACTTGCAGCACGATACAAGATTGTTCTTGCATTCCAGTCACACTGGAATGCAGCTGCCATGGCCAGGGACTGAACCTGCAAGAATCTCAGAAGCACTTTCTGATGCTCACTCATTTCTGATCCCACTGCTGTTGTCTGCTTTACCACAACACTAGTATCAATATGAAGTCACATGGCGTTTCAAGAAAAAAAAAACATTTTTAAATAAAGTTGTTTCCATCCATATGGAAAAGCCAGCCAAACAAAATACAGCAAAGGAATCATGCACTTAGGGATCTTTAGGAAATACTCAACTCACCATTGACGTTGCTCATGCAAGGCATGGGGCTGGCAGCGAGTCGTAGGGAGTAGGCTAGGAAGATGTCCCGCTCCTTCACAAACACTTTGCTCAGGGCTGGGAATTCGCCTGTCATCTCGGCGAGCATTTCCTCCAGCAAGTCCTGCTTCTTGCAGCGTTCAACCTCCTCCTTGCTGCAATATGCCAAAAACATGTTCACAACATTATATATCAATGTCTTCCGCACGAACACAAAACTTAGAGAAACCAGGCATGAGATCGCAACGTCTGGCTGTGGGATGATTGTATGGCGAAGCAATTTCACATCAGATGCAATTTGATAACCATGTTATTAGCACACACCGACCACTTTTCCACTACATATGGAGAAAAAACCAATGGAGGAGTACAGTTATTAGTAGTCTTTCTACACAAAAATGCTCGAAGCGCTTGCTCATTGGATTGCGAGGCTCGTGTCGGAAACCACAGGCTCATGATTAGACATTCAAGCGTAAAGTTTACCATACTTAGAATGTAGAGCACTGAAGTTGCCAGTGTGGGCATTGGAAGACAATTTATTTGCCGCACCAAAACACAATGTCTGTCTTGGACCACACAATAACAAAAGGGGTGGGTTGCGAGGTTTTGACACTTGCAATGCAAAAAGAAGCAGAGCAGTTTACTTGCCTGATTGGCTCTTTGGCTGTGATCATGTGCCAGGCCAGGCGCAGCTTCTGCCAGACGCTCAGCGCAGCCAACGCTCTCTGAAGTGTGATCTGCAGGGGCCGATCTCCGAGGTGGATCAGGCAGCCCCTCACTTTCTCGGCCTAATGATTGCAATGAACAAAAGGAGGGGAGGAAAAGGTAAAAAAAAAAGGAAACACCAGGCCATGTGTACATTAAAATTATAAGGTTTGTGGGATCGGAAAAGAGCCACGCTCATGGAACACACGGACACAGTCACACTGTCGAGCAAAAGAACACGCGGACCCTTATCAACTGCTTTTACAACGGCGAGCTTGCCAGCCGAATCTAACAAATAACTGGTAACATGACAAATAATGCAATATAATTAGGGGTGTGCGAATATTCAAAATTTCGAATCTTTTCGAATAGGGTTTGCTATTCGATTTGATTCGCACTAAATTTTACTATTCGAACTTCCCAAAAACAAATACAGTCAACGTCAGATTGAAAGTGACCCCCTCAGATTTTCAATATGCTTCACCTCATTACATTCTCGTATTGCGGCAAATCTGCCTTTCAAGCGCCGTTACGGTCGAACTTTGCCAAGACACAACGTCCGATTGGAAGTGGTCCCTAAGTTTTCAATATGCTTCACCTCATCACACCCCGGTATTGCGGCATAGCTGCCTTTCAAGCTCCGTTACGGTCGAACTTTGCTAATACACAGTCAACGTCCGATTGAAAGTGGTCCATAGATTTTTCAATATGCTTCACCTCATCACACCGCGGTATTGCGGCAAAACTGCCTTTAAAGCTCCGTTACGGTCGAACTTTGCTAATACACAACGTCCGATTGAAAGTGGTCCATAGATTTTTCAACGTGCTTCCCCTCATCACACCGCAATATTGCGGCAAAGCTGCCTTTCAAACTCCCTTACGGTCGAACTTTGCCAAGACACAGTCAACGTCCGAGTGGAAGTGGTCCCTAGATTTTCAATATGCTTTACCCCATCACACCCCCGTATTGCGGCAAAGCTGCCTTTCAAGCTCCGCTACGGTCGCAAGTGTATTAACTCAAGAAAACGCTGGTTCCAAAATGGAGATGAAAGATGTGGCAGAGATGGGGGCTCAATTAATGCTGCTTTGGACCTAAAATTTCGGCAAGAAGTCCGAAAAATCGGACGCCGAAGCTTTTTAGCATTCAAAATTTCAAATGTTCTTATATATCAATGTCTACGAGGCAGATTTGGAACTCCGGACTTGAAGGGAGCACACCCTTGTCCGCCACATCAGTTGGGCTTCCAAAGAAGTTGAAAGAGGAGGAGAGGCTGAGGAAATGACATCTTTGCCTATCACGTGTAAAGTGTTGTCGGCAACACTTTGGTTGCACCAAATCATGTACATAAATACAATTCGGCCTCTACATTGCCTCATTCTTGATAGGAACACTATGAAACACCACCCCACCAGTGCTTCATCAACCTAGCAAAAAGAAACACTTTCACGTTGCTATCTCATAAGAATATGCTTAGGAATCCTCTCTAACTGCAATTTCGCTTCAAAGTATTAAAAAAATATTCTAGAAATATTCGAGAAATATTCGATTCGATTCGCACTCAAACTTCAATATTCGAATTCGCTTCGCACCAAAAATTTTGCTATTCACACAGCTCGAAATATAATGCTAATACAACACACACAGAACACAACACACAAAATGTACTGCAAATGCGGTGTCGCCGTCGTCCGAATCACCCCAGGAGCCCACAGGAACGAGTCGCGGTATCGTCCCCGCGGACCTCCCGCGAGAGACATCCGTCCATGGCCACGCCAAACCCCAAAAAGAGACAAACAGCTCTTCCCCAAGCACCTGGATAACCTCGATCCCGCCAGGCGGCACTGCTGGCGCCACCGTGCCACCTCTCACTCGGTGGTGTTTAAGCAAACTACGACTAATCCACCGGATGCGCAAGCGCCATGAGGTGAAAACGACTTTACAGGGGGCGATAGCACCACCACAGGTTTAACAAAACAAAGCAATTAACGGCCTATAAGAGACTGTCGATGGTTCCTTAGTGTGCACCCAACGCACAGTGCATGAGCATTCTTTTATTCTGCCCCCATCCCAATGTAGACACATTGTCAAGGAATTGGACTCGCAACCACATGCCTAACAGCGCAACACCGTGGTTGCCGCGTTATCACGGTAAGTAATGCTATGCCATCTCAGAGATTAAACGTCATTTTACTTCATTCTTAGTTGCGATTATCACTAAAGTTCAACCAGCACAGTCGTGCAAACTATGATGGCTGACAGTAGGTTGAACAGCAGGTAACAGTGGTAAAAATGCTGAGGGAACAAAACAGTCAATACAGCCGCTTGAACACAGCAGCTTGAACTCGGCTAGCTGATACTAGGCAATAACGTCTCCTCGCGATAAGGGCTCAGAAAGCAGCGTTAGTTCGGGGTGCATGACAGAGCTCCATGCATCAGGCCAGAGATAAAAATTGAAAAGCCATGATCGCAACTGCAAGAAACTCACCTCTTGCACCGCTCTGCGAAACTCTCCGCCGGGCGCCATCCCTAGTTGTCGCGTAAGGTGCGCAGACATGCTGAGTAAGAGAATGTACATGATGCCCTGGACGAGGCCGTTCTGAGGAGAAGAAAGAAAGTGTGTTTCAGGCATGCACCATTCACGGATGGAAAGTGCTGCACTTTCGTGCAACATTCAAAACAAGACTGCTGCAACTGTGATTCACTGACTACATTCACTGTACGTGTACTCCCAACGTTCACTCATTATACCCACAATACTCTTTACACTTTGCAAAGTATCGTTTGAAGAAAGCTTTTCCTGTGTAATGCAAAACAACCCGTTTGGGAGAACTATGCCTTTTGCTATATCACTTTTGCTATTCTATGTTTTGTCTTGCCTCACCAAATGCAATTACTACTACTGTATATAGTACTAATGAGAAGGCTGTCCAACCTCCCCATCCCCTCACCCCCACGTGAATTTGACGGGTGCAGACCTTGCACAGGACCGAATCTCTTGGTCTAATTTTTTTTTGTTCCCAACCACGAGCATGAAATTTAATGCAATCCTCCATGCGAACCCATCATTGCAAAAATGAATGCTACCCTTTTCGTAATAGCTTCATCGGTTCGTTCATGCAAGCCATGCATTTGGCTATTCACCTTCGCTTCTTACTGCTGCTCAGTTCACGAACACATTCATGGAACATGTCAGTGCCATTAATGGCAATGAAAATTCCTGCTTTAAAACTCTTCGGTATCGCTTCTGAAAACACCAATTATCACACGCTAAGGCCACTAAGACATTGGGGCACTGATGCAGGTCTGTATCATAATTTCCTTTGCCTCGTGTTCAGTTTATGACTCTCTTGTACAATGTAGTGGCTGCTCTAACAAATAATAATTCTGGGGTTGAACGTCCCAAAACCAGGATATGATTATGAGAGACGCCGTAGTGGAGGGCTCCAGAAATTTTGACCACCTGGGGTTCTTTAACGCGCACCTAAATTCAAGTACGCGGGCCTCAAACATTTTCACCTCCATCGAAAATGCAGCTGCCGCGGCCGGGATTCAATCCTGCGACCTTCGAGTCAGCAGTCGAGCGCCATAACCACTAGACCACCGTGGCGAGGCGTGCTCTAACACAGTGCTCACACTTCGTGCTTTGACTTCTGCAGTTTGTCGACCTGACTGCAAAGCTGGTAAGAACGTACAGTAGTATCTCGATCAATGGACTTAATCCACTTGAATGGAACCGCCGCTTAAATGGAACAACTGCATCTAACTTGGATGGTGTTGTATATTAACAGCTGTACCTCTATGTACACCCCTCTCAGTAAATAAAACTCCTTTTAAATGGAATGTTTTCCCTATCCTTTTAGGTTATATTAAACTGAATTCTAGGTGCATTTTTAGAAGGGAAGGTCTCATATTTAAAATCAGTTGACACGCCTCTCTTTTCAAATTTTATTAATACGCTTTAAATTATGGTAGTCTCGACACGATGACAGTCATTACTAGGAGATATTACAGGTGCAGCCTATGCTGTCAACTTACAGTGACAATACGAATATATACAGATGAAATGTCACCACAACTACCTTAATACTATCATAAAAGTTACGCACCATATCTCAACTCTCATCTCTAACACCACTTATTCAAGTCACGTCAAAAATACAAGTATTCATATTATGGAAGAACAAGGATTGTAGTGTTATCCAAACAGCAAACAGCACACCAAAACAAACAAACAAACCAGACAAAATTTAGGTGCTGTAGGTCAGCTTGCTGCTAGAAAAGTTATCGGACACTAACCTGCTTGATTGTCGTCATCATTTTCTCCATATTCATGCTCTGGGACTCTCTGAGAATAACCTCCTCGTCAAAGGACAATATGTTTAGCCGACTCTTGCAGAGTTCTATCAAAACAACATCTGGCTGAGTCTCTTGGATTGTCTGGAATAGAAGAGCATGCGAATGAAACAACGTGAAAGTTAATGCCTCGCAAAGGATCCTTCTGTAAAATGTTCCGCGCTATTGTTGGTAGCTTTTAAAAAGCAACTGCTATTTTTGGCTGCATTTGAGAACTACTGTGGAGTGAATTAGCTTCTGTGCCAAGGAATACACTCTACAACTACAATCTGTAGCTGACACGAAGCACGGACACAAAATTGCTATGTAATCAACTGCTTTGACCCGAGTGATTTTATTACCATTTGATTTATCATTACTTTTGATTTTAATTGAACTGTGCTTAACTTATAATAAACCCCTCAGATAAGTGAAAATTCTGGGCAATCTTAACCCATATATGCCCAGAGTCCTATATGTAGGACTCTGGGCATATATGGGTTAAACAATGTTCTCAGTTGCAGTCAGCCTGCTATGCTTTCGATGCAATACGAAAAGCTACAACAAACCAGATTCAATCAACTAGCCTGCCTCATTTTAGACTTGACACAAACCTACCTTTGCCACATCTTCCTGACTCTCGAGACTGAAGTGTGCGGTCCCCACAAGATAGACCACGGAGCCTTCTTGCGTCTTCAACACCGTCACGGTTTCGGGAAGCTCCGGGTTCTCCTTGCGAACCCTCTTCACAGCAATCGGCATCGTGTGCCTGGAGTCACCGCCAACGTTTCTTAGCTCCAAGCCTTCGCCGGCACCTTCCGATTCTGTCTCGGACTGTACATCTTCTGTACACAGACCACGGGGAGGAAAATTCAAGGACTCGTGTATCATTAGACGGAGACAGTCAAGTGATGTGTGTAGATCTCGCTGATACTGCAATGTCGTGGCAAAAAATGCCGACCATTCTTTATTGCTAGAGACGTGTCACCGCCTGGCTTCAGAAGGTGTCTGGTATTTTTCTAATCATCCATAGCTTATTATCGCAGTTGCGAAAAAAAAATTAATTGTGGCAAATTTTCTGAAGAACAGTCGCGTATGTGAAGCATTAGCCGCTCGTGCCATGCAATGATGGCACTAGCCAACACTAGGCAACAGCCAGTGCTAGTATGACGCAATCAGGAGTCTCTCGCTTCTCAATTGAAGTTTGTAACGGCTTCCTAACAAAGTTTTCTTGCTAAATTAATTACAGTCAACGTCCGATTTTTCGGACTCCCTAGGGACCGCGAATAGTCCGAAAAATCGGGCAGTCCGAAAAAACGAATTCATGCTTTTTTATTCCGCTCGAGCGGTCAAATCGCCACAGCGACGTCCGAAATAGCCTTAATGCGTCCCAGTACAATTATCAGGCATTTTGGTGCGCGCCCAGGCTCATCGCAAATACATTCAGTACCTGCCGTGAACCCCGCTTAACTACGTACGTGCCAACCGCCACTTTTGCATCTCGCGATGAGCGCCGCAGATAACAGCAAAGCGCGGAATAGATTACGGCTCTCTCGCATGAAGCGTTTGTAAACGATGACGTGGAAGGGCGGACGACTCGTCCGGCTTTCCCCGATGCGTGTGCACGCGCATCGCCGAATCGCCGCCGATACGCAGCATTTGCTGCCGTGTCAAGCCGATCGTTTCTAGTTGTGTGCAGCACATCGCCAACTAAGCTGACGCCGTCACTTTACTGTTGCTGTATTGTACGCACGCATTTATCATGAAAGGGTTCGCGATGCGCACTTAGTTCCTGACCGCACACGGTCGCGGCAATGGCTAGCTGGTTTCGTCCGTGAAGGCAACGCGTCTATGCGGCGCACTTAGCGGTATCGCACAAAGAGGCAGCAGGAATGGTGGCGCGGCGCATTTGGGTTCTCGCCTAATAAATGCGTGCAGTACGCATGCAACTGCGCTATGCCACGTGCACTACCGAGCAGTTAACTGAAGATGCTTATCGTAAGGGTTGTCAGCGATTAAGGCGTACTGGCGCGTCTGCCAGCTGCCGCCATCACGCCTCCGTGCATTTCCGCTGCTTATGCGCAACATCGCCGCACGACTCCGCGATAGCGGCCCCTTTGATTTTCTGGTCTGCTTCACCCCATAGCACTTCGGCTTTGCGGCAAAGCTGACTTTCAGACTCTGCTACTGTCTCAAACAGATCGACTCGCGAAAGCGCCGGTTCGAACCTACGAGATGATAGACGCGGCAGAGGTGGGGGCTTCAAATAATGCCTTTCGAACCTGCAATTTGGGCAAAAGGTCCGAAAAATCGGACGCGGAATAGCTTCAGCGTCCGAAATTTCGGACGTTCTAATACATTGACGTCTATGGGGCTGGTGACAGTGCCGCGAAAGCGTCCGAATTTTCAAGCATATCCGGAAAATCGGGCGTCCGAAAAATCGGCAGTTGACTGTAACCTTCTAGCTTACATTTTGTTGTTACATTTACTAAATGATAATATATATGTCTCACTTCACTTCCTTAGTGTTTTCTTTCTTTTTTTTTTAATTTTAGCCTGAAAGCGGCATTTTTTTTTTTTTTTTGATGAATCCAAAAGTTGCTTCTGAAACCCTGGTTTACTTCCTGCTGCTCCACAGTGAAGGAGATGGTACAAAAGCTTCAGCTTACTTTGGCCACCAATAGGAAATATTGTAATATCCCAGTAAACAATTTGTTCAGTCCAACACGAGGATGGAAAGGGGCCTGTGTTGCGCTCGTGTTAAAGCACAGCCACTGTGCACGCACTGCAACCATCTTTTTGACAACCCAGAGGCCACACAGGTTAGAACTACTACTATGAAAAGTCTGGGGAGCTTATCACGCATTCTCTGAACTGTGCCAGCTCTACAACAAGGACTACCGAAACGCGAACACAATTCGTGACGACTGAAAACTCCTTGGCATATTAATAAAGATAATGTAGCAGCGTGCTGTGGTGTCTAGTTATCCTCTTTTCCGATACTTTGTCATGTTTTCTATCGTATCCAAAACAATGCAGAGTGTAGCCACACCACAGTCCAGCTTATGCATTGCTTCTGATTTGTGTGTCACACACTTAAGAAATCGAAACAAAGATGTACAAGGGAAGACAGATAGAGGCTTGTAGGGACGAGTTGTAGGTATGAGTGTGGACGAGGAACAAGAAATGTTTCTGAAGCCAACACTTCGGCAAGGGGGCTTGTCTCGTCCCTTTGTTGATACATTGGCTCCACCACATTCCTAGTTCGACATATCAGTATTTAACAAGTGAGTCGTACCCGTATCTCTTGAGAGAAAGCTGTCCTCCTCAGAGTCACCATCGGCCGTTTCCTCGCCAATGTCACCTTCATCTGCAGTAGAGAAGTGCTCCGGCGACGATACTGTCTTGGAGTGGTCTCCCTCGCCGTTGGCTGTAAGGAGTGAAAGGCTCTTCTCCGAGTCAGATGCGTCCTGACGCTTTGCGGGACTACCGTTGACAGAGCCGAGCACGTTGCCTTCCACGTTTGAGCTTCCGCTGCCGTCGCCCGTGAGCGAGACACTCGTGAGCGTCTTCAGGGCGCCTGCGGCTGGGCCGTTCGCCTTAGCATCGCCTGTCGCCTTGTCAACAGATGCCGATAGGCTCGCAGCTGAAATGAGATACAGGTACAGAACAATGTAGAGCTCAAAGTTGTAAAGGTTTCAAGACTCCGTGAAACTCCAAAGCACGAGAAAGTGAGCACTAATGCTTATGCGACAAGGGCAAAGCATAAGGCCAGGACGAGAGACCAAAACAAAGGCAAGCACTGCTTCCTATACTCGGTCGGGGACAGCTCATCTTGGCAGTGGAGCGAAGGCTACGGAGATGGGGCTTCCACACATTCATGTTACTCCACTAGTAGTGTGGCAGCGTGCAGCTGATTTTAATTCCAGTTTTGTTTTATGCTTGCTCAGTGTTAACGTAATTAGAAAAACATATACGTGAAAAATGTGAATGTGAGAAAGACATTTCGATTGTTCAGTGCACATTTCAGCATCACCTTACGAGTATATTTTTCTTGGAGAACTAAACGGCAAGTTTGCAGCTGCACACAAACCAACACACGTCAGGGACACAATGTTTGCTTCACAAAACAGGCATGCAGAAAATGTGGTGCTGTCTAAGAAATGGAAAATATTCTTATAAGGTGAATAATAATTACCTACTATTTCCTATAACTGTTTGAGTGTCATATTTAATAAAGCGGCATTTATTTGAGCAAGGCAAACGAGAAAATTATCATTAAAATTGGGTACTATTTCTTGGTGCACTAGCAGGCATTATGTTTAAGCTCTAGAGCTTACACAGCACCGCCAAGAAAAGTTGTTCCCGAGTAGTGTTCCGATTTGAGCCCCCACTCCCTTATTATCAATAAATGCTCAGTCTCATATCAGGAAGTGATGAGAAATTGTTTAGCAATAAATGCTTGTCTTCATCGGCGACATTCCTTGTTTGATGGATGCTCGTTACTTCAAGCCTCCGTCTTTAATGTTTGACAGGAGAAACGTGTTCTATACTAAATTCTAAAATTAGTGAGTGGTATGCAGACAACTGTGTTCTATGCCTTTCTTTTAATCTAGTCAGAAGGTAGGAGCGCATAATCATAAGCATTAACCCTGGCAGTATAAAGCAAGCTACTGAGCACATGTGACAGAAGCACTAAAGGACACTGGCATATTACGAAACGAGTTGAAGCTGTACCTCCACTACTGCAGTTAGGGCCGAGAGATGTTGCAATGTGTCGACCATAGACCTGTGACATGGCAGCAGATTTTGCACCATTTTTAGGACACAAACGTGTTTTCTGAAGAGTGGCATATTTAGTGTAGACCACAGCAAAATGAGGAAGTCAAGAGATATAGCCAAGAGGCTTTTGTTAACGCCCCCACCAGCCGCTGACATAGACAACTGTTTCAGAAAAGAATTTCAGCTGGAACACCGCATTTTAAAACTTTCAGCATAAATGGTTGCATCAAGAGCTTGTTCTAGTCAGCAGTTCATGGGAGACTATGAGACCTGCTTTCTCTGTTCCAATGTTGCTTTTAAATATATTGCACTACCAATATAGTAACATGGCAAAATGAAAAAAAAAAAATAAGAAAAAGAAAAGAACAAGACATGTCCAAAAATGTGACCTAGGCAGAAAATTTGCGCTCAAATGTACCACTCACTTCACAGGAGAGGCCTCGTATAGCTAGTAGCTTTATCAAGGCTATTTTCAAGATTTTTCAAGATATAATGCAACCTGCTGAGATGAAGTCGCACATATGTTCGTCGTTTTGTACTTGCACAAAATGCACAAATTTTTTTCTTGCATGAACTTCTTTCATGCCTTAAAGCAACATACATAAAGTGAAACAATGAACTTAGAGCTTGTTAAGTATGATGAAAGTTTTTTTTTTTTTGTGAAACTTAAGGTCATATGATCAGTAACAGCGTGATTAACAGCATGTTGGGACTTAATATAACGCTTCATTGTGAAGTGACTGATATGATTATGACAAAAATGAGAACAAGAGGTGGCATACCAGTTCTTTCTGCAGTCATGCCATATTTAAACATTGTTGTGAAATGTTGGAAACATATTAGCGATGTCACAGGTTTCGTTAAGCTAGTTGAAACAAAGCTGCAACAAACGTCTTCTGTGTTTCTTTTTCAACTGACCTGTCGTACAAAATGTATAAATTCAGAAACCATACGAAAGTGCCACGAACGTACACTTTGGGACGCGGCTTTCGGGAGCCGAAGCGTTTGCTTGATTCCACGAGCAAAAGATTCAGACTGACAGTCCAGCAGCATAGCTGTTCTAATTTTCTTGCCGCAGAGTTAAGAATACAGTAAGTATAACTTTTAAAACACCTGGGGACAAAGGGGACACGTCTTCACTGCAACAAACGGCAATCAACACATCCACTTTTAAAGCCACTTGTGCCGATCGATCAGCCAAGATTCAGAATACAAAGGCCACCGCTAGCAGCGATCAAGCTCTCTCAGTGCGCCAGCCTTTCAGCGCCAGGAGCATATGGCGATTACTGTGGCGAAATTCACATGAACTCTAGACGAGAATAAAGTCACACGTGGCCATTGTTCGCAGCGCGTATAAAACCGCACCGGACAGCACATTACAAACTGCCAGCGCTCAAGGCACGCTCGAAAACATGCACATCGGGTGGCTGTAATGACGTGTAGTACAACATAAATGAGATTAGATGCGCACACCAACACACAAACCAAAACCTCGCCTTCTAAAAATATTACCGGCTTCTACCAAACCACAGAATTTAAAGAATGTAAACCAAACGCAAGCCCCTAACATGTTCTGTCGTTTTCGAACCCCGATCGATGCTCAAATGCTAAACTGACAGACTATTTGACAAAAAATTGTCGCGTTTCTCACCTCCTGCTGCCGTCGAGTCACCCATGTTTCTTCGCGTCGAAGTATGTGGAGACGGCCGGTAACTGGCAAGCCCCAGTTGTATAAGCAACAATTTCAAGAAAACATTGAACAAAGTAACAAAACGAAAGCTAAACGAGCTTTCTCGTAACTGGTAATGACATTCATATGAAGTAATGCAGCTTGCCAAGGCCGCGTTGACACAAATATATATTTTGTGTCGTCTTTGCCACGCTATTTCGGTTTTGGTTTCTTTTTGTTGACGGTGTAGAACGGCGCGCAGCAAATCATGCAAATGGCATTTAAAATGTGTAAGTTGCGCTTGTTCTCTTGCGCTTTACTTAGCAGAGAGCTTGTTTGAGCAGAAAGCAGGTACTCCTTTGGTACACGCCGCTGTGCACCGTCGCAGTTTCTCTCTTGCATGCATTTTTCTGCACTCTCCAAGCACACCTTGCAAAACTGTATACCCATTTTACGCATTTTGTTTTACTCATCTGTTCCATATAAATCGTCGAGCAAAATCTGATCATTCTACTTCACACAGTAACAATACTTTATTTTTGGTTGAAACAGTGCAGCAGTTGTTTATTCTGCAACTACTACGGATAAAATTCAAAACTAGATCAAATCAGAGTTCACTAGGTACTGCGGTTTAGCTGGTATATGAAGAGTGAACACCTACTCAAGCAGGAATAAACAGTGATAATTATGTACCCTCATGCATATGCAGTGTTCCTTCAAGAACAATTTCTCATCTTTTGTAAGAAAGCAAGCATGCGATTAGCATGTCTTGTTGCATCTTCATTAACCTAATGTCAATTGTGTGCAGTTTTTTTTTGCTCGTCACGAACTTCTGCCTTACTTAAAAAGTACATTAATTTGCCTCTTCAGTTATTTCAACATCTCCCGACTGTATTCCTGGAAGGTAGTTGTATGTAAGTGGACACAGCTTTTCACATGACAGCACATCCAGGCTTTCGTTCATTGCATTTACACAGAAGTATCAACTTTGGTAGTGGTGCACAATATATATGGCTCGGCGCTGTTAAACATGAGAGCTTGACCATCCACGGGAAAGTATACCAAACAATTACGGATATTTCTTATTGCTCAGTAATATTTGTTCATTGTGGACAATTTGCGCACACCACGCGAAGACACAACGAAAAAAGTTCACAAGGACCAGCGCAGTAAGAAATGACCTTTATTCCATAAGAATGCACATATATACATTCCCGATGCACCTCATAATCTCTGTGCATGAGTAACATGGCACTGTACATACCTTTACATAAAAAGGATAAAACTATTAACAGAATCGATACACTATCACATTTTCTTTAGCAAGTTAATTTCATCTTCATTCAATGCGATGGACGAATGACTAACACATGCCTCTTGAAGTCTTGAGATATGCCAAGCTTCTACAATCTCTCTTGTTGTCTGATTAGGGTGAACATACAAAACAGCAGTTTGATTACACAATGGACTACACGACTTCAATGAACAACGCCCACAGTGTAATGCTAAATGCGCGTCAGGCATTCCCTTCAGGTTGGCCAAGTGTTCTTTTAACCTTAAATTTAAACATCGGGCGGTCTGACCTATGTAGCTCCAGCCACATTTGAATGGGATCTGGTAAACTACATTTCTTTTGCAATCCACAACCTGGTGATCAGGTTGCTTCGAGCACTTAGTGATACTATTAGGCCTGTCTCCATACAGATTTGCAGCAAGGCAAACACCCCCTACTTTGTTTCTTGCCGAGAAAACTACACTCACACCATATTTAGCGGCCACCTCCTTCAAGTTTATGTGAAAAGCGATGGATGTAGGGGATCACCAAAATTTTCTTAGCCTCTCGGCTTCTTTGCACCCCCTTCTCCTCAAATTTTATGTTCTTCAATAGCGTTTCACTTACAGTTAGAACTGGGGTATCTGGCCTTTTCCAGCCAAAGCTGCTGCTCTAGGAACAATTCATTCATCTTGTGCTTGCACGTTTTTGTTAAAGCTGATTGAAAGCATCCCATTGCAATTCAGTTTTTTATTATCCTTGAATGTGAAGAAGTATACTATAACAAAGGCTTCTCCGTTTTCGGGGAATACTTCCAGCACAAATGGATTTCTTCAAAAATGAGCTTCACGTCTAGGGACTGTAAACAACTATCAGTAGGCACTTCATGTGTGAAAATTGGGCCTTTGCCTCTTTATCTGAATGTTTCCAACACACTAACACGCTTTAGTCTTGCGGCAAAGAATAATAAAGGTTTTGAATGTCAACACTGAAGCCCTTTTATAGCTCCCTTCCTCAAGACCAGACACATAATGCACCAACTCCTCAGAATTCTTCGTGAAAAATAGGTCATTGACAAAGACGAAAGTATTCTTTGGAGAAACCCCCCCAGCCACAAGAAACTGCCACAAACTCCATTCCGACACTATTGCTCTGAACGGAACATCCTGTTTGTCTCTCTTTGCCATGAAGAACACCTCCAGTGTATGGCCCTTTTCTTTTTTCACTAGTGAAAACAGCTTATATCTAGCTCACATTTTTCTAACAATCCCACCGTGCATTTCTTAAGTTCCTGTGGCTTTACTTTTACTGCTTCAAAGCATTTGTGCACCACTTCCCAAGCCTTACCAGAATACATGTTATCTGGCAACACGACAAGATAACCTTCTTTGTCCAATTTTACGACCCTCAATTCCTTTGAGTACAAATAGCGAGCCAGCGGCCCTACAAGAGGACGTTGTCTACAACTGCGTCTTGTACTCTCAGCTACTTCCACACATTCTCTAACGCAAGAATCCTTCTCTTCATCACTCACATTCCTTGAAATGTCTCTTGCCAAAGCAAGCCCGTCGGGTATCTGTAATGAAGGTTCCACACAGAACTTGGGTCCTAACTTGAGCCTATTGGTCTGCTTATTGTCTACTGGTGTGTCTCCGAGAGCGAGGAGTTTTCTTGGTTCCGCTGCTTTCGTCTCTTTTTTAGACAAAAACTCCCAAACTTGACGCCACAACACATCCGTTAGGTTCACAGAACAATCATACCACACACGATATGATCTCCAGTCAATCCTGGCATCAGCACCCGATGAACATGCTGTTCGAAGACAGTCCTTGAGGAAGCGGCGCTGTCTCTAGCACTCGGACCTGAGGATCTTGCAAACCCTCTGGCAATGGCCTGCCGACATTGGCAGCCACCCAGTTGCAAACCGTAGCTCGTTCAGGGAAGTCCTATGCCTGATGTGCCAGCCTAAAATGCAAGCCTTGCATTCACACATGGTGAACTTTTTTCGTTGTGTCTTCGTGTGGTGTGTGCAAATTTTCCACAATGCAGCCAAACCAACTAGCTCGCCTTTCCGTCTTATTGAATATTTGTTCTTTGGTACTTCACCCTACAATATATGCTGTATCTCATTTCTCACACGCAAACACACATGTATGCAAGCATCACATGCATTTCAAACTGGTGGTCCAGTCTGCCATGTTTTGTACACTACTTGAAATGAACGAACGACGAAACACGCAAGTTTATGCTTAAATAAATACTCTTTAATGAAAAGCGCAACAAAGTACAGCGTTTAATTAAAAGAAATTGCCAAAATAAAATTAGCAACTTCATGCTTGAGCGTGCAGGAAGAGCCACGTCGACAGCATCGAGCAGGTCACCCTCAGAAGTTGAGTTTCGTGGCACTGCCGTCATAAGGTCACACGATTCCGTGGAGCCGACGAACTCATTCCTAGTTGAGTGCGGAAGGGTTCCATCCCATCGCCAAAGGGGGCCGCACCTGCCTGCCAGCTATGCTTGGCCGGCGTCGGTGCATGTGAGTGGCACAGTGCGTTTGGGTGCAAGCAACTCGGGGGAGTCTAAAACAGCTTGCAGTTAAAATCCTACGCTGAGGGTGTTAAGAGATGCGCTGTGCCTCGACAGGCAGGCAGGCGGCCGTGTGCTTTGGCGATGGGGCTTAACCTCAGCATCCACCCTGCTTGGTGCTGCCCCCGGACCTTTTGCTCACGGTCAGGGTCGTGAAGAGCTGTGATGAGGCAAGAAAACACGACAAAAGCTTCAGCAATCAACTTCAAAAGTGGCTTTATAGCTGACAGCTGAACACCGTTTGACTGCCATGCCCCATAGCAAACAGATGTTTGGATGCACTTACAGTAAAACCTCGTTAATTCAAAGTCACTGGGACTGTGAAAAACTTTCGAATTAAGCGGGTTTTTAAATTAACGAAACATACAAAAAGCGGGATGCAAGGAACTTAATTACTGAAAGTAATCAGAGGTGGTCGTTTGGCCTTCTAGTTCGTGGCTCCAAGGATTGTTTTCCAGCAATGCCTGGTCCCATTTTTGCCGAGAACTCGGGAAAACGGCAGGCCTCGCTGCTATCAGCGCAAAGTCTTGTGGTCAGCTGAAATGCGTGCCCGCGGAAAAGAAGGTGTGCTTCACTGCAGCACAGTGGTGATACGCAGACAGCATGTCGCCTGCTCCTCGCAGCCTCAGCGCATCATGATGCGACCATTCGCCCATTCTTTCTGGTAAAATAAAGAATATGATAATAGCCAGTGTAACGGAATCCGCAATGTATTTTGGCCGGAAAACATGATCATTCATGTTTTCGCTGAGTTTTCGAAGTAGGCGTTACAGGCAAGAACTCCGCCAGCAGTGCAAGTGCGGAAATTGCCGAAGCAATCGCCAATCGGAGGTTCGCATACATCATGAATTCCGTCAGGTTCGCATACATCATGAATTCCGTCAGACCGTCCTTTATTATCTTTTCTTTTCCCAAAAAGAATGGGTAAATCATGATGTGCTGACGTTGCGAGAAGCATGCGACATGCTGCCCGTGTGTCACCGCTGTGTTGCACTGAAGCACGTCTTTTCCGCAGACGCCCGTTTTTAGCTGATCATGAGACCGTGTTTTCTTTTTCTTTTCTTTTTTTTTTTTTGCGCTAGCAGCAGCGAGGCTGGGTTGCTTCAACTGTCACTCATTAATATCGCTACACTGCATTGCCCTGTGGCTCCTAAGGGCCGTCGCTTCCGCGGATTTGCGGCGAAATCGGGAATTGGCACATGGCGCCCAAAGTTTTTGAATTAACCGGGCTGGCGCTGACCAATTCAGATTATCCACTCAGATTTACATTGCAAAATACGGGACCATAGAAACCCTTCGAATTATGTGGGATTTTGAAATAACCGAGTTCGAATTAACGAGGTTTTACTGTATGTAGTTTTGCACTGCCTATGGCACACGTCCCTATAAAACCATTTTTTAAAATATAAACTGAAATTACCTAAAAAACATGAGCACTGTATGAGCTAACAGCTTTTGTGTAAGGCAAAGCCAGGCGCATACCAAGGTGTGAAGTACTCTGAAAAGGAAATCTTTGGGCAAGTTCGTTGTGCATGCTTATACAGTAAAAGCTCGTTAATTCGGATTTCATGGGACTGGATGTCCAAATTAGCCGAATGCCGAATTATTGAAAGTATCAAGAAAACAATAAATAAATGTTTATCACATCAATGCACTTTCATTTTCTTGAGGATTATGTAAATACAGTAATTATTTTCCATAAGAGCAGTGCAAAAGCCACAATTTTCGTCGAGACTTACTTCACAACATGAACACTGCTCAGGACCCCCCCCCGCCCCCATGTCTTAATCTGAAATGTGCTCTGCACCCATACCTCATCACAGAGCAACAACGCGGTTGTGGGTGGCGACCACGCCTTTCTGAAAGCTTGCGGCCGTTTTGGCTGTTCGCGAATGCCATTTTCGTTTCTTTGCGTCACACATTTGCGACGTTTTGCATCATCCGAATTAACCAGGTGACGGCCAAATATTACAAAATTAATGAGCGTTTGATGCCATTAAACAATGTGTATGCTGGCCGGGACCAGTGAACACGTCCAATTGATCCAATTTTCCAGATTAACGAGTGTTTAATTAACGAGCTTTTACTGTAACTAACAGTGCAGAAACGACAAGGAGGAAGGAGAGTAACACGACAGACGAAGCGCAGACTCAACTGAAGTTTATTGCAGGAAAACCAGAAATATAAAGAGAGCAAGACATACAAAGAATACTGCAGGCTTTCATTTCTTTTCATTTTTTGTGGTCATTTTTCCAATTTTTTGTACATCTTGCTCTCTTTGTATTTCTGGTTTTTCTGCAATAAATTCCAGTTGAAAGAGAGCACTTCATCTGTCGTGTTAGTTGCTCTGCTTCGTCCCTGTCGTTTCTGCGCTGTTAGTCTTAAGTGCGAAGTACTCGACCTACCTCAGCACACGTTGGGTGAATTCCGATGGTGGCATCCAAGTCTGCCTTTGTGGCGTTCAGCTTCATAGCAGTAGCAAAGCCCTGAGTAACCTCGCCAGCGTTGGGCCCCAGGTAGTGGAAGCCAAGAATGCGATTCTGAAAATTGCAGAATGTAACAAAAAAAAGAGATTGCTAAACTTCTCAAGCTAAATGGAGACACATTTTTGTTAGTCACTACTGGGTTGAGATGACATGGAACCAATTAAGGTGGACAAAAGACTTTTATATTTGTATGTTTACTCATTTGAACTACTCTAATGATTATAATGATGTGTGAAAAGAATTATGCCAGGTGACTGTTCAACAACTCATTGTACACGACTTTACCCCATCGAAGGCTTGAACAACACTTCAGAATCTCTGCGCTTTACAATGTATGAACAACAGGTATGAATTTTCAAGCCCAAAGACCTACAAGCAGTAGAGGTCTATACCTCAGTAAAACTTTTTTTTGCGGACTAATTGGTTCATATTAAACTAGGTAGTGATGTGCAGTGCAAGACATGAGGAAGAGAGAGAAAGAGTGGACTTATGCCCAGTCCAATCTTTTTTTGTATTTTCACCTATATCACCTCCCGTTGTCCTCCAGAAGGAACGCATGATTTTACACCCAACTCCAAAAAAAATTTATGGCTACGCGAGTTGAATTGAAAATACAAACATGATTGAAGTATTCTAAGAAAGAAGACTGCAATGAAAAACTAATAATTGACTGAGATTACAAAATGGCAGCGAGGATGCAGACCGTAGATCTTTCGGACATTGGAAAGATACAAGCCCATGTTCAATCACGCTAGTGCCCTGACAGTACTGGTCTTCAAAGATGGATTAATAATGAAATAACTGCAGCAACGCTGAGAAAGTCATTATCACAGTTTCTAATTGCAGCTTTAAAGCCCGATTTTATGGCAAGTGGCACCTCGAATTGTGCTCTCCACCATATTAGAAACATCTTACCAGGCATTTCTGGGACTTCCATTGACAAGTTTACAAGCAAGGTACCTCAAATTTTTTTAAAAGCATTAATTCACGCATGTAGCCATGCTGCATACAACTTGCACAATGTCAGACGCGAAGGAGCTTACGGTCGAATAATACTTAGTAAGACGTAGTGCTGAGTCCGGCCTGTTTCCTTCATCTTGTCCTTTGTTCTTTTTGTGCTAATTAGTTATGCCTCAAGCAAGAGGTAGAAATGCAAAAGATATCCTACATGCTCAATGACATGGGGCAACATGTGGAATACACATGTTGCTAAGACGCAAATTTACTGTACTTCAATCTCGGACCCACATTTTCAGGGATGAGGCAGACAATCTTCAGGTAACCAGCATCCGTTCCACGTTTCGGAAGAGTCCACTCCAGTGGCGTGAAGCTTGTATGGAAAACCTGTACCAGTGGGCAGCAGCAAAGAATGTTACTGGTGGTGCAGAACTGGGAAACCCACAAAATTAACAGATTTTACAGTATCCAATGAAAACTGACGGGGGACATCAGAACTGACAATTTACCAATAAAATCTACAGATCATAAAGAAATCCAATAAGTAGCATGGTGGTGTTAGACACTGTCCCGATTTGAAGGGGATGCTCCTAAGATCTATATATCTATCATTTTTCCCGACAGAGTGGCCTAACTTTACAAAGTAAACCTGTTCAATCATAACTGTCACTACGAGACATGCAAGTACTCAGTTGGGCCATACAATGAAAATGTACACTGTAGTGTGGAGGTGAACCACACTGACTGGCCTGAGTCACGTGCACTTGTTTATTATAGAAGCGACTGCAATAGTAGTTGCAACATCAACTGCACAGTGATATGGCTAGTTATCCCAACTGTGCTTTAATTTCAGTTTAATGAATATGTTGGGGCTTCTGACAATGGCACCTGTCGTTGTATAATGATGAAGTTACCTTGTCGAAACATTGGCTCTGGTCTTAGGCTTGCATTGTCCAGCCACTGTTGCTCCTATCTCTAATTTTTGCTACCTAATTTTAATGTCGGTATTCTTTTCAAAAATGGATCGCTCAGCGCAAATGTCGCTAAAAAGCTTTTGATTTTCTAGGGTCTTCAAAATTTTTGTAAAAGTTGCATCAGAAGTTACACATGTCCATCACATAGGAGGAAAAAGGAACTTGATGTTTTTTGTTTATTGATTACGTAACTTTTTAGCGCAGCTCCAAGGCATAGAGGAATCGAAGTTCCTGCTCAACACTTATATGTACACATACCTCAATGCTTTCCTCTCCAAACTTGGCAATGGCGTTCTCCTCCGAGTATCCGATGCAGCCGTACTCGATGGGTGTAAACACAGTTGTAGGCACGTTGGTGTAGTCACACTGTACGAGAAGGACGTAGGAGAAGGTGTGGAATATGGAAATAAAAAAAAATCGTTAGCTCAATAATCATCTATTTGACGTAAGGCCTTGAATCAGAGATGCCTGGATTGTAATTGCAGTTATATTTAAACCATAATGACAACTCTGAACAAATATCTGAATACACAGCAGCACACTTTTCTGCTTCAGAACGCACTACTAAATTCCAGTCATTTAACAACTGACAAGAACAGTTCATATAAGAACTCATGTGCACAGTAGTAGTGTCATTTGGTTAGACATGAACGGTCAGTTTTGCAGACGAAAAAGCACCAAGTTCTGGGGTTTTGCAAGCCAAAACCATGATATGATAGACAGGCACGACGTAGTGGTGGACTCTGGAATAACTGACTACCTGGGGTTCTTGAACGTGCGCCTAAGTGTAAGTACACGGGTGTTCTTGCATCTCGTTCCCATCGAAATGCAGCCACTGCAGGTAGGAATTGAACCGGCTTCCTTGAGCTTAGCAGCGCAATACCATAGCCATTAAAAGGGTCATGAACCACCCCTCAGGTTTGGTGAGAAAACACATCCTGTCGATAGTAGACACTGCTACGAACATCTCAGCCAAATCTTGCAGTCGTGTGTTGCAATGAGAGTTCACAAGCGGGGCGAGAAGCTGCCATTTTCGCAGGCACTCTCTTTTCATACAGACACCTATGCTCACTCTTTTTGGAGCTGCCAGCAACTGCTGTTTGACGTTGAACGGCAGCTATTGGCCAATAGCCGACATAAATTAAGAGTGGCACTTTGGTCAGATGCGCTTCTTGCCACGGGTTGCCACCAAATGCCGGTGCAGCGCTCCATAGTCTGTTAACATTACACAGTGAGCCACACACACACACAGGAATTACAAAGAGAGCAATCGCATTTCATAGCGCATGGTCCAGGTCATGATGTGCGCTGACGTAACTTCTTTTCCCCGTGCCATCCCTCTTCCTGCTTAGCTTCCAGCGTGCTCATCGAGACAAGAGAAGAGAGAAAGCGCTTAAAGCGCGCAACAAACCCCTGTAACTCCGCTTGTTCTTGACAGATTCGAGAAATTTTTCTGGCAATCAATTCGTGAGGCAACAGACTCTGATGCTGAGGTCCTTCGACGATTGCTTGGAAACATCATTCATGACCCCTTTAAGCTATCAAGCTCAAGACTATAGTTCTGCCTGTACGATTACCACATGCCAAGGAAAAGACCACGACATCGCTCACCTGGACATCGCTGCCGCCGTAAAGCCTGCGCGCCAGCAGAATGCCCGCCTGGATCGCAACAGGAGTCAGCTCGGGACGCCCCTCGAGAATATCGCCCACGGCGTAAATGTGAGGCACGTTCGTGCGCTCATTCACCACCGGTAGCTTGCCATTCTTGGGGTTCACGTTCACTCCAGCCTCCGCCAGTCCGAGGCTGTGCGTGCATGGCTCGCGCCCCACTGCAAACAGAACCTGCATGGGCAGTGGGCGTGCCCATGGAGTGAACGCTAGTGGTACACACCGCCGGCAAATACTGCTGGCAATCACTACCAGCGGTCACCACAAACAGTCACTACCAGCCACCACTACCAGCAGTCGCCACAAACAGTCACTACCAGCATTCACTACATGAGTCACTACATGCATTCACCACATGCAAGCACCACCTTAACGTACCAGCTGCAAATTCCATGGGCAAATAATACCAACGCGCACTATCGTACACCTCTCCCCCTTGATACCTTGGCCATTCCATGCAGGTATTCTTTTCCTCTTTCATTTAAAATTATCAGTACTTTTAAGTGGAGATGTCAACCCATATTCCAGCCTGAGGTACATACATATTCCTGTTGTAACTGTAATCGACACATATGGTCCTTTGCACGGAGGTTTTCTAAGCAAGGGTAGAAACACACTGCTTTGTATACCTGTGTCTATTCTTTTATGCATCACTTCACATGCTTCTGTTTAAAAAATACAAGGCCTACTTTTCACATACAAGCTTCATTTACTGGTTTGAAACTAATAACTGCACTACAAACACAAAACAAAACTTACCGTGTTGAATTCCTCAACAACTTCTGTGCCATTTGCATTAGCAGTGACCCTAATTTTTCCAGGGGACCCCTCTTCAATCAGTTCCAGCTAGAAGAAACGGAAGGAAGTTGTCAACATTAATAACTGAAGAAGCTTCTAAATACATGGTACAAAGATAGACAGAAATAACCACTTTTATGGCAACAGCAACTTCTACGATACCATTTCTGGGGTTTTATGTGCCAAAACCACTACAGTAGTCTCTCATTAAACGGAACCTGAAGGGACCAGGAAAATATATTTCATTTACTGAGAGACGAACTGGGTTGCAACATTCAGGTACGAAACGAATCATACCAATCAAACCAATCAACCAATCATTGGTGTCAGGTATGAAACCAATGGAGGTTGTTCTGCTTAAGCAGCAATTCCATTTAAGAGATTTCCGTTTACTGAGAGTCCATTGTATGTATGATTATGAGCATTGGGCTTGCCTGAGCTCGTTGGTTGCACACAGCGAGGGGTTCCAGCCAACTGCTTAGACGAGGGCAGAAGGGGAGACAACACACCGCTGGTGTGTCATCTCCCCTTCTGTCCTCGTTTAAGTAGTTGGCTCGAACCCCTTGCTATGATTATGAGGCACACAGCAGTGGAGGGCTCTGGATAATACCGGCCACCTGGGGTTCCCAAATGTGCACTGACACCGCACAGTAAGAGCACCTTCTAGCTACAGAGCAAAACAACTTCATTATGTCCTCTTTTTAGAGCTGTTCCTGCCTGAAAATGAATAACCAACTGGCCCTTATGTTTGCATTGAAGCAAATTAGTAAGTTCATTTGAAATCTGTTCATGTGACTCCAATTATTCCTCCTGCACCTTGAGCATCACTATACTTATAAGCTGAGCATTGTGTCTTCAACCAAAAATTTCATTAAAAAAGGAAAGTAAGAATGAATATGATGTTTGGAAGGCGCAGGGAAGTTCAATGTCACAGAGATGGCACCATATCTGCACACTGGCAGTGCCAATCTTGCCCCAAGCATGCATCGATACCTGATTTAAATATATGCACTGTTTGTTCAGACAACCATGAGCATCAAAGTATAGCTTAGACTCAATGTTTGTCACTACAGCCCCCTTAGATCAATTGCAAAATGAGGGATTCTACTGTTCACCTCCAAGTTGTCCCGGTGTGGGGAGTGTGCAGTATCAGATACAACCTGAAGCAGAATCGTGAGTTGGGCTAGTTGGTGGATGTTCATTGTGGAATAACTTGCAGCGCAACACAGTAACAGCACAACAGTCTTCTTCTCTCCGTCTTCGGTGTTGAGCTGCAAGTTATTCCATGATGACCAGATACTACAACTACCATATGCCCTTAAATTTCCCGGCCTCACTGTTCAATCTAATCCTCTACCATCCCTAGCATTTCTCTCATCTTGGCTCGCATTCTCTAACCCTATTAAACCCTTGGCTATCCTTTTTATTCACTGCGTGGCTCAAGCAACTTTCTACATGTTTCCCTTATTCCCTGTTAAAATATCCCCCTGCACATCCTCTCTAACCCTCTTCCATTTCATCGCTGCTTGCACCATCCTTTACTCGTTGTCCTGTTACCTTTCAAGTTTTCTGTATCCACACATACAGTAAAATTAAAATAATACATGATAATTGTCGGGGTCTTACAGCCCAAAACCACGAAATGATTATGAGGGGTGCCGTAGTGGAGGATCTAAATCTATGTACACGGGCCTCTAGCATTTCGCTTCCATCGAAATGTGGCCACTGCGACTGGGATTTGATCCCATGACCTTTGGGTCAGCAGTCGAGCACCATAACCACTAGGCCACAGAGGCAGGTGGTTAAATTAAAAGGAATGGCAATCTAACCACAGTGAAGTGCCAGAAGTTGATTGTATCAGATGAGACGGCATATTTACGAATATGCCACAGAAATCTCCTGTTCCCGGCCTGACGAGCCTTGCTCACCTTCGTGGGGACACAGGGCCGGATGAAGCGGATGCCCTCCTCCTCCATGTACTTGCCAATGCGTTCAGCCATGTCCTGGTCGAAGCCTCGCAACAGGATCGAGCGCACCATGACCGTCACATCAAACCCTATGGCCCGGAGGAAGCCCGCACACTCGAGCGCCACGTAGGACGCGCCCACCACTAACGTCTTTCCGGGACAGTGGGGTAGGAAGAACAGGTCATCACTGCACACACGCGCAAACACACACACAAGGGTTCATCAGACAACAACTTCTTTGCCGTTGCTCGCGAATCTAATGTTTCTTAGCTTACTGGGCCTCACATTAAAACTGGGTATTTGGAAGTGTTGCATGCAGTCATGTGCAAAATTTTATACACCACGGGAGCATGTGCCAAACAGCATCACTGTGCCTTCCAACAGCCTCACGGCTAACTTCAAGAGCGTGTAAAGCAAACGTGCGTAATTTTCTATATTCCAGTTTGACTGATCGGTTCATCTGCGTGCACACCGGAACATGGGATAAAGCGCAAGATGTCACTTCTGCATTAGTCGTTGAAGCACTCAGTAACGATATATCGTGACGAAAATATCTCGTTTGTACAACTGAAATGTCATCACAATATCATCGCTTGGCACTTCCACATCAACTACAAAAGTGCCACCTTGCTCTCGCCAGCGTGCAGATGTGCGCGCTGTTGAAGTGATCGAACGATCACACTGGCAGGTAGAAAGGGGCACACATGCGCTGTGCATGCTCTCGAAGTTAGCCGTGAAACAGTCGGAAGGTGCAGCGATGCAGTTTTGCACACGCTCCCGTGGTCTCTAGAATTTCGCGTGCGACTGCACATCTAGCTATGGTAACATCCCCTTGAAAATCCCATGCAAAAGTATAGCACCATACTATGCACGTCTTGGACTCTTGTCCACCTGAAGCTGCTATACACACCTTCTATACACTGAGAGCTGTGCCGCACTGCGCCCTCAGAAGTGCAGCTCCAACATTGCACCAATCCTTTCTCGCATCAGTGAAAACAGTCAGGCCAACAAAACAGTGCTGCTTTAAATAGAACAGGCTGTCAAACAGGACATGGGACCTGATGAGAATTAACATGCCAGACAGGAAAAGCCGAGCAAGGTGCGCGTCTTAGAATATGGGTGGTTTGTGAAGCTAGGGTTTTATTTGTGCTCCATAATGACAAACGTGCTTTAGTAACCTGCACTGCAAAACAGCCGTGCAATACGATGAAGCATACTACTGTTGTGTGCCCCACCGGTGTGATGCAGCATTTGTGAAAAGAAAGTACTGAGCACAGATTTTCAGAAAGGAAACTCCAGCGAATCGGATGGTGATCGCTGTTGCATGACCTATAAGGACTTCCCAAAGGGCACGATTGTTTTTAGAGTGGCGCACAGTAAGGAGCAAATTTCAGTTAGCCGAGATGGCATGAAAAGGATGAAGGGGGTGTAATGCAGAGCAATTGTGCGTGTACGTGCATGCTGTAAATGCTACAAGTTATCTTTCTTTGTATGAAATTAGCTGGGACCACATCACCAGCTAAGACTAATCAGGTCGTTTTTGATGTCATCTCCTGGTAAAAACTACAAAATATGTCTGTTAGAAGCTGCTATACACACCTTGAGATTGCATGCTCCCGTGCACCAGGAATGTCAGGGTAGCGTGGCCTTTCACCCATGGCTAAAAGGAAATCCCTCGACGTGATGAACTTCTCTCCGCCTTTCTTGTCAGTCAACTGAAGGAGCAAAGTCATGGCATTAAAGGAGAGGAGGCAAGTGCCTCGAGCAGCGTCTAAAAACTTCAGTGAACCATATAACGTAAATATGCCATAAGTAAGCCAATGACTGATTCATAAATGTTTATCATTATGTTCGCGCTTAAATGTGGGAACGTGAACAGATGAGCACATACCTCAGCTACACTACAATATGACGTTCAATTCTCACCAGAGCTTTTTCAATTTCCTTAACAAATTCCAGAGCTTGGAAAGCTTATTCATCATAGTAACGCTACCTGGCAGCCTCCTGGTTAGCCGACTTGGTAGAGAGACTATTGTATTCAAATTGACCTGCGGTTCAACTCTCTGAAAAGGATGAGTTTGCTTTCAGATAGAGTGCTCCATTCTAAACGTTTTAAAGGACCATATTGGTATCCCTTGTAATAGCATACTGCCATCAGACTGACATCAGCATTCTTCTTTCGCATATATAAATTCCCATTGCGGATTCTGGCTGCACTAGTTTGCCATTAATTAGGCCTAGCCTACTTCACAATCCTGAGCTGAAGTTCACCATTTAAAACAATCATAATCACAGGCATCAAATAAGCCTAAGCATACATCAACATCCAAGACATACATGTGAGCACAAACAAGAAACAAAGACTTGACAAAGGAAGAGTAGGAAGCAAAAGATCTTTCTTCAGTCCATGTTCCTTGTTTGCACTAACATGTATCCCTTACATGTCAAACAATTCGCTCAGCTACAAGTCCCACTCAATACATAAACAACAGCTCTTGCATTGGACGTTAGTTCTGCCGGGGTAGAAAACTGACGAATAAGTCTCGGGTTTATAGAAAAATTTATGTGTTAGGTAACGACAAAGCCAACTTTGTAGGTCAGGATTAATCGCAGAAAAAGTGTGACGTACAGACATGGAACACTAGGGAATGGAAATATAACACAGATGCTGACGTCTACAACAAAGCAATGTGGCGGAAAAAAAGCTGCATGTGCTTGGGAATTGCAGTGCCATTTTGGAGCATGTGCAACCTTTCAGTTGACAGTTGGCATCCATGCTTACATTTTCCTTCCGTTATCAGCAGCTCCAAGACTGGAACAAACAGCGCTAGATATGGGACGCCAAGAGAATGACTGACAGGGCACCGCGTCTGCATGCTCAAGTTTTTCTACCACGTAAGGTACCTTGCTGTGAAGTTGCAAGTTGTTCAAAGCAAAGCTGAAACACTTAAAAGTGCTCCTACGCAGCTGCCACATAACGCTGCCATGACAACCAGATGGCAGCACCAGCCTTTGCTCACCTTCAACTTGTGTGGATCCATAAAGTGCGCATATGCGTTGATATAGGTAACGCCAGCTTCCCGCAGACTGACACGGTACTTCCAGTTGAGTGATGCAATGTAGTCGCGGATGTTGCCCCGCATCGTCTCCCACTTGAATTTGACTTCAGGTTTCATATGCGAGAAAAAAAAAGTGCTTTAAAACTGTTCCCAGCCCACTGATACAACTTTTATGGACCATGCACTTCAAGCACTGACGAGAAGAATGCTTTTGTTTCTATTAGCAAATCACATTTAGTACACATAACCAATAACACCACTCTTTCCGCGAGAAGGTGCTTGTCAAGCCAGAAAAAGGCCTGAAAAGAAAGAAACTGGTGGTGATGCCACATAATGTTTTGACACCAGCCCTCCACAACGTCGTAGATTTCGATGCTGTCTTCTAGGTCCCGTACACAGTAATACTTTATTGGTAAAAATGGATTGCGTTGTTTCAATGTGCCAGGGACTGTTTTAGGAACTTTTATTTAGAAAATGAAATGAAGCTACCAGCGTTGGGGTTCTGACGCAAAATTTTAAAAATTGAACTATCCTTCATTTTTTCTTATGTAATGATGAAGCTGTGATCGTGAAATTGACAAGAATAAAGCTCTCAAGAATAATACTTATACCAGTCTAAACTGATTAAGCGTCTGACTTTAGCGTATTTCTACTGTGTTTCTGCATGCAGCATACCTCGACAACGTTTCAAAGTTAAATCTTCCTTTACCAAATGTAGCGACGTCCACCACTAACGATACCATTTATGACAATTGCTGGCAGTGTGTCCACATAACTAATGCATAAAACAACCCCTACGCAATAATGGCATCATGATACATGGCTATCACAATCCTTTTTGTTTACTTTGCAATTGCTGTTTCATGAGGACATGTGAAGTGTATTTGTGAACAAGAATGTTGGGGTCAAATAAGTTGTGTCATCACAAGCTCGAGCGAATGACAGAAAAATGCTATCTTATGCTCCCCGATTTTCACACATGCAAAACCAAAACATAAAGATAAGACAATAAAAATATTGCCTTACATACCAGATATAAAAGTAACTATCTAAGCAAACATGCAGAAGCGTGGCTAGTTTAAGGGTCATGGTTTCTGATTCTGTTCCATTATGCATTAAAGATATAAAAATCAAATAAAATTAAACGAGATATTTTCTGTGTAGCTGCTATTTCATTCTTATTCATTTCGACATGGCTCAGATGAAGTGCTGATAATTGAACATGCGAAAGTAACTCAATTTTGTTATTGTTACATACACAACACAAGTGAAAAATATGTACAAGAGGATCCTGCAATATACCATTCCCTACCATATGTAGAAATGTCATAGAACATTTTTATAAGCCATTCCCACATTTAGGAAGTACAATCTGCTTTAAATATGTGATTATAAGGTAGTGAAGTAGCTTGTACATACCATCTTGCATGTCCCATCCAAAGCTCTTTGAATCATGAATACCTTGACCTAGAAACAAGCACACATTACTGAACAGAACTTTCAGCACACCCACAAAAGAATTCTCAGTTACAGTGAGCAAGCCAACAGCAGGACATCAATACAACGTAGGCAGCCCCAGATACACACCTAATAATGCAGCATTGTGCATAAGCTTCTTTGGTATGCAGCCAACATTGACACACGTGCCTCCCAGACCTGTGGTAAGACACATTACAATGCAAATGAGGTCATATGCAAAACTTCAAGGATTCTAGAGTTCGATTAGAATTCAGTAATAAAGTGCTCGTCCTTTTTTGCAACTTACCCCATGTCGTGCCTTTTGGGGTTGGCTTGACGAAATCACATACAGCTACTTTCTGTCCCAGCTTAGCAGCTTCCTGTGAGAAAATTGGGGTGTTACAATTTCACGATTACACAGGATGATTTCACTATAGTTGAGCTATTATGTACTATCGGCACTATATTTTAAGCAAAGGCTTTCCTTTTTCTCAGCCAGCAATCAACCTTTCTTGAGCAAATAAGCAGGTGTCTAAACTGATTCAGTGCTCATAATTAGAGTCCTTTCAAGTGCCAAGTATGAAACAAGCCGTAGCTTAACTAGAAAACAGAACAGTTCATTTCACTGCCTCTATACGAGGCGTTTTTTTTTTTCGAAATGAGTCAAATCTATCCAAACAGAATCTGAAAAAACGGCAAAAATTTGCTATGCAAACTAGGTACAACGCTGTCAAAGCTATCTATGATATGTTTTACATGTCGGCTAGGGGAAGTTTCTGGCCACAATCACTTAAAAAATATGCAGCGGATTTTTCACATAGCAAATTTTTGCCATTTTCTCAAATTCTGTTTGGATGGATTTGACTCATTTCGAAAAAAAAAAAAAAAAACACCTCATATATCAATTTAAATACAAATAAAGGCTGTAATTTCTTCTTTCAGCAGAGCAACGTACTAGGTTTTCACAGCACTGAGGCTAACTTCCCGCACACAAGTTAAGATGACACTTGAGTTATGCGCAGGGCAGTAATACGTTTACAGCGATTCAGAAGGCCTACCTTGGAAGCAGCTAAGCCGCCGGATCCACCACCTATGACAACTAGGTCATAATCGTAGGAGATGCCGGTCATAAGCAACTGGCCCAGGGTGCCTTTCTTCAGTGCAGAGGCCGTGTCTTCGCTGCCACCCAGCAGCTCTCCGCCAACAAACACCTGAGGCACGCCAGAAAGCCCAGTCCTCTGGCTCAGCGCTTCTTGAATTGGTGGCCCATAGCCTGCACACATACGCCAGAAGAAAACATTCATCAAAACTAGTCGTGGCATACGGGGCACAAACAGTTTACTGGCACGAATGCCACGCAGCACCTGCGCGGTGTTCATCAAACAGACATTTTCATAAGCACCACGCAGCAAATAAGATCTCGATCATATATATTGCATACAACAGTACTATGTAACGCTAATGAAGTGTATACTTCACTAAAATCCTCGTATTGACTAAAAATCAATCTCTGTGCAGAAGAGGTTAAAGCATACGTCTATGAATGGATGCTTGTTTAACACGTCTATCATTGACGTGTTCCCCCAAAAATTGAATGAATGCTCAATTTCCTTCCCGCTTATGAGAACATAAAACAGTGAAGTACTGCTTTGCCAATGGATGTTAGTCTGATACATCTATTACTCGCATGTTTCCTAAAAATGTTGGAGGAATACATAAGTTAGATTAACTCCTAATGCATAGCGACAAATTGCTCATAATGACCATTGTGAAATTTCCCATAAACCCGAGGCAAAAATGCATTCCTAAGAGCATCACATATTGGATACAATGAACATCATGGTTTTGAAAAATGCAGTTTTCTGCATGTACTGTGTACCAGGTAAAGTGAAAGTAAACTTCCATTTAAAGAGTTCCGATAAGGGCTAGAGTACTTTTGAACAGTAGCCATTACGCACATTTGCAGTGATGGAAGCGACATTTTACTTTTTGGAGCACACTCTGGAGCAGAAAAAATGCTAGTTTGGAGCAGCTATTGACATTTTCGGAGCAGATGGCAAAATATTCCAAACGAATCCTGGAGTTTAAAGCATTATTTAAGCATCTCATAAGTATTATTACTTATTATTAAAGATATTGCACATACAGTTATCATTGCAAATTGCAACAAACAAATAACTAAGCAGATGGGTGGTCACTGAACACTAAGCAAGATGAGCTATATATTTAAAATATCAGGTACTTGTGACAAAAATGATATAAAACCGATGAAGCTGAGCCCCAAACTATTAAAGAAACTAAAATCTTATAGAGCAGTTTATAATCGGTAACAGAGCAAAGAAATCTGTTATTTTCATATTTCACCAAAATAGCCTGCATTTGAAACTTCAAAAGACAAGAAACCAAGTTCGGTTTTTCTTTACTTAATTAATTTGTAATTCCTGCCTGAGGTATGCGCTAATGCTGTACCCTAAAATATGCATTAGTGCTCACATTGCATGACCTCGGTTGTTCCAGATGGCCAAGTTTTCCCGTGAACCGAAAAACGATAAAAAAAAATCCAGTTTCACTCCGGAACGAAATAGATTAAGTTTTGGTTACATTTTTGTTCCTGTCAAAAATATAGTTTTTTTCGTTTTTCACGACGTTCCGACACGCTGCTTCGAACATCTTATACTCCTTTACAGGAGCAAGTGCACTTTGAACACCTGACACTCCTTTACACGAGTGCTTGCACCCTGAACATCTTACACTGCTTTACAGGAGTACTTTCACCCTGAACATCCTGAACACTAATGGTCAGTCGATTCCCAAACAACAGACTGATATAACAATTTGGATTTCAGGCATGTGCCATAGTCATATAGTATGAACTGTAGTTACTACTGTAGCACTTCACGAACAGCAATTCCATTTTATCGATAGGACATAAGAGGGCTTTAAAGCTGAAATTTTATCACACTGAAACAAATAACACTGAATTTTCTTGCACTCCACGACATCCTGTGCTGAACAATTATCTAATGTATCAGAACCACCTTATCAAAGCCCCCAGCCTTTTAATCATAGCAGATTGCACTACGGTATGAACACGTTTGCAGTGGTACAATAAAAAAAAAAGTACAGGCGGGCTTGGCAACGTGTGGGCAAATGCTTACTGAAACTGGCTACCACAAAAACAAGCAGTTGTTCCGTGTACAAATACAACCGATGAGCGAAGCTCCTTACAAATGGGACGCAAACAACTATGTGCCTGATCTCGCTGCTGGCTTTCATGAAGGGGGTAGAGTGGGGTGGGGATAGCGTCTGCTGCGCTCGGTGGCGGGAACGACTGAGCGACTGAGTGTGCGGCGCGCGCGCGCAGGGAGAGGGAGACAGGTAGGAGAGGGGTGCGAGCGGTGATGCGGCGGGGAGCTTCGACGGCGGCGCCGGAACGCCGCGCGCAGCATTGTCAATTTGCGCCGGCGCCGGATGGAGAGAGCGTCTGCTACTACCTTCGACAAAGCGCCTGTAGCACGCTAGAATGATGTTTGTCATATCACAATCCACGATAAAGGTGGTGAAAGTGAAGACGACCATTATAACTAGTTGTGCACCGAGCTTATTTCTTTTAAACTCGAATTTCTGGTGCGCTAGAACAAAACCGCTCAAGGCCTAAACATTTCCTCTTAAATCACCGGCCACTGCAACCTAAGCAATGCTTAAGAGAAGGGAGCTCCAACGGCGACGACGGGGTGCGGGCCAAAGGAGCTTCGCTCCTAAAATGCAACCTGCTGAGAGACTCACGCAATAGCTCCCGCTGATATTTATGACACTGATAACTATGAAAGGATACTTCCACTGTATCACACCAGAGTCGACGGGTTAATCACACCTGGGTGGCTGCGTCAAATGCTGACGGCGGAGGCCGCACGAAACGCACGACGCTGGGACACGGCCCGCCTGCAGACGCTCACATTCGCCGGTGACCGGTAAACGGCGCGCTCCGAATTTGTAAGTTTACCTGGGGACGGGACCAACGGGACATCTGACGAGTATGCGGACGATGATGATGATGTAGGCAATGATGGCGGTGACGCTACCGACAACGAAGAAGGCGAAGCGGAATGTGCTGGTTTCGGCGGGGTGTTCGCGGACATGGACCCTGTCACGATGACTTAAATTTGATCCACCGTCGGTTCAGGTTCTGTCGCACTGTCGCGTGGCAGGCGCAACGGAGGCGAAAAGAAATTTGTCTAGACCAAGATAAAAAAGAAGGAAAGAAACACGTCGCGGAACGATATCCCGCGGGCTCATGAGCGCGCGATTGTGCATGTATTCGTCTTCTTCAGCCACGAAACCATCGCCAGAAAGGGTAAAATCACGAGAAGCTGTGGCTTTAAAGCTGTTCATAATCTTCTTGGTACATTATCAGTTCCGCAAGTAGTCATTAATTAATTATCGGAAATTAACAACTGACTGGAGCCGTGCGCAGGGATTTCCTTTTAGTCGGGCTCGGTCACCTGTGACCTGTAGATGTGTTCGTAGAAAGAACGATAGCTTGGGCTAGTTGGTGTCTAGCATCGAGATGTTTGCACAGCGCAGATTGAACGAGGACGTGCTGGTACCTTATGGGAGCGGAAGCGCGGTTCGATTTAGTGTCATATGTGATCATGAATGCAAGAAAGCGATGCATGGCAGACCGCGGGCAGACGCCGCACGCCGGAGGCTACAACGTCGCCGAAACGAGCAGCGCATCCATTGCAGCCTTACGAAAGTATAAAACAAAATAAAATTGGTTTATAGAAAAACGAAATAATCTGCCGAAGCCCTTGTTACGGACTACACGCTTTATATGAGCGTGTAAACGAACCACACGTACGCGCATTACTGAAGCGAAAGCCTATAGTTTCGTAATTACGACTAAGTCAACTCGAGCACAGTTTCTTCGAACCACAGCAAGTCCCAAAATGATGTCGTATACCAGAATAAAATTATCTGGATCTTCCTTTAAGTGATCACTGCCAGGCACAAAGGGCGCTTGGACAGAGGAGGAGCTTCCGATTTTCTCGGGGGAGGGGTGTCGTGTGAAGCCGAACTTAATCTGTTCATTGTGGAAGGCTGCAGGCACACAAATTATTGTGGTGATCAAAACTTGAAAGTTAGTTTACGCATTGTTTGTTCCATACGTATACCGCATAACTTTCAGACAAAATGCCGGTAACGGGGGCACCTAGCTGCCTTTTACGGCCCGGTGAAGAAGGATGAAGGGGGTGGCAGGGCGAGAGCATTGTTGCCTAAGGTCCCTGAAAAACTACCTTCTCCCTCTCCCGCTCCTCTGACCAACGCCTGTGTTTGATGTCCGGACGACACCACCGTGACAGAACCGTCCATTTCGTGCTCAAGGAAATTGCGGAGCTTAGGTACCATACAAAGTACCAAAGTTTCCAGACACGGTCAACAAGAAAGAACACCCATAGCGCAGAACTAACATCCCAAAAATGAACACCTGGACTAAAACTCTGATGTCTGATGCGCTGGCCCACTTGGGCAATATAAGCGTGCAGCACCGCCGAACACCGTCCTCAAAGACCCTGATACCATATCAAACAAACAGGGTTGATCAGGCGAAGAAGCAGAACGTATACATTACACTACGACAACACTACATGCATGCATGCGTACACATACCGGACGCCTCGACGCGTGCACCGCAGTCTTGGCGGTCCAGCGACAGCAGAGGATCGTCGGAGCAGACAGTGGACGCAGTCGAGGGTGGCGGAATGTCCAGCGCGGATTCCTCCACGGACACATGACAGCAGATGGCCGGGAACAGCTTGGGCATGCACTAGCTGCAAGCCGGAGCGCGCGCGCTTGTCGAGCGCCGCAGCAGCAGCGTGCATGCGATTTCCGCACATCGATCCTTCGCGAGGGCACGTTCGCGACTTCGCGGCCGCCACACGTTGTCCGGGCGACCGCGAGGGACGCACCGCTCGACCAAGGCTAGAACCCCAGACCCGTTGTTCCAAGTCCCCTCCCCATTCGCCGCGCAAGTGACGCGCGCCGCCTTTTTGACATACGTTCGACGCGTCGCGCGCGCGCCGGCTGTCCCGCACGTCACGTCACGGCCGAATGCGCGATTGAAATCGGACAGAAATAAAATATCGAACACCTCCTCCCCATACAGGCTGATCGATATGCGATCTGATGAGGGGGGGGGGGGTCCCGTTCAACGAACCATTGTTTGTACACACGCATTTCCTCTGACTGACGCGCAATCAATATTGTAGCGACATATCGCCCTTGGTGCATTCGTGCAATCCGTCCGGGTACTTCCGACAGCACGTACGTGAACGTGCAAAAGAAGAAGAAAAAAAAAAGCAGCAGTCTGAGCCCCGACTCTCCGCTCATCAAGTGACAAAAATATAAAACGAGAGCTTCTTCATTCCATACGAATAGACTCAATTGGCCGATGGCAAAAACGCTTATTTGCGCGCGCGTGATACGAAATCTTGCCATTTTTCTTTTTCCCCCTCTCCAAACATGCAGAGTAACAAACGGGGCAGTCTAGTTAACTTCCATGTCTATTTTCCCCTCTCTCTCTCTTTTGGAGACTGCGAAAACGTAGAATACGAATACCGCAATCAAACATATTGGATGTACGATCCGTAAGCCTGTGGTATGCGTACCTGTCTCGCATATTATTCACTAATGCAAGAAATGCGCAAATAATGCGCTCCAAGATGCACGAACGCATCAGGGCAGACCACTATAGGCGTCGTATTTTTTTTTTTTTTCTAGCTTTCACAGAGGCCTCGATTAAAATCGGCTGGTCGGTAGATCTATTTATGGCAGCCCACTCGTTTTCAGTCCGTCCGAAAGCGCTTCCGTTCGTTTCTCGTAGAACCAACGCCTCAGAGGACGTTGGGTGTGCCCGATTCTGGCGACCATCCAAAACGTATAAGCGAGCGTCGGCGAAGACTTGGTGCCCGCGCGCAAGTTTGCAATCACGACAGCGCGGGCGCTCATACAGCTATAACCATTCTCGTTAAAGCAAAAGACGTTAGCAACAGCAGGAACTGCGAATGGTGCGGCCTTGGCCGACAAAACGTGACCAATAGCTCGGCGGCAGACCGTTACGACATCCCATGGCAAACCACGACGTAGGAACGAAAAAAGGTTGCGAGCCAGCTGTCCGGAATGACGTCTTACGAAAGGTCGTACATCGCGTGTTCATATACTGCATGCCACAAAAAGGTTTACGGGACGTGGACGCCATATATTGTGCTTGATATCCATATGTCCCGCAATCCAACATGCGCCGCAACTTCCCACCAATACTTCGCTTCACATAATTTGAACAGTCCACTGCAATTACATATAAATATCTGTCAACTGAATGGCTGGGAGCTCGATTGTTACTTATCCTGGTCGACAAATGTGCAATATAGTCAGTTGAATATAATATATCAGATAAACTAGATTTGCAGGCACTTAATTGTGACTTAACTGTGTTAACAGCCAGAACATAAATACAGCCAAAAGCACGCGCCACACGGAAGGAAAGACTCCTTATAAAAGTTCACAAGAGGCCATCCAATGATATCTAACGAAAAATTCAGAACCCTTCCAATACTGCCAGCGAAGCTGTTTATATATAGTGGGTCTAGCTGATATTGAATATTTCCGTAGTGAATTTACATATTACCATTACTGACTATAGAGAGCAAATAAAGATACACTCGAAGATCCTGGAGTTTGTTTTGTGCATGACGCATATAATATCAACGGCGGTCTCAAAATGAAATCCTGTAGCATATAGGAAACCCAATCGTTTCGAAAGTACAAAAATTGCATGTGGTTCGTTTCTTATGCAAGTGGTCTCGTCTTTGAGGCAAATCTGTTCACGTCGTTCTGCCATGTCGACGAAATCATAAACCTTTATGTTAAATTTTACGCCATGTCCATTCTTTTTTTCGACGAAAAAAGAAAAAAAAAACGCGCTGTATTCGTCGAGTTAACCGGTTCGCCTAGCCATATACACCTTCGTCGTAAAATTTCTCTCTGCCGTAGTTGCTACCAGAAGATATCGCGCGCGAGCATACTACCTTGCACTACCTATACCCACCTTTTCTGCTACCGATAACAGTAATGCTTTTGCCTATTCGCCAAATCGGAGCAGCAAAACTGCGCAGCATTCGCGGGGCTGAAAACCGTATCGCTGATACAACGCGGTTACGTTAGGAGCACGAGCTCCTAAAATGTTAAGAAATGAACGCCAAGTTCAGCGGAGCAGTACCAAGGGCGACCCTATATCATGCAACCAGCACGAGTAATGATCCAGCTGCTTGCATGCGTCTCTGGCACACGGCACAATGCAGCGCGCGACACAAAAGTATACAAGGCGAACGAAACGGCCCGGCGACGCAGGCAGATACGGCTCATTAGCCGACGAGCTTGGTGCTCGTACGTGCATGAGCTACTTGGACTGAACTCGGACCGCACTTTAACTCGCGGAGTTCTTTCGTATGTCGTTCTATTCACTGCGGGGAAGAGAAAAGGCTACAGCGGAAACGCTGGCGCAAATGATCCGTGTATGCTACCTCGAAGCGCGCGGAGAACGAACGCATCAAGGTACCCTATATAATGTATGAATGAACTATACGATTCTGCCCGCGGAGACCAGGGGTTGCAGGAAGCGTAGCCAACGTGCCCTTGTCAAAAGACCGTTCGGTGTCACAGTTAAAGTTAGCGAATGAAGGAACAGAGGCTGAAACTAATCTTTTGGAGGTCTCGTCGACTGAATCGCGGCTCATATAGTACATCAAGTTCAATGTAGATGAGCGAAATGCACGAACGAGTAACGTAACAAGAGGACAGGACTAGTGGTCCTGTCCTCTTGTTACGTTACTCGTTTGTGCATTTCGCTCAGCGCATCTAGATTACAATGCCGTACCAACTAGCCCAAATTGAAGCTTTGCTTCACGTACATACACGACACATATAACCGCGCAAACGTAATAACGCGGAATCCATACTGTACTAAGGCGATAGCCTTAGATGCCTCATCATACGCGAAAATTCACCGTCGTCGGCGTCAACACGAGCGATGCAAAAGTCAACGTCACGTGATGACGTCACAACTCGCCAAAACTTGTGACGTTATCATGACATCACATGATGACGTCACGTCACATGACCGTTACTTGGTCAAAGGTGGGCCGATCACGGAGGCAGTGCAAAACCGAGTGAGGGGCAGAAAACTTTCGTAAGGGGGCAGGATAGGATCCATACATTCATTCATTCACAAAACTTTATTAAGAGTCCTGAAGCCCGGTCTTTTCAGACCGAGGCGGGCCGCGTCCACGTCGGCACCGTTAGGCCGAGCCTTAGGGCGCCATCGTGAACCCTCTGGACAGCCCGTAGTTGATCTTCATATGAACAGCTGGAGATCATCTTCTGCCAGTGAAGCCATTTTTCTTCGGGGTTGGCGAGAGTCGCGGGACAGCCCGCCAGCATGTGTCTGATTTCAATGATGCCACCGCATGCGTCACATTCTTTTCTAATTTCACTTTCAGGGTGAATTTTTTTTACAAAATACGGAGTGGGGTACGTCCCAGTTTGCAGTAAACGTAGCGTGACTGCCTGAGCCCTGTTCAACTTTACGTGTGGCAGTGGGAATTGCCTACGCCCCAAGTAGTAGTATTTAGTGATCTCGTTGTAGGTTAGTAAATTATCTTTATGATACCGTCGTGTCCGGCTGCCGATCTGCTAAAGAGACCACGGAGGGCGGCCCGTACCTCACCCTCGGTGAAATCACGGTCCATGTCCTCGCACGGTCCTCCCGAGTACTCTACGCAATCGGCACTATCGCCCGGTTGTTTGAGCGGAAGATATTTGTACATCGACTGAGAAGAAAAAGATGATTTCTACTTTTCCAAATTACTTTATTATTATTTTTTATTAAAATTCTCCGCTTCATTGCTTATATTATATCCTATTAATGTTTTTTGTTTCATTTTTACTTCTTTAATCTTAAATAGAAAAAAAATTAAGCTTTAATTTAAGAATCATATTTTTAAAACTATCCGGTTCTTGGCCAACCCCCCAGCGTGGGTGTGTGCCAGTTTCTAGGATCTACTCTACTCTTTAGGTGCCGTTCCCCCTGCGTGGGTAGGTGCCAATCATCCCAGAAACATCATCATCATCATCATGAATGCATAAGGGACCCCGTGAGTTTTTGTCTCGCGTCGCGCTATCATGACTTCCCGGGAAGGATAGGACAACGGGCGAGTACTGAGCCCGCTTGTCGTTACTGATAGGCCTTCATGGCGTTCGCGGCGTAAAGGTAATCGGACCGCTTTGATTAGATACGAAACAGTCTAGCTTTGCCGGTACAAAACGCGAAATACCGATGGCCAAGCAAAACTGTTTCACAAGACGTAACGAGGTACAGCTCCTGTATCTAAAGCAAACAACTGATAGCGTATCTGAGACAATGAGTGTATGACGTCAGTATTTCGTCACGAAAAATGCTGCTACTATGGAAGCAAAGTGAAATCGGTGCGCTCAGGATATACTGCCGACCCCCTAAAACTTTGCGCTTATGTTGTCTAATGTGCCCATCAATCATGCTGCCAACATTGCTATACAGAACACAATACGTATGTAACAGCAAATAGGTCAGTGTTACAGAGAACTGAAACCAAAGGCTTAGTAGGTGAGAAAGAGAGAGAGAGAGAGAGAGAGAGAGAGAGAAGGCGTTTGGTTGACGATACTACTTTGTAATTAAACCCCAATTATTGTCACATTTTGGCCCGCAGCTAACTGTAAAATCCACGACGTATATATACACGACGTCGTCGCGTTCACTTATGCACACTAAATTCAATAAGGAAACTAAACTTTGCCGTTCGTTCATTTCCCCCGCTAATAAACATTTTTTTTTCAGCCAAAGAAATGTAAATGCAGCTAAGCGAACAGCCTCATTCTACGGTGCATTGACGCTTGCCTTTGTCCCATCCGTAGCGGTTCCGTTCCGTTGTATTGAAGGCAAAACAGCGTCTAATTAAGGATCGGCCTCGAATTATTTTGGCCATCGAAGGCGCGGCCAACAGGTGATGAAGGACATAAAAATATGAATATAACCAGCGACCAGGTGGCTCAGAGCAGTAGAATGCTACTAAGCCACCGAGGTTGGCCGCGGTAACCCCAAATAAATAAATAAATAAATAAATAAATAAATAAATAAATAAATAAATAAATAAATAAATAAATAAATAAATAAATAAAACCAGCTGCCTTGCAAGTGACACTCAATATATTCTGCACACATTGCAAATGTAGCTTGAGCGCAAATATCAAGGGCTTAAATGCACGCATGCCCGAGCGGAGCGAAGTCATATGTAGACCAAAAACCTTCAAGGGCAACATCAAGGACAAACTCACCTTCATCGTCCACTTCGATGGAGACGTAAGGTTCATTTAGGCTGGAAAATATTTCTTTCGTCTGAAAAAAGGAAAAATAAGAGCGAAAATGAAGAGCGGTAAATGGCAGACAATCTACCAGGCAAGTATTCCGAGGTGCATGTTTGGGCTAGTTGGTACTCCATTTGAATATCTAAATAGCGCGAACTTCAGGGACGAAAGACAGGAGAATGCATCGAGCGGCCGCTAGCTGCTACGGGTTTGTCAAGCGGCTGATCTCAAGACAAAGCCTGCTGAGCCATGACACCTAACTGCGCATTTGTTGTTGTGGAGCTGCTGATTTGTGATTATGTCACGTGCAAGTATTTTCGACAATGTATATCCGAGTTTCAGCCCATAACGAACAACGCGGCCGCTATGCTGACTTGGTCACATTTGACGCCTTATAACTAGTTAGCAACCAAAATAATGCAACTTTTTTGTATGCAGAATGGTAGATGGCGTCCTTGACGTCAATCAGAGTGATCTAAAAAAAAAAAAAAATGACCTTTTTGAGAAAACTATTTTCAAAGTTTGGAGTTTTTGGTAAATCACTTACGTTTCAGCCCAATTATCAAGTAAAACGGAACGCTATAAAACCACGAAAATTATTTTAAAAGAGAGCGAAGGTATCAAAGTTAATATGTACCGATTTTTATTATCCTCACTTTTACTTGTTTGCAGCAATAAATTCCTGAAATACAGGTATTTTGTGCGATTTGCCAAGTTTGTGATTTTTTTCTTCAAAAGTGCTTCGACAAGCAAGACGAATACTAGACTCATAAGATTGTATTCCTTTTGTTCTTTCAGGGGAATAAATATTGTGACCAAGAAGTGCACCGTTTTTTTTCCTAGGCGCGCTCAAAATCCAGAAATCGCGAAATTGGCAGAAAAGTTTTTTTGCGGCCAAAATTTATATACTTTTTCTCAGGCGAACAAAATTTTTTTTCGCGAAACTAACTTGGAAACCATTGTTCTGGATGTAATGCCTAGACCTACAGTAAATTTCATCAAAATCGGGAATGGTGACCGGGACCTCGTGTTCGATCTTATTATTATTTTTTTTTATTTACAAATACTGCTGTCTCGGTTGAGACATAGCAGGAGTGAATACAGATGTTCAACACAATGAAAAAAAAATACAATTTAACAAAATACGTGATTTCGCAACTCTTTTTCAAATTCCTGAGCATCGAGTCTGCGCAGAGACCCATCAAGCTCATTCCATAAATCCACGGTCCGCGGAAAAAAGGAAAACTTAAAACAATCATGACTAGCTCTAAAGGGCATAATATTTAGGGAATTGAATCGTCGCGTACGGCGTGCAGAAGCTGCAACAAAAGAAATGGGTGCTAGAACACTCAAGCCGGTGTGAACTATCTGGACACACCCAACAGTGAAGGGACTCCTGAACAATAAAATGCCCGAACTGAGGAAAAAGAAAAATCCTGCTACATCGTGCAACTTTTTACCGGGTTATTGTTATTCATACGATTTTCACAAACAACTTTCACAAACAAAGTTGTGTGCACCATATTTTTCGCGGAGGGTTGGATATGGCGTCATGATGAAAACACCATAGAGATTTACAATCACGGCAAAAAGGACATAAAAATGGAAAATCAGTATCATAACACAAATTGCAGTGCTTGCTATTTGAGGCCACAGCTGGCTGCTAGAGGACGAAAACGTGTACAGGTGCAAATATTCGCGACAGGATGTGACGTGTGTCTGCTGCAATAAAATTCCATAAACGACTCAGCACATCGTGATGGAATGCCGTGACAGTCACCCGGAAAGATCCGTAGCAGCCATCACCTTATACAAAGGCGCTGGGATTCGAAGCTGATGGAAGCAGTAACTCGATCGTGAGTCTATCAGGGGAGAGATTCACAGAACCGGAGTTCAGTCGTTAAAGACATAAGTATATAGACTTTAGTTAAAGAATAAGTAAAGCATCGGGAAGAGATAGCCAAAACGCGAAGCTACGGTAGATTTCATAAATCGTGATTAGGCCAGGCTTGACTACAGGTGACGCATCTTTCTGACTTTCACTCGAGCTATGTGGAGCAACCTGTGGCCTCTAAGCCACTCGCATCTTCCTAGCGCACCGTGGTAGCATTCTGGGCATCTGTTGCGTGTGCACAATGAAATCCGCTTACAGCGAACTCCTGATACAGCGAAACACGTCACCATAAGGAACTAACGCAAAATATGCTGTCCATGTCGATCCGTATACTGATGTGGAACGTGGTTAAAACGACCGGGATTTTATGTACTTTTGTTCGATATGTCACGTAATTCGATATACCCAAACCCGCGTATGACGAAGTTCGGTTACGCGTTCGTTACATTGGGACTTGCTATCTTCAACAGGAAAGACAAGTAGTCCAATCATTGTTAAAACACTACGCGTACGTATTAAGCGGAAATTTCTTGCATGTGCCTCGAGCTGCTTCGCAGCACAGTCCCTATAGAGTGACGTTCAATGTTTTACTGTAATGCCGGCCCAGTAATACTGGCGCAGCATATACACGGTTCAACTGCTGAAAGAGCGCCATGGAGCATCGGGAGTGCGCGAACGTGTGAAAGCAACACAGGGCGATTCGATGAGATCTCGCTTCCGATATCTTTGCGATACGCGCCAATGTCGTGTTCGTTATAAGCAAGTGACATTAATATACTATTAATCATTGCGTTTTTATGTGTTCGGTATTGAGAGTCATTCGCTTTATCCGGGTTCGTTACATTCGAGTCCCACTGTGCCACTTTCACAAGGATTTTGATGATGACAGAATCTGTTCTCATGTAACTTATTACAAATCATAGACACTGCAGTTATCTTTCCACGTGGTGTCGTGTGTCAAAAATTGATGGGATCACCTTCACGTATGAAGCAGGCCAATGGTGAAATTAGGGTCTTTTAGCAGTGCCGGTTTACCACGCGGCAAGTACGAAAATACTGTACCGTCGTGGTCGGCACGTCGCTATATTAATCTGCAAGACCTGTATTAGCCGCTATAATCACCTCGTCACGTTACCTTACGCAACACGCGCAGCTAAGACGTTTTCGGGTCGTGGTAAGCTTAACATGGAATGTAATAGCGTAGCGTAAACGGTGCGGTATTACTGGCAATACTAACGCAAAATTACGCTTTTTCCTATCCTTGAAATTTAAAACAACGCGAAGGACGGGATACATTGGAACAATGACACGGACAAAAGCACTGGTATCCCGTATTTCTTGCGCTATTTTGAACTCTGTTGTGCGTCGCACCAACTCGACCGAACTTGCACTCTAGCAGCGTTCATTTCCTTCCTGTTCCTACTTCATACTACTTCTTACTTGTTCGTGCCATTGCAAGATGGAAATTATATCGCCAAGGAGATCCCACAAGCCGCGGTCGACGCAACAATGAAGTAACGAAAATTACCATGACGTTTTCCTTTTGAAGCAATTATGCATCGAACTTTCGGGTGCTCAGCAATTAGTTTCAGGCGTCGACTTGACTCCCACTCTAAGCTTAATGTGTGTACTGTACTCCTGTAAGGTACTACCACAGCGTAGGAAACTACATGCAATGCCAAGGCGTAACATACTTCCGTGAAAACTGCGCGATGCATGGATCGATGACAACATCGAGCGATATATTGCACGACGGAAAGTAAAAACGAGTCGGTCTTCCTTTCTTATCTTGGCAAGTCTGCGCGGAAGCAACGCTACGCAGAAGGAACGAACTGCTGAATAAATGAAAAGGACAACACGCACGCAGAGCAAGGGTCCCGCCTACTTAATGGAAGGTCCAACGCCGCCGCTCAAGTGAAAGACCATCTGATTTCGTCATCGACCGTAGACGGTGTCGGCTTTAATGATTCAGCCGTGCGCCTCGAGCTATTGGTAAACCTTCTTTCTTTTGCAGAGCGGGCGGCCATGTCAAGAGACGCGGATTCAGGATTTCCCGGCTGCCGAGCCCCTACGCGTATACGGGGAAGCCGTGTTCCAGTCGGTGTCCTTGGAAGGAATCAGCATGCGGAGTGCGCAAGCCGCTTTGCGTCCGTGCCGTAGTGGAAAAAAAGCGCGATACTATTTTTCTTTTCAACGGAAAGAGCTACACTCTACTTTTGTATCTGCCAGGTACCAATATAACGTGCCATAATTGGCGAACAGCCGCGCAAGATCCCCCCACCCCTATTTTTTTCTCCAAATCAGTGTCGCACATACGGGATATGCGCAGTTTGATACGAGCACGCAAGCAAAACGCAGCTGTCGTTTCCTACCGCTACCTATCTGAAGTGTTAGCATCCATCCGGAACACTTGTGCGGTGTCGCTTAAAATGGGAACACAAAGATTGTGGTGCTTAAAAACACGGGTCTCTTACGGTAATTTGCACGGAATATCGTTTTCAGCGAGTAAAGAAAAGAGCACTAGTTTAAACACGAAACCAGCTTAAACTACGTGACAGCTAATGACAATAGCAAACCAACACACAAGAAAAAATTGACTTGACCGGCAGAGAATATGTAATACCCGCCAAAATTTTCGCTCACGTGCGAGTATAATTGAATGACACACTCGCAATCGGCACACACACGACTCGTTTCTTACGTCAGTCGACACCGGCGGTAGATGACATCACTAGAAATAAAATCAGTTGCGCTAAAGGAAACTCACCTGTGCGCACGTTGGGTCACCTGAGGCACTGAAGATCACTACTTTGTTCCCTCTGATAATCTTCTCTATGGTGTCCTTCGGGTCGGTGCCATTATGAATGGGCGGCATTGTGCTGGCTACGAGAAAGTGCAGCACACGTGAAAGTTGTCTACAAGTTCTAGACGCCGACTGTGCGTGCTGACATGTTGAGAAAAGTGCCCGTTATGGGATAAATTCCCCCCACACACTTGTTCCCGTTAGAGAGACCCCAGGCGCATAAGAGCGCGCGAAACACGCTTGTGAGCACGAAAACGGCGCGGCCCGCAAACAAGTACGCCCAGCAGCACCGAGTTGCTGCAATCCTCTTCGCGTGAAAAAGCGGTTCATACAACGGTGGCGCCACCAAGCCAGGGGAATTATAAAGATTGCTACACGCCTGACATTCCCTTAGTGTGGCGGCGCTGGCTGCGAACCAGAATACATAGAGGTGCGCTGAAGATAACTTAAAATTTTTTTAGAAATAAAGATTTAGTTTCATTAACGAAACTCGACAAGGGAAAAAGCTGCTAAGTTCAGGACCAGTACAGCAAAGCGCGCCAAATTTGAATTGGCAAAAAGCACTCTCCTGCCCTACACTACGTTGTAGATGCCGCGAACCTCAACGAATCTGCCCACAATGTTGCACGAAGAGTTGCTAGTATGTACTTTTTTTTCTAGTACACTTTAGACTTGCCAACCATGCAGCCACAAGGTAAGAAGATGCTGAGGTTCTAGATTGCAGGGACCACCTTCTTACCTAGGACGCAGGGTCTTCCCCCCTCAGCACAGTAAACTAAATAGAGCTCAAGCCATTACGTCAAGGCTCTTGCGAACAAGAACCTATCCGAACGCGCTAATAATAATTTATCCGGGGTGCAACATGCGATAAATGTAACGACCCCATAGATCTCCCTCGTATGCTCTGGCGTTGCTCCGCGTTACGCAGCGCCAAGAACACTGAAGAGCGGCCGAAAGGCTAGCTCTTTTGCTCTAAACGGTGGGAGTGTCCGACCTAATGGATCACCATCAAGTTTTTCCATCCATCCTTTCCACTTACAAAACATGTTTTCTCTCTTCCATACTTGTGCATGTTAGGTCAGGTAGTCATGAAGCTGGCTACGACCCGAGAACATCTAAGTGATGATGATGAAAAGCTTCGTAGCGCGTACTGACACAAAAATTTTGGCCTCGCGTTTTTTAAAGACGATAGTCTTTCTTGGGATACTTAAACGTACTTAAACGGAGAAATTTTGGTCTGTCTTTCTGTTCGTCGGCACGTCACTCGATTCAGCGATTCAGCCACTCGGCCAAAGTTGAACCACTTGCCCAAGGGCCAGGCATCTTGAACGCCTCACTAGGTTCATACTTGTGCACATTGTCGATCAAAAAGCAAACATTACGCATATCTGAGGCACAACATCACTAAGTAAGTATTAGGTAGTGTGTTCCTTTAATATAAAATGCATACATACGTAATTCTAAAGACCCCAGTTTCTTAAGCTGCGCTGAAAATGCGGCTACGCGTTAAACTTGACTTCCTTCGTGCCATCTGCACGAGCTCATTGTTGTTTCGGTTTCGGTTCTGTATTGCACTGTACGAATGCCATGGGGTGCCGCTCTGGCATTCCTTTTTTAGCCAGGCGACATGTAAATAAAAGAGTGTGTGGAGAGTACTCGTTGAGTGCAGACGTTTCTTCTGCTTCAGCGCTTCACGTCAAACCGCGTGTTCAGGCTGGCTGGCGTCCCCGCCGGTCGTGTTGGTCACCGCCGGTCTTCGCCTGCTGCTGCGCCGGGACTACCAGTCCGCAACACAGCACTCATGTTCCCGACGTATTGCCAGATGTCGTCCATATCTCACGCAGCGCCTCTTCTATCGTCTTTAGGCGACATTTGCAGCGAAGCACGCAGATACGCGGCCAATATTTGCTGCAGTGTGTTGCTGGGGGCCTGTTAGTCATTACACGGCACATCGTTTGCTGCAGCGCGCGACAGATAATTACAGGCTCCTCATTACCGATCAGTGTCAGTTTAGGTTTGCTCGAAAATGTCTTAACTGCTACTGTTTCATTTGAATGGAATAGCTGTTAGTACCTTAAAGGTTTCTTATTGCTTGCTCAAAAAATATTAGTTTCATTCTGAAACAACTTATTCGGGTTGTTATAACTGCTTAACATGACAGCTCTTTACATACACAGCGCTGTCAGTGGTTTTTGCTTGTTGCTTTAGTAAGTGACGCGAGTCGTTGCTCTGCTTACCGACCAGGTAGCGAGTCGTCATTTAAATACAAGAACTTCAATAAAACGTCTCCGAGCGATGGTCCCTATACCGGTGCGGAGTTTTGCCTTGTCCGTGAGGGTAATATGTTCATTTAACCTTGAAGTGGGGCTTCGCGGCAAAGGTGTATTCACGGTATAGCACCCCTCCACTGCAGTGAAACAACCTTTACGGGGGGGGGGGGGGTTACATGCTGACTAATATACACCTATTCCTTCATTTCGAATACTTCGAAATTTCCCAATAATTTAAATTCGAATTGAAGCGAATTCGAATACTGTAATATTCGTTCGAATATTCGCAGAAGCCTACGAAATATACATTAAATAAAAAATGACAGCTGGCAAATAATCTACACTGGCCTCACATTTTCACCTCCATCGAAAATGCAGCCGCCGCGGCAGAGATTTGATCTTGCGACCTTCGGGTCAGCAGTCGAGCGCCATAACCACTAGACCACCGTGGCAGGGCATGTTGTACAGAACAAGCTGTCCAGGGCCATTCGACATGCTGGCTAACAAGTCTTGCATGTATTAAGTTTGGACTGAAAAGGGGCCATTCGACATGCTGGCTAACAAGTCTTGCATGTATTAAGTTTGGACTTAAAAGACTAACAGTTACCGTATTTACTCGAATGTAACGAGTTTTTTTCTCCTAATTTTTGCTACCTAAAGTTGACCCTTGTGTTACAATTGAATACAGCAATTCTGTTTTTTTTTTTGTTCCTGGACGCAATGAAAAGTCATTCCCTGCGTTACTACTGTGGCCGTGTTACAATCAAGTAAATACGGCACATTCAACAATGCAAGCTTACTTGGACGCAGGAACAGCCAGCATCTGCTGCCACCATATGGCTGTAACCACCCAAACCCAACTGCATCACACACACACGCACAAAGTGGGCATTTCAATGAAAATTTATTTTTAGCAGTTAAAAAAAAATGCACACACGACCGTCACACGCCATCATGTTTCCTGGCTTTCATTACACTTATTGCCTCAATAAGAAAAAAAAAATCAACTGTCATTAAATCATATCAACAGAGTTTGCTTCACAACTCTAAGGGGAGATGCTACTCGAAGACTTTTTAAATATATAACAGAGCAACAAAACTCCAGCTGTTTACACATTGTCTCATGTTGATGACAAATACATACTGATCTGTTTGATAGTGAGCTGCATGGTTCTAGTTTTGTATCGTGACAATCAGTTAAAATGTAGGCCTTCTTGCACCCACATTTTCTATCATTAAACTTCTGCATATTATGTCAATGGCCCATATTTCTCCACGTAAACTTCAGAGTGCGATGAACTTACTAGGAAGTGCGCATAAAATATGTTACTTGAAGTTTTAAAATGTTCAAGCCTCAGTAATCGTTTATTTGAAATTCGCTATATATGTAAGTGATATTCTTTGAAGGAGATAACAAAACTCCTTCCGTTATACGAAACCTGGAACTGCCCAATGAAAAATGGTCAGACTTGAAAAACTGCCGAAAATAGCATCATGAGATTGCATTTTAAAGGTAAAATTGGAACCTTCTTTACATGGCAAAGATTCTTTTTAATTATTATTTCTTGCATCATGGGAGCCTGGGAATCATGGTTATATAAAAAACGAAAAAAAAAAAAAATTCTATTTAGCAGCATCCCCCCTTAAAACAACAACAAAAAAAAAAGAAATAAGCGGCACAGTGAAAAGCACTGGTGCCAATTTGTTTGAATATAAATACAAAAAACACAGAAGGCTGGTCATGAAATGATTACAAGGGCACAGATGGACAAGTCGCTGGCACCGGCCTCCAAACAGCACGACCAGCCACGAGATGCGAAGCTAGGCGGGTACCGTCGCCATTTTTCACCAACTGCAAATACAGAGAAAGATTCGCGCGTCTTGTTCGATATATTGCACCTCAAAAAGAAAGAAAAACAACATATGCAAGGAAACAAAATTTTAAACCACAAGAATGTCTAGTTCTGGACAGTGTAGAAAGCCTCTGCGCAAATCCCCCAATGTTTTAGGTACAGCCGGAAATAGCTCACAATAAAGGTGGTTCTGGTACCAAAACTGGAACTTGCTGAGATGGACATATGGCCTTGAACTTGTGAGCTCAGTGCAGCCTTTGAGATCAGAAGGGCCCTCCAAACATTTAAGAGGTAATGCGCTAGGTCATACGTCATGGAGATGACCTGCTGCACATGCATTTGCGTGCTTATGCTCTGTCAAAAGGCTAGTAACAAGAAAACTACGCAGGTGCCAGCCTCGTAACCGAGCCAACCTTGCTTCAGTGGTTTCAACACCACCAGTTCGTAACAAAATTAGCCAGGTAAAATTCTGTAGCAGGTGGCGCCTAATTATCAAAGCAAGTCTAATCCTTCTACATAATCACTGTGGGCATACAGAATACCGTATTTACTCGCATA